>NC_092702.1:3597500-3950000 GCF_964275005.1 Diadema setosum
ATGATGACCCGGACGATGATAATGGTAAAAACATGACGATGATAATGACGAAGTCGGTGCTTAACATCACGTATATTTCATTTTTGTTTCAGATCATATTTCAGATCATGTAAGGAATGAATTTCGCTAAGTGAAGCACAGAATAACAGTATCATATCTACACAGTAAAATTAATGACACATTAATCACCTAGCGGCTAAAAAGTGCAATATTGAGGGAGGAAACGTGAATGAACTAACCGTAAGATATCCTTTGAAATCATCCCTATTATTTGTGGGTAGCAAAGATTCCCCTATCCACTTGATAATGAAGTGACCAAAGATATTGACTACTGGGCAATGGGAAAGGTGCTTTCTGACCCCCTTGATCTGATGTCTCTTCTGCCCGTATACGATACGAATCAGTTTGCCCAAAGACTGCACAAGAGCAATGAAGTTTTAGATTAATCAAAGTTTTGAATCAAAACTGTTTCAAGCTACTACCAGAATGTGAATCTGAACAAAATTAAAATTCGATTGCTCATTTCGCATGAAATTAGTAAAATGTAAATTGAACTTATGACATTATTGCTCTGCACCAAGCGCCAAAAAAAAAAAAAGAAGAAGAAAAAGACAGACGAAAGATGAGAGATTTCATAGACGATAGACGATTCCCCGCAGACGTCCTTGAACTAAGGCTCATTTATCAAGTCTCACCTGATGTAAAGCTGCGAATTTCTGTGTGTTCACACATCAAACACGGATTCTCATGAACTAATGATATTGGCGGAAAGGACACATAGCCTTAAGCCGATTAAGATTATCTCTGTTATTTGTCCATCCATTCGATTGTCTTTGTGCAAGATAACGTGATCGCAATCACGTCTTAGAAGAACTGAAGGTCTTACATCTACTACAGTCATGATACGAGTTGATACCCTTTATCTTCCCTGTAATTAGATGTACCAATTGAGGTCTCTATTACTTAACAAGTAGTCTGCGAGCACGGTAAGTTATCTTTGGTAGCCAATGAGATGGATATCAAGGATGTGCTCCTCCCGCTGGCGCCATCGTACCGCTGAGTATCTCCATGGTAACCGCTGACACAGGACCTATAATCGCCCATTATTCTGAATGAAGGTGCAGAAGGTGTGAGTGTGTGTGTGTGTGTGTGTGTGTGCTCCAACTCTGTGAATCTAATCTGATGAGCTATAATAAGATAAGAATAATAATGATGCAACAATTAATTAGTTACTTCAACACACATGACACAGTAGGATGTTTATGTTGCCGAAAAGGATACTAGGTATACATGCCCATATTCTGAAAGAAAAAGAGAGTAGAAAAAAGAGCAACAGTTAGCACATGAAAACTTCATAAATAGATTAAATGATAGAGCACAATGATTCATATCCATCTCCTGTTACCTATATATCTGGAGGCCCAACCACCAATAATAATTGAGCCTTTCCAACATTTTCCTCCATGTTTTGTAGTGATTTTTTTTTTCCTGCTGTCACGACTCGATCCCTGACCTTATCTGAACTTTTAGTCGTCTATCATGATACGCACAGTGCATGAAACAAAGAGGGGAAACAAATAGACTGACAAAAATAAATAAACAAAAACTTGTTGCTACAGAAACTATGTATGAAGAGATAGAGATAGTGATTATCTATCATAATCAAATGATCATATGTAGAGAGAGAGGAGAGCAGTCCGTTGGATTGTATAGGACTTCAACGAAACATATGAGGACATAAAAGCATAATGTTGTACCCGAGGTGATAATTGTTGGTCTTTTTTTTGCTGGATTTTGTTGACATTTCGTCGACCAAGTATAGATAAAGGGAAGGATGAGTGTAGTCAAGATGAGATAAAAGCCGCGTCAACCTGTGTACAGTCAAACACCCCGTTCTTGAAGTGCTCGCACACCCGCGTTCACCCTTACGACGCCAGCCCTAGTTTGAGTTTCAATATATACCTAATATCACAACTAAATTTATCCTTAATGAACAAACATTTTATTATCACTACTTTTTGACCCGTCAAATGGGGACTTCCATCGAGCATTCCTTTTCAATTAAGCTGTTTTGAACCCCGAACACATTTTCATTTGTCTGCATAGTTTGGGGCTTCAAATTATTTCGTTTCATCTGCAGGTAATCATTATTTTCATAATGTTTCTGTGTGCTATGTTGTCCGCACTTGGCTCGTTCACGTTGTGCATTGTGTATATCAAAGCTTAATCATTTTTTTTTGGTCGTCGTTGGCGAATTTCTTTTCTATTCTCTTTAAAGAAAATAAGTAGCCTCTATCATTGTTTATACCAGATACTGTTTTCATTCTTGACAGAGTTGTTACGTCAGGTCAATCTTCAGTCCTAATTTGTACGAAAACGAAAATTACATTTGTGACGCACTACCATTCTCCTCATAATCTACTCACAATATACCGTTCTTGTAACAAATCGATTAGTTTTATCAATTTTGGTCTTCTCAGTAAATGTCGCATTAAGAACTTAAGAAGAGGAAGAAAGCGTGTGTCCTGTAAGCCCAATATACCTTCGCTTTCTTACAAGCCGGCACTTTGCAAATTGCAGGTCGAAGTAGAAAACTTTACACTGCATTTGTATCATATCCTATCAAGTACGTTATAATTCCCTTTTATAGCTTGATGTGAGCGAATATGGTACATATTATACAACTCTTCGGCCGTGGAAACAACAAACATGAATAGAACAACTTGAACGTAGCTACATCATCATTATAATCATTTCATTCTTGACGTTTAGGTGATGATGGCCGAGACACAAGAAATAACCCCGTTGACTAGGAATGGAGAAAACTTTGCCCCCTATCCTGTTATGATTAATGCACAGAAAACACAATAACGAAAATGGATCGTATTTGACTTGCGTCTGTACAACCCCGCGACGCGTAAATAAATCGGCGTCTTATCGCGACGGAGGCGCCGCGAATTCTGCGCCGCTATCGCTCAAGTGGGGGGTTGAACTGCCCGACCTAACGCGCCGGACGTGTTAAAGAAGGCAATTATTATCGCTTTTGCATTATGCGCCCTTCATGGATATCTCGCTGTATACTCCATGTGTTTTTTTTTTTTTTTTTTTTTTTTTTTTTTTTTTGCAACTGATATCGCTATCTTGCCAATTTGTTTGCTCTGGCATAATTAATGAACACACGACACACACTCCCAGAAATACCTTCAAAATGATTTGTAATTTGTTTGACCTGGTAATGCGAGGGTTTGTGGCGTATATCGACACGGATTTAGTGGCCTTGATACGTGAAGAATGTCCCGCGTTAGTTAATATTCGATTATTTCAGAATACCTGTGCGATGTTTTCGTTGTTGCCCAAACATTTACGTTGCGAGGCAAACATATCGATATATGGAGTGGCAATTAGAATTCATTTATGAGATTAGCATATAGGTTCGTATGGAATTTTATTGACACATACAACACCCCGCGTTCACATTGGTCCCCGCGACGCGGGGACAGCCACAAGAGATCTTATCTATTTTACGACTGACCGTTCACACTGGTATCTCATCTGTCCCCGAGCTGCGGGGGCATTTTGGGGCTTGGAGCGAGCTCTGCCACTTGAAACCAGGCATAGCGCATGCGCACATTTGATGACCACAGCTGGACGCTATCAATTTCGCCCCAAGGTCACTCTCCCCTCCAAATCTTGTCCCCGTACCCGACTTGCTTCGCGGGGACGAGGGGACAAGTCCCAGCGAGCGTTCACATTATGGTTTTTGAGGAGAAAGTCCCACAGCTCGGGACTTTCCCCGCGTCGCGGGGACCAATGTGAACGCGGGGACAGACAGCAGGAACCCCATGGGTGGCATTGCTAGCACCAGTCAAAGGTTAAGGCCAATTTTAGCCTCTGTGGCAACTCGAGAATAATATTTATGTATTTGCTGCTAAAACCGAATGCTCTCGTGTTGGTAACTGTTCTATTTTCTTTTCTTTTTTTTACTGCGTTTAACTTTTAATCCCCAATCCTACATAGTACAGAGTACCATGTATTCAAGATTGAAATTTGTGTATAGTCGTGTGATTATTTGATTGAGATTTTGATTTAGCAAAGAGAGAAGTGAAAGCGAAAAAAAAATATAGGCCTACATGACAACTACATGAGGAATTCTAGCGATGACAATCAAAAAACTGTGTAGTTACTGTTGAGAACCTCCCATAATAGTATTCGATACGTCAGTGTGAGGTAACAAGCGGAAAGAGAGAACACCCTCGTTTTGTTTTTTGTTTTGTTTTTTGTTTTTTTTTGTTTTTTGTAGAAGAATGATCACTATATAGTCCAGCTATTTGAACACTGGTTTGTTTGTTGTTTCGGTCTTCGAAGAAACATGAGAAATGACGAGCAGAGTGTGAAAATATGATTTTGTCATTGGCGGAATTTGAGAAGAATCATGTGCTCCGTCTTGTTAAAGGTAATAGGGAGCTTTAGATTTAACACGACAATTGCGTTGGCCGTTCTTCTCTCTCTCTCTCTCTGCGTCGTGTTGCAAAGTATAGTTTTAGATTACGTGAGGACGCAACCTATAAAAAGTAAAATGGCGCCCCATGTGATCATTGCATCAAGTAGCTGTCTGCGTCGTGAATGGAGCGGACGCAAAAATAGCACAGAACGCGAAGCGAAAACTCAGGCAACGCGAAATATAAAAAGATCGATTTTGATAAGCGATTTTGCTCATGCGTAGAACAGTTTTTTTTATGATTCTTTTATTATGACCACTTGTATTATTTTGTTTTTGGATATCTCAACCACTTCAAAACCGATTCTCATCAAATAAACGTTAATTTCCTCGTAGAATTGCATGCTCTTTAATACTTCATAAGGGGTTTCCAAATACCTATGTAAATCCCCCATCTCAACCAAAATTATACCATCCCTTCAACCGATTTGCATCGTGTGGTCGTGACCAACCTCATTGTTTTCAGAAAACAAGAGAAATTTGACAATGGCATCATAATCTTATCTTTCCATTCTCGACTTCGTTGAAACTCTTGCTATTTATTATGTTTGTTAGAAACGGCTATTTTTTTTAAAGTCATACTGTAAATTTGAACATGGAATAACATTCTACTTTTAGATTTCGTTTGGAATATGTTTCTTATACCTGCCATGCATGAAAATGGATGTTTAATGCTTTATCCGTAAGGACCAACTGCCTGAATTCTCCTGTATTTTATTCCAGCTTATCTTCCTGTCGTTCTCTTTTACGCAGGCGTTTCATTGCATCATTTTAGTAACATGTTGCAACTGCAAAGAGATCGAAAACTATGACTTGTTTCTGCAAAAAAAAAAAAAAAAAATCTATGATGCTACAAAGAGGTATTTAATTTCCAGATAATCCTGTAATCAGATAGTTTTCTTGAACGCTAAAACTGATGTAACAGTTGCGGTTACTCACTATTCGCTGAATATTAAAAATTACAAGTTGTCTTATTTTTACATTTTCAGTTCACGTGTTCCGTTTTAAGTCTGCTTTTGTTTTCCTTTTTTTTCGTATTTTTTCTTATCTATTGAAGAGTGGGAGGGAGCAGACATGGTGAAGGCAGGATTCCGAAATATGTTATGTCAATATCACCGATGATCCTTGTCAGCGGGCTTGATATCTTTCAAAACAACGCAAAATGACAGATGAAGATTTGCCCTTTTTGTGATTGGATGATTGATGATTGGATCCGCCCCACAGCTCAAACATCTGTATAGCATGTCGACGACTACTACACGAGTGCCAGCAGATCTTTAGCAGATCGCGCCATCTATTGATGGCAACCAAAGAATGAAAAATTGGCTAAAAATATGTATCATATTATGCACCAATTATGACGGCCATTAAGCATTAGGTGGTGGTGTAGTTTCTCGATACCGGTGTATCTGGACCTTTCGTCCTTCCAATTTGGTCCTTCCGTCAAAGCGAACAGGTCCAGGGGACCAAATTGGGGGATCTATTTCAGGATTTTCCGTCTTGGGACCCCAAATCCTGATTTTACCTATTTAGTCCTAGAGTTCTTCGTGACTGTTAAGGCGATTGTGCCAAACAACTGTGAGGGCGCTCCACTCCTGTCCACTCCAGAGTTCTTTTGTGGAAAGGCTCTATGACGAGGGCTCTGCCCCATGCACTCTCGAGCCCTACACATCTCGCCTTTGATCAAACCACATGCAACCATTCTTTTGTGGCACATTTTGATTACGATAATAACGCTGATGCTGATGCTGATCATGATAGTGATGATAGTACATGTGCAATGTGAATGATGGTAATGATAACCGTGCACGGCGATGATGATAATCTTTGTGAGCCTTACAGTAGTAGCAGTAGCAGTAGCAGTGGTATACGATTCTATATAGTACAGTGTATTAGCAATTTGTATTTTGTAATGATAGTCACAGTAAACACACACACACACAGACACGCATGATTATGAATATTGAATTCGATTAGATTTATTCATAGATTATATCCATCCAACAAAAGGGTAAATGTAAGATAAGGTATGCATTTCACAAAATCACTGTTGTAACAATAATCATGTACGAAATACGTCTAATACAAGGTCAATCAAGGTGAATGATAGTTTAAAAAAAAGTATTTGTGCAAATGAATGGAATAGTGAGAGGGACATTCATGAATACCATGCAAATGGTTAAGCTGAAAGAGAAGTAAAATTGATGTAATATGATGATGAAAAGTATGATCCAATGAAAAGCAGAGCTTGTCATATGGATCACTCATTGAGTAACGTATATATATATATATATATATATATATATATATATATATATATATATATATATATATATATACATATATATATCTATATACATATATATATACATATATATATATATATATACATATATATATCTATATACATATATATATACATATATATATATATATGTTTTCTCAAAATAAGAAATAAAAAGATAGAAAATATGGTTGTTGAAGAAAAGATAAGCTTGGGTAGGATGATATTGAGAAATAAATATGACAAAGACCAATTAGAATTTCCTTATACAGTACAAGTATCTGTCTAGGGAATTTCCCTTCACTTATTTGGCACAATGACAAACAAAACTTGCTTGCAATGTTTTCGAGAATCTTAAGTAAATAATGCCATGAGCACGTCTTGATTGAGCCGAACGATTGCTTATTTTCTTTAGAATATAATATGCCAAAAGTTATTTTATGATCAGAAACAACAAGAATAGTACAACTTGGCAAGCACATTAATTACCACCCACTTGACCGAATTGTCTTTCATAAATAATCTATCATGTCTATTGTTTGAAAAATATTATCATATTTCGACTTGCAAAAGTTTTCTTTAATTTGCGCACTCAGTTTGTTACACTTTTACACTTTCACACGCAGGGGTCATTCTGTATAGGCCTATAATATAGCAACCCCTTTTCCCGTAAACAGGCTCAATTTTTTCAAAGTTTCACTACCAGGCGTTACATCGACAAAGTAGACGAATAATCTATATCAAGAGTTTGGTGGGGGCGCTGTAGCATAGTAGGACACAGAGCCTCAAAGGCATATTATTTACCATTTGCAGATAAAACAAAAACCCAGCATTAGTGCTTCAAAATAGTTCTAGAATGTGAGTTTGGGACAGAAACAACCAATGTAAAATATTGAACCAGTATAATCGATGTTAAGTATTGTTAATTATAAAAAATGTGAACAATAGTTATAACGAAACTGTTTCCAGACTAAACCATCCACAGTTATGGTTTAATGAGAAAAATAGTGATATATCCTAATACTTTAGACTTTATTACTAAAATTCCATATGGTAGGATGTTTTGTGACACAAGTGACCTACATAATATGCATCAAAAGTGATATCTTGAACATTTTTTTTTTTTAATCACTGCTCCCAAGGGTAAACAGGACCTTTGATAGATGGCTCTGGTAGGATAAGACTCCCGAGTTCGATACCCGTCCAGTACTTACGTCCGTGGAGAAGATTGTTCTTGCCGACCACGTCACTCTCGACCCAGGTGTATAAATGGGTACCTGGCAGACGCTAGAAATGGGA
The DNA here is from genome assembly GCF_964275005.1 of Diadema setosum. NCBI lineage: Eukaryota > Metazoa > Echinodermata > Echinoidea > Diadematoida > Diadematidae > Diadema > Diadema setosum. Next base: position 3,605,582 of record NC_092702.1, read on the forward strand.
AGGGGGGAGGGGGGGGGGGGGCTCTTCAACAAAAAACAAACAAAAAATTCAAACCGTAAAAATATAATATTAACAATTAAGAATATTGACGCGGCTATATCTTTCTTTGTTTATTTTTATTTGAAGATGTTATCAAAACACTGATCTATTTACATTAAACATCGTCCAAAGTCCCTTCGAAAGATGAAAATCAACAATATCGATGTTCATTAAATTTAAGCATTGTTTTTATCGGGCCACAGGGAATTTTGTACTTCAGTAGTTTATTAAGGTGTGAAGATTCGCAATGTTAGAAGAATACCTAGCAAATCGTACTTCGGGCGAAAATGGGAGCCACTTTCTGTCGGGACAGCGGTGGCAGATAGGTCTTTCAAACCAAGGTGGAAGCAAAGGTGTTGACATTGTGACAACGTATTTTCGATTACTGAGTAGGCCTATATTTTTGCTGCTCAACAACGTTAATGTTGCCGAAGTAACACGGTTGATGCCTTTCCACATCACTAATTCATGGGACAAGGAACTCAGATGCCGAAAACCCAGGTAGCTCGGAAGTTGGATTACGACAGTGTGATGATGTAATAATGGCCGCGCTTCTCTTTGCAATAACAATCATAGCAGTCACGATTTCCCTCTTTAGAATTTTTTCCACTGTTTACAATGTCATTAAAGAACCGCTCTTACCCAGCCGTTTGGATGACATCACTTATCAGGTTCCCGGAGAGAAATTTCGGGTAAATCTTATGTGGAATGCTGTTGTACTTAAATAATAATAATAATAATAATAATAATAAAGTTGGAACTTTCGTTTATTTTTAAGTCACGATAAATTGCTATCAACGACGAAAGTAGAGGCTACGTAAACAGCTTTTGCAAGGAAATAGGCATTCAGTGCGTCGTTTATGCAGATGGGACAGTTGTCATTATGTCATTACTATCACTTATGAGAAGTTGTAAGTCCATGGACAGAGACATGTTCAACAAAACGCAGCGAATTCAGTGATCCACCGGTCTGCATCACGTTGTGCGAGCATCCCGAAAACTGCGTTAGCCGCATGGTGGCGCTATTTGTATACCAAGCATGACATTCATTGAATATGAAAAAGCAACTTTAAAGGATAAATTGACATTACATTACGCGAAATGGGAAAATTATACTTCATGAAATACCGGGTTTAATTATTGCATCCCGTTTAAGACATATCTTTTGTATTTATCTCAGTCAATCTATTTAAAATGAATGGAATATCCTGTGTTTTGCTTTGCCCGCTCCATATACTGGTTCTTTTTCTCTGATCGTCATTATTAAAGCTTAATTATCTGGTTATGAATCTCCACTTGCCTATGACCCAGAGAGATATTAGTTCTCATGATGTTTATAACTGGTGAATAGATTACATTTTAAAGATTTTGTAATTCCATCACCTCTCATGTTTCTTGTACAGTGTATTTGTTTTAGATAAAATCTTTATTCAGACTGGTGACTGAATAAGTGTGTACAATTTATTAATGTTTAATCTATATTTTGCACAAACATTTTTGATGTCCGTCAAACAGTGTAATATAGATATTTTGTGTCACTACAATGTAACAATGTTGATTGGTCTGAATAAAGGCTATAAAAAGCGTCAAAAAAAAAATTCATTAGCTCAACTGGTTGAGAAACGTGCATGTGAAGCAGCTGCAGTGCGAAGGCAGAATCCAATTTAATTTCAATTCAATTTCAATTTATTTTTACAAATCGTTCACATGTAATGCAGACCCCTTGTGGGGACATGTACATTGTTTCGTATAATTACAAAAATTGAACCAGTTTGATGTTTACATGGATGGTTGTTCGGACCTTGAAAAAGCACAGCCTGTTAAACAATGACATGCAAGGTCCTCCCCAAATATTACATGCAGATGAGGGGAAATGATATTCAATGTATTGCAAAAAAATAGAATAAAATAAAGGGCTGATGAGAGAAACAAACACAAGAGGGAGGTGGGAAGGAAGAGAAGAAAGAAATAAAAACGGCGAGAGTAGTGACGTACCGTACAAGCATGCATGCGCCCATACAAGGTCATAATCAACGTAAGATGCAAAGAGGTTATTCTTGCACGTAATCAATCTGATTGACTTGTCGGTGTGGCATTTTCGATTGTAAATAGGCTGATTAATTTGGTTCATTAAAAGAGTCATTTTGTATTATGTTCTTTAGATGAAAATAGAAACATCACATGCATACAAATCATCATCATTCATGTTTTGTATATCTTTTTTTTTTATCTCTTCGCATCCCACTTTCGTTGATTTAGTGATAGCATACATTCGTATAATATACATTCTGCCAATATTGTAAACAACTAACAAAAACCATTGGCCCAAATATACATGCCAGGTTTAAAGGGATGGTTGATTTAGTGATAGCATGCATTCGTATACATTCTGCCAATATTGTAAACAATTAACAAAAACCATTGGCCCAAATATACATGCCAGGTTTAAAGGGATGGTATTATCGTGGAGGACTGGTGAGGATTGGGTTTTTAACTTTTTTTTTCTTTTTTTTTGCGAGATACCAAGAAACGATTTATGAAATAGTGTAAAAGCATGCCATTCTAAGAGGAATTCAAAGATTACTTGATGAAAATCGGTTTTGGAATGGCTGAGACATCTAAAAACAAAGTAAAACAAAGCGATCGTTATAAAAGGTTCATGGGTCCCGCCTTTCATAGCACATCTCTCTTTTGGATATCTCAGCCATTTCAAAACCAATTTTCATCAAATAAACGTTGAATTCCTCTCGGAATTACGTGCTCTCTCACATTTCATAAGAGTTTACTCATTCTAAAAAAAAAAAAAAAAAAAAAAAAAAAGTTAGAATCCTGAAGTTAGGTCTCAACCGAAACTATACAATCCCTTTAACTGACATGACAATGCATGCCATATAGAAATTCATAGCGACAATCTGCATATTAACTTGTATTTATGGCAGAAGAATATCCATTGGTCATCATTGTTTTATAATAATCTTTCTCTACTGTACATACATTTTTCTCCAGATTATTTGCTGATATGCCGTTTAAAAACAACCTCCAAGCTGAATATTCTGCAAGTGACATGATCTGTCAATCATTAAGTATATAGCCTAATGTGGTTAATAAAGATATTGAAATGAGTATACCAGATCGAGCATAAAGCAAGTGTTTCCTGTATAATGTCTTTTGTTAATGACATCAGTAGTAACATGAAACATGGAAGTTATAATATGCTTATTCCAGCGACAGGTGATTTTTTTTTTTTCCATTTGCCTTACAAATACGTATAGTTCCTTAAAGGGATGGTACAGTATTGGTGGAGATGAGAATTGGGCTTTTAACTTTCTGTGAGATACCAAGAAAACACTTATGATATAGAACAGAGCATACCATTTTAAGAGGAATTCAAAGTTTATTTTATTTTGATGAGAATCGGGTTTGGAATGACTAAGACATCCAAAAACAAAGTAAAACAAAGCGATCGTAATAAAGTGTGGGTCCCACACTTAATAAGAATCGCTCCTTTTTGGATATCTCAGCCATTTCAAAACCAATTTTCATCAAATAAACGTTGAATTCCTCATAGAAAGCATGCTCTTTCATATTTCATAAGAGGTTTCTCATTATCTTCATATTTCATAAGAGGTTTCTCACTTATCTCGCAAAAAATGTTAGAAACCTGAAATTAGGTCTCAACCAAAACTATTATGATCCCTTTAACGGGTGTGTACAGTTCTGGTCGAGGTGAGAATTTAGCTTTTAACATTTTGCGAAATATTCAGAAACCACTCCATGAGATGTCAAAGAGCATGCAGTTCTAAGGGGTATCAAAAGTTTATTTGATGAAAATCGGTTTTGAAATGGCTGAGGTATCCAAAAACAAGGTGAAACAAAGAGATCTTAATAAAAGCATGGCCTGTCGCCTTTTATTATTATCACTTTTTTTGATATCTCAGCCATTTGAGAACCGATTTTCATCAAATAAACAATCCTTCTTAAAATTACATGCTCTTTCATATTTCATAAGAAGTTTCTCATTATCTCACTTAGGAATGTTCACAACATGAATCCCCACCTCAACCAGTACTGTTCAGTCCCTTTAAAAGCATTTTGACTAGATTGACGTTCTGGCGTGATCTTCGTATGTTGATCAAATTAATTAAAAATGTAATACTTTGTATCCGAGTTGGGGGGGGGGGGGAGGGAGTAATAACCTCAACCTGTTATACCTCGCGCCGCTCATACGATCTGTCATTCATCTTCTCCGTAACATTGACAATAAATGCTTTGTTTATATTCCGCAACGTCTATCAAAACGACTCTCAAATTGTGCAAATCAGGATCAAAATACAGCTAAAGTGGGCGGAAGCTATTTCTTCAACTGAAGTACAATGTAATCACATCTTTCAGCAAAATTTAACTTTTTTTTTTCTCTACAAACAGACATCACTCCAGATTTTGCGACCTGCCACGCATGCACATTTGCGATTTCGTCAGAATCGGCGTGATCGATTCCATTCATACAGGAGTATCGCTTTACGAGCACGCACATGAAACGTGCATGACACGAGAGCTACCTGCTGCAGTGTTATCTGAAGCAGCACGCGTGTGTGTGCCGGTGTGTCACGCACAACGGATAGACTGAGACCTAGGCTGGCTATACAGTATAGGCATACATCGACTCCAAGCGCAAGCAACGCCGGAAAGTCCGCGATGCCGACGTGGGAAAAACCGCTGCTCTGCCGATTAAGTGAGCAACCATCACAGCCTCCTACTCAGGTTCTGAATCGAAGGAAATTCTCCTATGTCAGCACGTCGCCGTTGACAATCATTTACTGCTATTTTGAGTTACAAAATCTGGCTATTTCATCGCATTCAGCATCTTGCCTCTCATTGTATACAGGATGAAGAAACAGCGTTGCTTCGCCGAACTGCTGTGACTTTACGTGTCCTTGAAAACAACGTGCGGTAAACTAGATTCCCGTCCCTCCGGCTAAGCTACGTGGCTGTGTGGTAAGACATTCACCTGTTATGTATTCACCTGTATTCACCAGTCTTGTCGAGCATATAGGGCCTCTGGAAAGACATAAATTTAATAATGCCCTCCCACTTTCAGCAAGCTTCCTCTGAATGTCAAACTTGAATATCTTGACTTCTTATTTGCAGTTTTGAGTGCTACTACTAGTAAATTGAGAGAATTACTCTGTTATAAGTAGGGCCTAGGCCTAAATTTAAACTTTAGGCCTATGTGAATTTGTTGTAGTTCTATGACAGGAATGCATCAACTTCTGACTTGAATCCCGGGCTTGAATCTGTTAGATTAACTGTAATTTTACTGTATTAGTTGCTTCCAGTTCTACAGCTGACTTTAGTAGCGTATTCCAGATTATACCAGGATGATGATGATTGTGATCTGATGGAGACCAGCTGCAGAGTTTCTCCTCAAAACAAAATCGACAGTCTAGTCTAACAGTTAGTCTTTGACGGAAAGATCTGTCTGTACTATGTAGCTTTATCTGTTCGTCTGGGATATGTTCCACGGAGACTGCATCTGGCTTCACGGAATCCCTCCTATACGAAGGAGAGCGATAACGTAAAAAAAAATAAAGGACTCCTCCGGATCTTTCTGTCGAGTCTAGACCTAGAATCTAGTCTTTATCTGCTCCTTGACATTTTTGAATACAATAATTACATTTAGTTTATGTGTATTTGCTTTACTAATTACCCGGTTTACCTGGGACTCGTTCAGTGCCATTTGGCGGTATTGTAATGTACAGTACAGTGGTACCGAGTGCATCTGTTGAGTGTCGTTCATGCATAGGCACAAACATAACAGTTTGTTCATTGCGGACATAGGGCGCTAACGCACTGGTAGTAGCAATTTAATTAATCAAACCCTACTTTATTGAGTGACAGTTCCCTGTGCTGAGAGTGCTGAGTGTGGGCCTACATGTACATGTATCTCGAACATGCTCTCTAAGACAAAAAAAAAGAAAAGAACTTTATCTCGCGCATATGTCTGCTCCAAATTCTAGGAAGGAAGAACAGTGCGTATGCGTAGTGTCTTGAATGATACGTACAATATTACATGTACATGTTGTAGGCCAAACAAGGTTGTTGACTGAGCTACAACTGTGTAGTCAAAGAAGGAAATTTCACACCAACAATACACATACCCAGCCCGAAGGTAAAATAGCCACCTTGTTGTATTTATCACCAATACTACACCTTCCCTTTAATTTTTTATTTTTTTTTATTTTTTTTTATTTTTTTTTTAATTTCTTTTTACTCTAGTAACATCACAAGCCTCATTTGGGCTGATTGTGCTTGTGAATCAAGACACTGCACAGTATGAGATTATTAAGACATGATGGAATTGAGCACAAGTTTTTCAAGTGATATTTTCTTTCCTATTCGCAGGTTCAGAATCTGGTCTTCTCTGGAAATAAAAGACAACCTTGCACTGTGAGCAACAAGGGTATAGAGGGAAGATCACCAGATACCTGAGAAGGTTATGCTTTAGATTTGACACACACCAATCTGCCACCGCGATGTCGTCTGCTGTGCGAAATATCCTCTGCAGTGCTGCTCTGAAGAGAATCGGGTCTAGTGCCAAGACCCCTTTTCTTCAGGAGGAATCAAACTGTCTGTATCAGTCACAGCTCCAGGCCCGCAAGTTCTCACACTTGGGATCATCCAATGAATCTCACAGATCAGGGTATGGCAACACCCTGTTGGACTGTCCCACTCACAGACTCGTTGCCGGCAGCGTGAGTGCGCTGCGCAGCGTCTCGACGACGTCGCTGGTGAAGAAGCCGGCGGTGTCGCGGGCGGAGCTGAAGCACTGCAAGAGAATCGTCCTGAAGCTTGGGAGTGCCGTGATCACGAGAGGGGACGAGTGTGGGTTGGCGCTGGGACGGCTTGCCTCCATCGTAGAACAGGTGCTTTTCAAGTTCTTTTTCTGCCTTCCTCTCCTAAGAATCTGTTATAGTACTTCAAAGGCTCATCAACATATTACGTGAAATACTGAGTTTATTCATGATTACTATTGATGTCAGCTGGCTTATCCTCTATCCATACTTCTTTGTCATTATAGACCGATTCTGTGATGCGCTATGTGTATTTTTGGCATGGGCAGCGCCATTACTGCGGTGTCTCATCCGACCCCCCCTCCCACTCCCCCACCTCTCTCCCTACATTAGCACGCGCACGGAATGAAAAACTGATGCATGGTTGTTTTAGCCAATGGGCGTCTCGTTCTGAGTGCGCGAATGCTTGCTTAGTGCGCGAACCTTTGTTACAAGTGCGCGATAAACATGTTGCCCGGGGGGTGGGGGAGAGGAGGGGGGTTGGCTGGGACACCGCAAAATGAGCTAATGGCTGCGCCCAATGCCACAAATTGTCTGCTGCCCTCAACGAACCCGAATCGGTCTATTCCTTTGTGTACCTTGAATGCCTATTGGCACGAAAAGTCCCATAACATTGTATGCACTGTCCAAAGTCCCTGGTACAGAAAGGGTTAATGTGTGGCATTTTTTCCCTCTCTGGCTCAGGTATCAGAACTTCAGTCTACTGGCAGACAGGTCCTTCTTGTGACCAGTGGTGCCGTGGCCTTCGGCAAACAACTTCTCCATCATGAGGTCATGCTGGCCAAGAGTATCAAGCAGACCCTTGCCCCAAACCTTCGGGTAAGTTCCTCCTCCACCACCCCCTACACTTGTGAAGTAAGCTTGGTCTTGGCTTTTGCCTTGAAGTAAGAGACACTTCTTTTTTTTCTTTCTTTCTTTCTTTTTAAAGTGGGAGAAAGTGCCATGCCATGATAAGGGCACTGTCTATGGCAACCACCCACAAAAGCAAAGAAAGAAAGAAAAGCAAAACTACAACAACAGTAGTCAAGACAAAAACTTGAATGAGCATACAATTTCATCAGTTCCTGAATAGTTTGAATCCATCTTAATGTACGTTTGGATCTTTAGGTATTAATTGGGATGGCATAGTTTTCAAGAGTGACACTGCATACATTGTCATGGTATGAAATTATAACATATTGTGACTAATTAGCAGGCAAAAAATCTTGAGGACAAAACTGTTGTAATCAGTTTCCTTGCCCTAATCATACTTGCAAGGCTCTTACTGTGGGTAGGGATCTTACTTTCAGCAACATTTCTTTTTTGATTATTGTCAAATTATTATTGTATATTTGATATCTTTAGTATATGTGTAGCTTTGTCTATGAGTACTTGAGGTGACAGTTATGTGGTACATTGTCTGAATTTGAGTTTAGTGTGAGATAGAGTGTGTAAATACTGATCTAGTGGAAGCTAACTCACTTGGGTTTTGATTTTCTCACCGTGCAGACGAATCCACTGCTGGATTCCAGAGCCTGTGCTGCGGCCGGTCAGAGCGGTCTGATGTCCCTCTATGAGGCCATGTTTGCTCAGTATGGACTGACCACTGCACAGGTGAGTGGACAGAGACTGATCTGATTGGCTGATAGCAAATTTGTCGGTGAAAACCTCCGACGAACTCGTTGATGAAACGCCCCCCTGTTGTGACAATTTCATAGTGGTGATGACTGCATTTCTGTAATGATTCTACTGGTGGTATTAATTTTTTTCTGGTTATCATCACTACAGAATCCCATATGGCTGTTTGTTAACTCTTGGTGTGCCACGGTGTAACCCCCCTCCCCATGTGCCACATTATTCTGAGACTGCAATGCATGACCGCTTGAAAAACATTCTGTTTTTCAAAGCCATATGTAACTTTTTGTAGGAGCACTTCAATGCTACAAATGCATTAAAGCACCATTGTGTAGGAAAAATTTCAAGCTTTGTTGTGATATAAATTCTATGGCAAAGCTATGGCTTTGAATCTTTTAGTGTACTGTGGCATGTTGAGATTTACCTATTAATTGTTGTGCAGGTGTGCATTTGAATGAAATATGCAAAAATGGCAAGCTGTTAGCTGAGTTGTGCATGGGAATGTGGCACACAAACTTTTAAGCCATACAAAGTCTCCTCATTGCTCCCTGACTTTTTTTTTTTTTGTTACAGTCTGACCTCGACCTCAAGAAGAGAAGTTATTTCAAACTTGATTAAAACTCCTACTAAACTCACACTATTTACCTGTGATATTCCCTTCAGAAACGTGTAGTGAATTTTACTTTGATTGTTTCAGTAGCCGAACTATAATTTCAAGTAGGCTAGCATAGATTACACCACTGTTGCTGTGTACACCAGCTACCACAGGGTCGGCAGCTACATTTTACATGTACATTAGCATTGTTTCTCCCATATCCAGCCAAAATCGTTTATCCAGACATTGGCCAGTCCTACATGTAACATGACCGGATAACAGAGGGTGGACTGTATATATTTCCCTCACTCTTGGTGGCAAGTTTCTTCACATCACAACCTTTCTGTTTATTTCCCCTTGCTTCTGCTAATGCTCACTCAACTTGTCAGGTGCTGGTCACCAAGCCCGACTTCTACCACGACTACACCTGCAGCAACCTGCGCGGCACCATCCAAGAACTCCTCCGCATGAACATCATCCCCATCATCAACAGCAATGACGCCGTCGTGCCGCCGCCCGAGGAAGACAAAGACCTGGCCGGGGTAAGAACGGAGGTAACGAACCCGCCAGAGACCGGCCAGTTTCGTTTTTATCGTAGATTCGAACTGGGCACCGGTCAAGGCACAGATCTCTCTTGACCTTCGATCTAACAATCGTAGAATAGATTTCATTTTCTTCTGCACAGTCGCAGCAAAGAGAATTGCTTTCAATATTTGGCCCAAACAACAAAACAAAGAAAAAGTAATAGAAAAATCATAATGTCATACTAATTATTGCATCCATAGAACAGCAGTGATAAATTTTCATGAAATTGAAACATCAAGCAGATGTACAGTTTGTATTCAGCTGGAAGTGTCAGATAAATTATGTGCGGCCAAAATATTACTCATTGGGGACAATGGTGTCGGTTTCCTATATTTCTTCATTCCAATCACCATTCCATATTAGCATGCCTCAGAACCATTAGAAATTCCTTCACATATAATGCATGAAATAGCACTGTCTTTTTTCTTTTTTTTTAAACTCATTCTAAAACTAATGGAAGCATCCATTTTTGAAAATATCTTTTTTTTAAATCATGGATATGTAAGACCTCTATCCATCTGATTTTCATGAAATTGTCATTGTTGACTAAACAATGATGCTCACAGAAATAGTTCAGAAATATATTAGTTACGGTCAGACTGTGATCCGTAACCTCGAGGATAGCTATCTTCGAGGATAAGCTCTGGCCCCTTAACTATGACAGGCATTCACACAACGAAGCTTGTCCTCAAATGTAGCTATCCTCGAGGATAGGCTCACTGCCCCCCATAACTATGCTTATCTTTAACCCTAAAAAGACTGGGGGGGGGGGGGGGGCCTAAAAGGCCCCCCCTCGACATTTCGCGCGATTACTCAGCAACACGCAATGCTCTCGCCGCGATGCTCTATGACTTTTTTCTTTCGAGTTTCCCGCACATTTTGACACCAAATTTGTGACGCCCGGTGGTACAGTTCTGAAGTTACATAACTTTTTGTACATGCACGTGAGACCGAAAATGGCTCAAAAATGTGATTTTGTGTACAAAGTCAATACAAATTGAGTTTTATCACATGGTTCATATAAATAGGCTTATTTTTACTCTCAATGGCTAAAATCAATTTGTTTTAGTAGCATTATGCTTCAAAAAGGGTCTGCCACAAATTTTGCCGAAAAAAACAACAAAAACAAAAGGTCGAAAAAACAAAGAAATACATAAGAAATTCATAAAACAATGAAATAAATAAGAAATTAATTTTGATACCGAATTTTTTTTTCTAGTACATTTGCTAAGAATGCCCCAAAGAATATCTAGACCAAAAATGAGCACTTTGGGAGCTTTATTTACTGATTTAGATCAAAAAGTCTGATTTCTCGCATAAATTAGCATAATTAATCAAAATAAAATAAAAGAAGACTATGTTGGAAAATTTAAATATACGAACTTGTAGATTACATCGCACACTACCATTGTGCAAATTTCTGCGGCGATCGCGCGATCCACGGCCGAGATCTTAAGGGGGGGCCCTTTAGGCCCCCCCCCCCAGTCTTTCGAGCTACCAAAATAGCCCAGTCTTTTTAGGGTTAAGTTCCTATCGACAAGTTCTGTCCACATGATGCTTAACTACGAGTGGGGATCCCCCTCTGCTTGTGATAGAGCACAAACCCTGATATATCTTGTGGATAGCTGTCTTCAAGTTAACTTCACGTTAGCTATCAATGAGTGCGTCTACACGATGCTTAACTACAAGCTTATCCTCGAAGATAGCTATCCTCAAGGTTAAAGATCACTGTCTGAACGTAACTAGTGAAACGTTTCAACTAATTACATTACTGTAAAACCAGACATTTTTGCATGCATTTTAATTTTGCAAATGTTGCAAGAGCCCAGGTTTGCAAGATGAACATGCATGTGAAAGTTCTTGTCTACACTATAATGTTTTGGATGCCAGTGGCAATTTGCAGAAATGTCATGCTGCGAAAAAGGCCATTGGCTTCATTTCGTGAAAATGTCATGCCATGAACATTTCTTGCTTTACAGTGCTCTGTCACTCTGACTATTAGGTAGCAGACAGTCAGAGTGAGAAATAGAGACATTTTTTGTTCTCCCTGCTTTACACTGTTTTCCAGATTGCATGATATTGTACCACAATCTATTTCCAACACTTCACAGTTGACATACTTTTATTGCACAGCTATAAAGTTGATGCTCGTGGGAATGTGTCTCTATTAGACTCTTACCCTTATGGTACTTTGTTCTATCAATTTCCTAAGGCTGTCCTTCAAGGAACTGTGTTCAGACGTGCATGTTATGATCCTCTCCAGTGCCATTGTGTTGCAATGAATTTGTGGTGAATTTTTTGCACTGTTACACATGTGTGGGTGTGTATCACTAACATAATGGCCTGCTGGTGGGGGCTAAGATCAACCACATAAAAAAAAGAGCTAGACAAATTATAGCTTACTGCATGAGCAAGAGCAATAAAATGCTGCACCCCAATACTAATGTTTAGCTTTCGCAGAATTGACATGCATGGCATGTTCAGTGGCACGTCAGGTCTAACTGCAATTAAAATTAATGGCCCTTTTCGTTTGTTTGTTGATTATTTGTTCAGACATAGATATATGAATATTTTTCCCCAAGTGTGGGCAAATGAACGTCTGTGTCATTCTCATTCATCATCTTCACGAGTCTGGTGTCAATCTGGGGGCACCATTATTAATTGTCCCCGCCGAACGAGTTCGAGCAGGGGACTATGAAACGGGCTCCGTACGTGTGTGTGTCCGTCTGTCTGTCCGTCTGTCTGTGCGTCCGTGTGTGATCAAAATGTTCAAAATGCTACTCCTTCGCCATTTCTAACCCGATTTTGATTCTGTTTGCTTTATATGATAGCACTACATGGGAGCTTTGAAACTTCTATACAGAATTTCAGTTGTGACCTTTGACCTTGACCTTTGACCTATATTGTACATTTTGCTACCAAATGCTACTCCTTCGCCATTTCTAACCCGATTTCGATTCCGTTTGCTTTATATGATGGCACTAGGTGAGGGCTTCAAAACTTCTACACAGAATTTTGACCTTTGACCTTGATTTTTGACCTATATTGTACATTGCCTACAAAATGCTACTCCTTCGCCATTTCTAACCCGATTTCGATTCCGTTTGCTTTATGTGATGGCACTAGGTGAGGGCTTCAAAACTTCTACACAGAATTTTGACCTTTGACTTCTTTGACCTTTGACCTTGATTTTTGACCTATATTGTACATTTTGCTACAAAATGCTACTCCTTCGCCATTTCTAACCCGATTTCAATTCAGTTTGCTTTAAGTGATGGCACTAGGTGAGGGCTTCAAAACTTCTACACAGAATTTTGACCTTTGACTTCTTTGACCTCCGACCTTGATTTTTGACCTGTATTGTACATTTTGCTACCAAATGCTACTCCTTCGCCATTTCTAACCCGATTTCGATTCCATTTGCTTTATGTGATGGCACTAGGTGAGGGCTTCAAAACTTCTACATTGAATTTTGACCTTTGACTTCTTTGACCTTTGACCTTGATCTTTTTACCTACATTGTACATTTTGCTACTAAATGCTACTTCCGGCGGGGACATATATTACGCACCGCGTAATTTCTACTTTTCCTTGTTTGAGTTGTAATAGGACGTTAAACTACAGCAAATCATCTACTGTTTCATTGAATTGAAGGATGAGATGACACACAACGAAAGAATACATGAACTTGTATACTAGGTAAGAAAACTGTGGACTTGTTTCCCCCTTCAAGGTTATCAGCATCAAAGACAATGACAGCCTGGCAGCCCGCCTGGCAATCGAAGTCAACGCTGATCTCCTCGTACTTCTGTCTGACGTCGATGGCATCTATTCGGCTCCTCCCGGTCTGGAAGGTTCTTCCCTTCTGAATACTGTCTACCCCGGTGATACAGCATTCATCACATTTGGGGGGAAGTCACGGGTGGGGCTGGGAGGCATGGAGTCTAAGGTGAGGATGGTGATTACATTTCATGTCCTTTGAAGTGTTGTCTTCTTCTGATCTACTCTCTATTAAAATTGATGACCCTTTTCTGTCCCTGGTTTTAGGACCCCTAATAAAGGTTCTACATCCCTTTTCTGAAAGTCACATAATTTTCATAGTTGATGAATTAATGTTTCCCAACATTATGTATGAAATCTTGTAGTAATACACCTCAAAGTTTTTTGAAAAGAAATTAGAACTTAAACCCCATGTCAGTTGGGAATACACTCCCCATATGTACCAAGAATAGCAGTTGGAATTTTTGAGGGGTCTGAATAAATTCACTGAAAACCTGTAGCATTTATTCCCCCTCAAAAAAAAACCAAAACAAAACAAAACAACAAAAAGTTTCCATTCTTGTTATTCTGAGAAAAGGTCTGAATTACCCATCTCTACAATATACCAGCTTATAAAAGGGATCTAATTTTCACGGTTGCAAAAGGGACATACAAACTTTAAATTTGATGTATATGATATGGTAATACCCCTTTTGCAAAGGAGTGCTCATTACACAAACTGATTCATGTGAAATGTTACTTATCCAGCACTTATCTATTTGCAATGTTCATGTGGTAGCATCTCTAAATTTATTTATACCTAATTACAAAATACTGTTAGTGTTATTGTAAGTGAACAGATGATTGCTTTAAAAATCGTTTATCACCATTGCATAGAAATGTTCAAAGCAAACATATTTTTGTGGAAGTATTGTGCAACAACTTTCATTTTTGTTTTTCTCTGAAATCTAAGAGGGGATGGTTTTTATTGCAATTTGAGAATATTAAATATGTTCATAAAGAGTTTACAGTTTGTCAACTCATGCAGTCTACAAAAAAGTAGGAGGTGTATATCCTGATAACAGCTGTGAATGGTGTAGAGATGTACATTTTCAACAGCACGGTGTCGTAATTAATGTTTAAAGGTCAAGGCTGCCAACTGGGCTTTGGAACGCGGCTGCAGTGTTGTCATTGGCAACGGGATGAACAGGGACGACATTGTCCTCAACATTGTGAACGGGAGGAAGATCGGGACGTTCTTCACGGAGACAAAGCCCACTGGAGTGACCCCTGAGAACCAAGCTGTCTCAGCCAGAGAGGGGGGCAGAACCCTTCAGGCTCTCGCCCCAGAAGAGGTGTGATCTTAAACTCTCCATTAATAATCAATTGTGTCTAAATTGATAAGCCAGTTCACAGTTTAGCAATGGTCGGCAGTGACCGCTGAGCCACAGACTTTTGAAGACATGGATTGATCCTTTCATTAGTTGCAAATTGCCTAGAAGAAACTGGTGATTTACTTGAAAGTGATGAAAGAATGACATTTGTTCATTATGTACATTCTGATATCCACCTAGTTCATACATAAATAATTGAAGTACAGTTGAAGACCTGTCCAGTTTTCAAATACCTCAGATGCCAGTCAGATTCAAGAGAAGGTCTGTGGTGACCTTTATGTGCACATGCTCAGATTGTAACTATAAACCAGCGTATTGTGTAGAGAATGCCTGGCTGGTATGATAAACTACAAGTTGTCGATGACAAGATGTTGCATAGCATGTTGCTGACTATTGAAGATGTTGCACAAGAATTTGAGCATGTTGCAGCAACATGCTCAAGTCCCTTGTGGACCACCCTAACTCTACAATCAGGCATATTATCAATGGTAATCACACTATTACAATATCCGTTAGACTCTGCGTTTGTTGAGTTTTCAGAAGCCTGTTGAAATATTATGGTATTCATGAGACTTTGAACTGAGTAACACTTGTCAATTTGATTTTGTTTGACAGAGAGCTGAAATCATTGAACGACTGGCTGACCTGTTAGTTCAAAGGTCAGAAACCATCCTAGCGGCAAACCAAATGGATATCGACAACGCCCGCAGAAGTGAGTGACACCATCTTCGCAGTGTTTTGTGAGATATTCACAATCCTGTAGATATTCATAATTCTTGTTTGCAACAGCATGTGAAGTTGCCACATATTTATTATGCTGGAGTACAGGGTAGAGCATTTTTGCAGAAGAGAGTTTCATAGAATGCCTGTGATCACAGCATATGTCCAGTTTAGGCATGCTACATGAATATTAAAGTATTGATTTTGCAGTCACTGAAGCTGGAATGTGATTATGAATAGTAACAAAAACTGACCTAATGCAAGCCACAAATTCACCCCTCGTCCATGAACCACTTGTTATGCAATACCTGCTCTTACAGGATAATTATCTGACACACCCAATGATACTTCCTTTTCGTTTCACTTGAAGTTGTTGTACTCTGTTACTTTTTAATTAATTATCTCAATTTACTATGTACAAGGGTCAACACTAACTTTTTCTTTTGGTGGCCGGACAGTGAAATTTGGTGGCTCGATCAGGCCACTAAAACATATCTTTTTGTGGAAAGTGATGGCCAGACATCTATTTCTGGCAGCCCCAGACCACTGCTGATGTTGAACCCTGTTATTATCATATTTTACAATTAACACCTCAATGATCCCATCCTACCCCAGGTGAAATGACTGGCCCCAATCTGGCCAGGCTTTCGCTGTCTGAGGCAAAGCTGAGGAATCTCGCCGAAGGATTGAAACAGATCGCTGCTTCCTCCTACCGGAACGTCGGCCGAGAGGTGAAGCGGACGCTCCTCTCGGACGGCATGCTCCTGAAGCAGGTCACGGTGCCAATCGGCGTTCTCATGGTGATCTTCGAGTCCCGCCCAGACTGTCTTCCGCAGGTGAGGGGAATATGATGTGAGATGGAAAGAGTGAGGAGGACAAAGTTGAACCTGTTTTGGTCGTGAAACTGGTTTTAAACTGTTGATATCAATACACACAACACACTATGTACTCCAAATGTCAGCTGGTAACACCAGAGACTCCAACTCTCCCGTTTTCGACGGGAGATCTCCCGCCGAAAACCCATTTTTGCAAAAATCTCCTGTTCTCCCGCTTGAGATTTAATATCTCCCGCCCTGGCTCTGTGTCTCCCATTGGAAAGGATTTCTTACTTATTGCTATTGTATGTTGAAAAAACAAACCTTAGATAGCACCAGAGAGCATCTAGAACCCTAGGAACTTGGCGCTTTGCACACATCGACTTGGAGTCTCCCGTTTGCTAGGGGTTTCAGGTGGGAGAATCTCCAGATCAGAAGGTGCTTTGGGTTGGAGTCCCTGTAACACTACATCCTTCATTAGCAGTCTGACACATGTTCACCTTGATCATGTGACTATTTTGGTTGTTGTTGTTGGTTTAATTTTGCTGAATGTCTATACTCTCTGTGGACACTCTTTCCCAAAAGATGTGACAATTATTAATGCAGGTCTTGGTTTTAGAGAGTAAAGTTGGGTAGGGGAGAGGAAGGGGAGATTTTGATTTTGCCTCAATTTTGATTTTGCATCAATCTCTGTTGTAACCAGTTGCACCACAACTGGTGTGTTAGTGCATGTAGAGTAGTCCATGCATGGACTGGCATAACACTGGTAGTATGATTGTCAGCAAGAGTGATGAATGGACCTTTTTATTAGCAATGAGGCAATTTGTTCAGTTTATCTGAAGAAAATGATGAAATATTCAATGCCTCATATGGTTGAGTTTCTTTATCACATTTCCAATATGTTCCTCTTCTCTTACCCCATGGAGGATGAATAGATTTTGCTATAAAACACATTTTCTGTAGACACCTGCCTGAGTATATGCTGGACTAGTCTTCAACGGGTTAAGCCTGTGGAGCAGTTGAGATTAACTGTAGAATACAGTGTTTATGTGATTGTTTGTTTCCAATTCTGTTGTGTATGTGTATTGTCTACCAGGTTGCTGCCCTAGCCATCAGCAGTGCCAACGGCCTCCTGCTGAAGGGAGGAAAGGAGGCTACCTACAGCAACGAGGCACTCTTCTCTCTCGTGGAGGAGGCCCTGGAGATACATGGAGCCAAGAATGCCATCGCACTGGTAGGTTCATCTCCCAAGGCCACCCCATCAGACTCTGTGGCACTTCTGTGCTAGCTTTCTGTGCAAATCATGATTACTGATGGTTACAGGTAGAGAGATTTTCATTTGCTTTTACTCTTCATGAGTAATATCATATGCTTGATCTGTGTTATCCTGCTTACCGGGCAGCAGCACTACCACTGTGACTGAGCTAAAGCCAGTTCTGACAGTGAAGTAACACAAAGATTTTTAAACAAATACCCAATGCTTCCCCTCTCTTTCATTCTTTCTTGGTCTTATTCACAATTCTTCAGCCTCTTGTAAGGCAAGTTATGATAATGAAGGGAATGTGTTCATTTATTTGTTTTGTGGAGGGAGTGTAGTTACAGAGATTTTTGTTTGCTCATGGATTTTAATGTAGTTCTAGTTCTCACTAGTCATTTCTACTGACAAGCCTTAGGCATACTATATTTGCATGAAAAGATTCAGTGCTGTGTATGCAAAGTGACAGAAAGTAAGACAATGTCATAGAACTCTGTGTCTAATCTCTCTCAGTGCCATTAAATGAATGAAACTTGCGTTTGAAGGAGAACTGAGTAACCATGGTTGCCCATGAACATCTTTATTCTTTGTCCATTCCTAACTATAGAATTGAAAATGTTAAAAAAAATAGTCTTGCTCTGCTGAATACCTTTTCTATCCCTATTCAGTAAAACTTTGTGATGATTTCCTGGCTGGTCTTACTTGGTATTCTCAAATCATCTTGATTCGTATGGATCTTAATGTATAAAGAGAGTAAGGTAGTGTTTCTGTGTATCCACAGTGAAGTGTAAATATGAATACATCTATATGTATTTGCACATTCAAATGTGTTGAAACTACTATTTGGTAGGCTCAAAGCTATCATTAAGTCACTGTTGTGCTGTCAAAATTTTCAAGTGACCCTACTTTGATTACTTTTGTATCAAAACACATTCACCACCCCAAAAGAAAGCTGAAAATCAAACAGAAACAATGACAAACAAGTTTATATGAATATATTATAACTGAGGTCACGTTGATCCCTTTGCCAAAGTTGAAATCTGTCTGAACTAGATTGATTTGCACAGAGCGCCCTGAGCTTTCATATGCTATTTCCCTCTTATAATGTTAAAGTATGTAATACTTTGGATCCATGACAGGTCAACACTAGAGAGGAAGTTGGCGATCTTCTTAAGATGTCAGAAGACATCGGTCTGGTGATTCCACGAGGCTCCAAGGAGATGGTACAGTTGATCCAGGAACAGAGTGAGGGGATCCCAGTGCTGGGACACAGTGAGGGCATCTGCCATGTCTACATCGATGCTGACGCCGACCCAGAAATGGCCCTACGAATCGGTTAGGCTCTCTCTATTCAGTTCTCTGTAAAATGCTATGAACTTGATAAGATTTGTTTGACCCAGTCCTGGTTGCAGTCTTTATGATGTGAATTGTAACTGTATCATTTTGAGATTGATTGATTGACTGACCGACCAACAGACCAACTAACTGACTGACTGACCGACTGAATGACTCACCCAATGACTATGAATAGTGATTGTTGTCTTGATTGTGATGATGGAAATCAAAATGTTGGTGCTGATGTTTGACTACATAATGTTGCCTCACAAATCGTTTCCCAGCACAAGGTTTAGAGAATTATGTAATTTGCCCTCTCTTTATTATCTGCTCTGGCATAGATAAAGAATAGACAATATGGTGAAGCACAGGCTTCAGCAATGATAATAATGATAATGATAATAATACATACAATTTCTATAGCGCCATTCTCCACTCTGATTAAATGCTCAAGGCGCTTTACATCAAAGCAAAAATACTGAAAATACATACACATGATGTGAAAGATATTGTGTCAATTTCCCACATGCAGTGCGAGATTCCAAGTGTGACTACCCAGCAGCATGTAATGCCATGGAGACACTGCTCATCCACAAGGCACACCGGCATACGCAGGTCTTCGAGGACATCCTAGACATGCTTCGCTCAGAAAATGTAAGACCACGGATATGGGGGGGGGGGGGTAGTGACATATGTAAGGTCATTAACTGAGAGCCACCATTCTGTAAAGTCCATAGATGATTTTAAGAGTCTTTTGAAAGTGTATGTTTTTAACTTGGCATTGAATTAGGCATTGGGCTGTATGTCAAAATTTTGTCTCACTTCAGCTTTTCTTGTTTTCTCTTCTCTCTCTCTCTCTATCAGGTCTATTTTCCTTCATTTTTATATTTTCCTTCCTGTAATGTGCATGAAAACAGTATTTTTTTTTTTTTTTTTTTTGGTGTGTGTATGATATGCACTGTATAGATATGGTTTATTATTACTATGGGATTAACACCTTAATCTCAAGTCAACAGTCGTTTTATTATGAGACTAATAACTGGATACTGTTATGATGCTATTAGCTGTGGCCTACACCTTCAAAATATTGTAGGAAGTTTTAAAGAAAACTGGGATCAGCAGAACCTGACATGTTGTAGATTATCCAAAGTGCAAGCCTTGATCAAATGCATCAGTGAACAGTGAATCTCAAACCCTCTTATACTGGCACGCATCAAGTAACATTCACAGAAGAAATGAAATGAAAATCCAAAGCTTGTGGAAGATTAGTGATGTTCTACCTTTGAACAGTGAAGCATCATCTGCATGCATCTTTATCCTCCTTTCTTTGCTTTGTACATCAGGTCAAGTTCAACCCAGGGCCACGCCTCGCCCGCTCCCTCAAATTTGGTCCCAAAGAGGCGCGGTCCATGAGCATGGAGTACGGCGCCCTGGAGTGCGCCGTTGAGATCGTGGACGATGTCGAAGCTGCCATCAACCACATCCACCGATACGGCAGCTCGCACACGGATGTGGTGGTCACAGAGAATGGTAAGTGTTGGGGAGAAAATCGAGACAATATTGCTGTCTGCATGGCAATCTTTCTTCTATGTGTGAATTCACTACCCTGTAGAAAATCATGGTAAAAGAAAGATTGCTGGCACAGTGCATTCCCATTATAACGAAACTCTTGTTACAAGGAAGCAAAGATTCAGGTCCCCAAGTCATTGTCTATGTGTGTATGTTTGTATACTTTATTGTTTGGCAATATAAAGAAAGAAAACTGCTGGTCCCAAGGACTTCACTGTAACCGGAGCCACCTGTATGGTGCAATTCCTTGATTTGACTTTGCACAACACGTTTCTAGTCAGTATATGCCTGATTGTACAGTTTTACTCCAGAGGTCAGAAACAAAAGAAAAGTGCCATTGATCACCAGAATTTGGAAGTGTCCACGAGGCCTACAATTTGTACATTACCTTTGATTTCTGAGTTGATCGTTTGTGCTGTTTTAGTAATAGGTTTGGCACAGTGCATTCACTTGTTTTGTTCACTGGGCAGAGAAGGTAATCAAGGAGTGTGGAAAATCATGAGAAATGAGAAATTATTCTGCGTTAAGGGTGAATGAAAGTGATAGTTATAGAATTTTGTGATTTGCATTTCTGTTGGTTACCAATCTGTTGTTTCTGTTTGTGCATGGATGTTTGGCATCACAGAGGAGACCGCACAAAGATTCCTCAGTAGTGTAGACAGTGCCTGTGTCTTCCACAACGCCAGCACTCGCTTCTCAGATGGCTACCGCTTTGGACTAGGTGAGAATCTTTTGTAGATGTGATGATGGTGATAATGGGGATGATGGTGGATGGCCTGTTGATGATGTTGATGATGATGATGGTGGTGATGATGATGATGTTGATGATGATGATGATGAAGGGGATTGTAATTATGGCAATGATGATAATGATGATGATGATAAATTAATGATGGTGAGGATGATAGTGATGAGTATGATTGTGGTGATGGTGATGATGGTGATGATAGTGATGATGGTGATGTTGGTGATGATGGTGATGATGATGGTGATGATGATGGTGATGATGATAATGATGGTGAGAATAACAATTATGACATCACCATCATTGCCATCATCATCAACCTCATTTCATCATGCCTCCACCCCAAAGGCTGCTAGAGGCATTATATTCATACTGTTACCTTTGCGTAAATGCTGACATTATTATTCAATGGTAAGCTGCTAAGGCTCTCTGGATAAGACCATAATTATATGATAGACTCTCAATTATAAGATACCTGGTTTGTGTCCTCTGGCAGCAGTGGTTGTGCCCTAAGGCAAGTCACTTAATGCTCATTATCTGGTCCTTCAGAGTCCCATGGTGTCCCATTGCTGTTAAGCATTAATGTCCCACTTTGTGGCCGTGTTAAATTAAGTCCAAACACAACACATTTTTTTTTTTCATTTTCCCATTTTGTTCATATGTGCCCTGCATATGTGGTCTTATCACTTACTGTAGGATCAAAGAGGAGACCTTCACAAATGGTAGGACTCTGGATTTGTGGTCTTCAACTTACACTAGGATAAAAGAAAATAGATCTGCACAAATGGTAGAACTAATCAAACAGCAGTGTTATTGTGAGCTGATATAACAATTACCAGTATGGTCTGCAGAAAATATCTGATACCCATTTTGACCTACCGGTACAACTTTGTGAAATGCCCAATAATACTTCCAATAAAACTCTCACTCCCTCCTTATTCAATCCCTCCCCCTTCATCTCAAAGTGAAAGGCAAACACAGAGAATAAAAGAAGTATGTGAGAAACAAATTGGTAAAAAAAAAATTGTTTTAAAGAACACATCAATGCGAATTTGAATGGATTTTGTCCCCCCCCCCCCTTTAACATGTCAGGAGCTGAAGTGGGCATCAGTACCACCCGAATCCACGCCCGTGGACCAGTAGGCGTGGAGGGACTCCTCACCACCAAATGGATCCTGGAGGGGTCAGGAGACACTGTGCAGGAGTACACGGAGGGAGGACCAAAGAGATTCCTCCACCAAGAGCTGGAGCCAGAGAGCCAAGAAGTGCCGGAGGAGGCGACCGCTTAATTATCTGGAACGACGAAAACAAACTGGGCCGAATCCACTAATGTGGTACTAATGTAAACCATGGTTTATGCAAATTTCTTCAGCGTAGATACGATTGACATATTGCGTGTGCCAACAGATGTCCAGTAACAGACGCACATTGATATGCCCATGTCAAAGGTATGCCTATTTCATGCTTAATTTAGACCACAATCTAAATTTGTACCATGGTCTAGGTTTAAACCAGGTTTTTAACCACCCATGTGAATTTGGGCCAAAGAGTTTATGAAATAAGTGGCCAGTTGTTATATTGCATTTGAATTCTGTTAACTTTTATCTTTTTTTCTTTCTTTGCTTGACTTAACAGTATATCATGACATTACTTTAAGGTCCTGACCTTGCTGTAATAATTGAAGGTTATCTTTTTCGTGAGCTCTTTCTGAGATGGTTTAAAGTGGGAGTATCATCTGATGTCATTAAAACTGACTGTGTTAAGATTGCCCCCTGTAGGTTTAGAAATATTTGATTCTGAATTAAAACTGTCTCTCAAGACTTAAAGCCTGTTTGGATGGTTTCCAGAGTGGTCATGAATCTTAATTCCATGTTTCCACTCGAATTCAGAAAACAGGAATCTTGATGAGATTTTATTCAATTCATTTTGTTCTTTTGAGCTGCTCTTATGTACCATTCTTTATAGGATCAGTGGTTTGTATACATGCTTTGATAACAGAGCTTACCAGCTTTTTAGTTTTAGAAGACAGTTTGGATAAATAATCATGATATGGCAAATCTTGCCATGGCTTTCAACTAATGGGGTAGACTTCAGGCCAGTTGATAGATTTAGAGCACTGAATTGGTGAGAGAAAAGTCAGCATTGAAACGGAATATTGAACACAATTTGACTGTTGTATATTGCCACAAGCTACGTGTATAGAGGTATTTCCTCTCCAAGACTGTAAAGAACATCTCAAGTGATGGCATTCCTTGAAGCATGTAGTTCTATTTTAAGAGGTTTGCTGTGCAGCAATTTGTAAATTGAGTTTGCACATATCAGAAATGATATGTTAATAGTACTTCCACCCTTGAAGGTGATGGAGGCACTTCACATTTTTATTTTTTATTTTTTTCCTGTCACCAAAAGAACTAATCAGAGTACATTGTAGAGTTTGGATCAAAATATTGGCAAAGGTCTAATGTTTTAGATTGTTACAGACAATTTGCATTAAATGAAAAATGAGATTGGAAAACTGGTGATAAAAAGCTGGTTAACAGAAATCATAACTTCTTCATTGCTGTTTTTTTTCCCCTCCATTTATCACAAAATTACGCTGTAGGCTTTCCAGTACCTTGAAATATGATGTTCACAGTTCATGTTTTAGTTTTGTTTTTTTATGCTTGCACCATTGTAGTATTTCTTGCTACTTTTCATGTTATCCTGATGTATTGAGCATTGCTGATCAGATTTTTGGTATTCCAAACTCAACCTTTCCGAGAGCTGTTTCTATTGACTTGTGCCAGTACCTTTTCATGGGAAGGTGGGCAGAATTTTTGAAATAACTAGCATGACTCCATTCCTTTTAAAGAAGACACTATGTCTATCTAGAAATGTATGCTTCATTGTAATATACTACATTCATTATCATTGACTTACTGTAGCACACAGGGTGTTTGTGTATCCAGTTTTTCTAAGTTTTCTCTCTTGCAGTGTAATGTATGTATCAAAAATGTTCTATACAGCGTATGGTCCAAGTAAAGCGAGACTTGTTCCTCTGTATCCTTAATTTTCTTCTTTAGTTTTGGGGATTCTTTAAAAGTTTCTATGCCATTTCTGTATTATACTACAATGATTCAATCTACATACCTTGATACTCAAGTGGAAGCTTTTCTGGATACAGTACATGTATAAGTATTTCATTCTGCTATTAACAGCCATGCATCTTACACACCTCCCAACCATTCTGAATTTGGAGGAAAGAATCTGAATTTTGACCATTCCCACTTCTTGTTTCTGTGGGATTTTCCTTTTTTTCGTGATAATTTTACTACATACTCCTATGGATATTGCTCTTTCTTTCCTACTTTTGAGCCAAATCATCCCTATTTTTCAGTCAGAAAGGTTGGGAGGTCTTTATCTTAGTAACTTCACCTTTCTTTTTTTTTTCCTGTTTTTTTTTTAAATGAACCAATGTGTTTGTGTCATCAAATTATAGAAACATACTTGTCATACTCAAAGATTAGTAACAGTTGAATTGGATTTTCCCTCATGCCACAGAATATCTGCTTCCATTGATTTCATACATTATATGGATGACATATTATACATGTTCTATCATCATCTTAGGCTGTTTGAAAAAGAGGTGCTGCTTCATACTCAAAGAAGACTCGGAGGCCATTGAAATGAAAATGTGCAATAATGTTTGCCGAACCCGACCATCTTGAAAATCTTTGCGCCTGCATGATATCCGTATGTTACTTATTTTCCCTTTGAAAATACATGTAATCTACTTATGCTTGTCATAGATTCGTCCATGTATTACCTGATGTTTTGAAGATTTTAACAAGTATGGTTATGGGCATGGGAGATTGTATTATCCAGCAGTAACCAGAACTGTGAAGAAGCAGCGTTTGTATGACACGCGTCATTTGTGTAGAAACTCGGGAAAAAGAGAAGTGAGATGGATGCTCTCAGCAGCTGAGGGGAGTGATGGAGGAAGAATCGAAAATATTCTTGTAAAATCTCTTTTTTTCATTTCATTTACAAAGCATAATGTCGAGATAATCATATTTTTGCTATTTTTGAAAATTTGATTCTTCAGTAAATGAGCAATAATGTGTTTGTTTTTTTTGAAGGAATGCATTAATTACCTTCATTCTTGCGAGTTCTTTGGCACCGAGCAAAGGATTCCTGTTTTGCACAAACCACTGAAATAGCTCATGCTTGTTTCTCAGCTAGGAGTGCTAGCTCTGTTTTGTTATGTAGATTTTGCAGGGAGGCATGCTGTCTTCTAGTGCTCCGATAAAGTATTACCGATACATCATTGTGAAACTTAAGGCGTCTGTGGGTTAAGCACAAAAAAATGTTACTCTGCTTCTGCTGCAGTGTGTAATGTGGTGCGACAGTACGTGTATGCTGCCTAACCCTTTGGCTCACTAGCTTCATCATTTCAAAACCAAAGAATGCAGAGGATAACGGCCAAGTTGGCAGACTATTCTGAAATATGTAAACAACTATGATGTAACCCTCAGGGTACTTAACCGTAATGAAAGTTCACCACCATGTGTATCCATTCCATATTCAATTTTGATCCCGCAAACAAGCTGTGCATGTGGCAAGCATGATGGAAGTGGAACAGATGGCAGAAAATTGATACTAACTGAGGCTACTCATTTTTTTTTTTTCTTTCTAGTATCTGAAGGAGATATAATTTGTGGAAGCCAAATGATTGGATGTAGATTTCATTTAACACAGCAGTTATACCATCCATGTGCCAACTGACAATCTCATTGTGATCTCTATGGTCCTACTGTTCAATCACCTGTTCATTCCTTTGATATGATGGTGACATGGTTTTAAGTATTCAGTGTAGAATTTTGATAGCATCAGCTGTCATTAAGAAAGCCATATATCATTATACATGCACATTTAGTTCATTTCCCCTTTGATGTTTGTTTTGAGGGGGTAGTTTGTAGCTTTAAGGCTTTTTTTTTTAATAAATAGATTGTACACTGTACATGATGGGAGAGAGATGGATGGGGGAGGGGGTAAGCTGAAGATCCCTTTGATGTATTTTTGCAGTAAGTTCTTGTCACGAAGGAATTTGAACTGTATTTTATGCCTGCCTTGTGCCCTTATCTTTACACATAATTTAGTGTTCTGTCTTAATTTGATATTAGGACTTAATGATAAATTCATCCAAATGATTGGAATTTTGCTGATGAGCTTCCATAAGTAGTTAACAACAACAATTTAGCTTCATATCACATTGATTACTTTGTGTCGTAATAAATTGTGCAGTCATTGATAGTGGTCAGAGTAATTTCAGACATAATGACTTCATAAAAGAAAAATAAAATGAGGATATGGCAACCATAATGATACATGAATGTCATTTATTGGAATGGATTAGAGTAATTGATAAAAAGGAATTATTTAATGAGATATCCATGCATTAGTATTCTCTTGTTTTAGTTTTTTCTTTCTTTCTTTTAACAGCTCCCAATATGAAGGATGTTGATTCTGTTTGTCAATGTGCATGTATTTGTATATTACACCATGTGCTATAGCTCCTACACAGGTAGAAATTTTCATGGTCCATTCCCCTCCCCCCTTTTTACCATGATGTCAGAATTTCAAAATAGCTCAGTTTGGTTTAGTACTGAACATGGGTTCATGCAGGAGCAGTTCATGGCTTTGTAAGCTTGGGTGAGTTATGTAGATTTCTGGTATAGGCCTACATTGTAGTACAGACCAATCAGGAAAAGGGGGGAGGGGGGGAGCAGGGAATGTAAAGTTGTGTCATGTGATGTCAGATTGAGATAAAAATGAAGAAACGTGTATGTGTGTTTGTGTGTGTGTGTGTGTGTGTGTGTGCGTGTGTGTGTGTATGTGCTTGCATGTGAATATAAGTGGGGGCTGGTGTATTGATGTATAGAGGGGTAAAAGCTACAGGTGGCAGGATATGGTTTTAAAAGAAGTTCTGAACAAATCCCTACAATTTCATTACTTTTTACCATTATTGTTGTCATCACCACAAGCATTGTTTGTTGTGTCAAGTATATCATGTAATATAAGATGGAGCATTGATGATAATCATCGGATGTTACTTAAGTTTGCACATCGCTAATACATGTACCATGCCAGTGAGAAATGCTCATTTATGAATAAACTATGAAATGATAACAGTGAAACTAATACTGTGTGATTTATTGACTTACTGGCCTTAAATGTGTTTTGATTTAATCTCTGAAATGCTTTACATAATAGTACATGTTTTGCATCAGCCTCACATTATGCATTCATCTCCTTCCAGTACATACATTGTACATGCAAGGATTACAGTTATCCAAAAGGGCAGTTGGATTTACTGATGAGAGAGAAAAAAAAAAAGAATGAGACCAACAATGTGGAAATTATGACTACAGTGCACTCCCATTATAACAAACAAGGTTATAATGAAATTCCGGTTAAAGCGAAGTAAAAATACCCCACCCCCCACGAAAAAACAAACAAACAAAAAACAAACAAAACAACCCAAAAATCAAACAAAAACAAAACAAAAACAAAAAACAAAACAACAACAACAAACAAACACAAACACAAAAACAAAACAAAGCACATCAGCTATATATCTTAATATACAATGTTTGTTTGGTAATAGCAAAATTTCGCTATAATGAAAGAAAATTGCCTGTCCAAAGGACTTTGTTATAATGGGAGTCGACAGTGATACCAGTATGTAATTATATCTTCTGACATACACATATAATGTCATACAAGAAACGTTCGCGTGCGTTAATTTTTGCTCAAATTTTGCGCGAGTTCTTGTCAGCACTGTATGCATTGAATGCCAGTGGCAATTCGCAAAGAAAAAAAAAAATATATAGTTATATATATATAGTTATATGCTTCGAAAAAGGCCGTCAGCTCCAATTCGCGAAAATTTCCTGCCACGAATATTTCTACATGTAGTTTTACAGTAATATTCTCTGAGTAATTCACAGATGCTTTACTGTCATGTAATAACTGACATCTGTAGCACATATCTGAACCCCAAATTTAGGACACCAGCCCCAACTATTTAAGTTCTGTTTTGAAGATACATGCAGCAATATTGTCCCAGACATACTTGGCAGATCCAGACATTGGGTTTTTTTTTCTTGAGAAAAGGGTGGTATTGATGGTGACATTTTCTATTCAAATCAAAATGCCGAGTCCTTTGCAAGCGACATTAATTTCAACCATGTCTCTTGGCTTGCTGTTATACGTAGTCAAATGATCCTAACTTCGCACATTTTTGTCGATACTACTAAGTTGTTGCCATTTCACTACTTTCATCCCGGAAGGTCCGTGGCCCTGCTCAC
The DNA here is from genome assembly GCF_964275005.1 of Diadema setosum. Taxonomy (NCBI): domain Eukaryota; kingdom Metazoa; phylum Echinodermata; class Echinoidea; order Diadematoida; family Diadematidae; genus Diadema; species Diadema setosum. Next base: position 3,634,207 of record NC_092702.1, read on the forward strand.
TTACTTGCAGTTTATCTACAAATCATTTTAGCAACTTTACTTTATCTTTCTGTTTAAAATGAATGAAAAAAATATAACTCATGAACAGGCCTACCGTTATGATTATTGCTGTACATGTTTTAATCCACTTTGTTAACGCAAACATAGTTACATACTTGTGTTGATGTGTTAGTTGCTGGTGTACACACACACACACACACACACACACACACACACACACACACACACACACACACACACACACACGCACACACACACACACAATACACATTGCACACAAGGCACTCACACACTTATACACTTATGTTATTCATACACTTTTTTTTTTTTATCAATCGACTACTAAAGTATCTTTATGTAATATGTTTAAACGAACTCGTGTTAAACGAGCTCCCTCGTGGCATAATTTAAATGAAGATATTCTTTGATCTGTTTTGAATATATCTTGATCTGATATCAGCATCGCGGGGGCAAATTGTTTTCAACAGCTCCCCATTTTTTTCTTTCCATTAACAACAAAATAATGGGTTTTCACTAATGCTCTTTTTCACGCAATTCAGCAACTCGAGAACAATACAAAAAGACAATTATAATCTTCGGGTTTCTTTGGCACTTGCGATTTACTCTTCACAGTTTACAAAATGCACGGTAGTCACGTGATAAATTACAAACCATAGGAACATTTTCATGAATGACAGACGACTTTGTTTTGAAAAGTATACACAACATGATACATTCATTTATTGACAGTAAAATTGCGGCTTCTCGATTTACATTGAGGCAAGAATGCATTCCCCTGGTTAGAATAGTGGATACTGTAGGTAGTTGGATGAAGGAGACGATGGATGAAAACGTATGTTAACTGAGTGCATAGAAAAATAAATCTAATAGAAGGTAAAATGTTGAATAATTACAGAGAGATTATTAGATAGGTTGATAGATAAATAGATGGACATAAAATGGTCACGAAAGTAGATGTACAAAGAAAGATGGGTAAGATTGTAAATATATCGGGTGTGGGAAGAAAATTATGAGATATAAGGCGTAGATGCACAGTCAGACAGGAGATAAGTGTACAAATGTACTTGGAAAGATGGATTTATTTCTAGCTGTTTCAGTCTTCAATGTTTTGCTCATCTGCATTTTCAATCAAAGAGAGAAAGAGATAAAAGATGGGGGATGAGGTTGGAGAGAGCGGGTTTCATAATCTGTCATAGACTTGAGTCGTTTAGGCCTACATTTCTTGTGTCCCTTTTGCAAACCCTAAAATTAGATTCCTTCCATAATCTGGTATGTAGAGGTAGATAATTCAGACCTTTTCTCACCTCAGACCTTTTTCATTTCCGGACTAACGAACCTCTACGCATAGGGACTTTGTGCGTTTCGGAATAACGAACCTTCGGATTAACGAACCTTTGATTTCACTTGCGGATAAACGAACCATCTGAATGACGAACGTCACCTAGCCTAGCTAGAACTGGTACTCATGGAAAGCTGTTAGCCGACACTGAGGCAGTGCACCAGTCGTAAATTTCTTGTCTTCCGTCCGACGTTGCTATAAGTCACTAATCACGTCCTGCATTTTTCCCCTTGTTTCTATGTCTATGAGAGAAAGCCCTGTCCTTTAATTTTGTGTCAGCTTGTGGTTTGTTAGTAGGCCCTAAGCGACAGACTTCCGAACTTTTGCATTTATAAGGCATGCTCTGAAAAGTGTGGTGGTGGTGAATTGAGAAAGAAAGCGCAACGCCGGTCGCGGCGCAGCACAGCGACTAGACTTACCAAAATTTTGGATGAACATGGAATCACAAATACGACATCAACGATAACAAACGGCAGCCACTTGGTACACAACTTTAACACATGCGCACGATGTAGAGAATGATTTCCATAGCAGACCTCGTTCGAAATCACTGTAAATCACACTTTTGATCAATACATTTTTACAAAATTCTGTATTGAGACGATTAAAATCACAGTATATATACACAACCCCTGATTTGTTTTCTTGCAAAAATGCACTTATACACATACGCTAATAATATACATGTATTCACTAATGTCTACGCTATGTACATAAATCATCTCAGAAATTAGATTGTTTCGATAGGTATTTCATGTTTATCAAAAACATATATATATATATATATATATATATATATATTTTAATACGTGACGTATATTTATCACCTCCACCATCAATACTTGCATGTTGTATACTTGCAGTAATCTCTAAATGACTGAAATTTTGCAGCACAGAATACAGCTCGTTATCTTTTTACGGATGTCTCGCCCTCAAGCTATACCGTCATTACAAAGGAATGAATCGTGAAAAATGGATAAAATACACACTAATCTATATTACTTCTTATGAATCTATCGTTTCAGACACTTGTTCTCTTATGCAGCAAAATATTTCGAACTCCTTTCCCTCATTACGTATAGTTCTGTAAATTCATTCATTCTGTGTATGATTGTGATTAATTCGAATATTTTGTGAGTTTGACATTCGGTCATTTTTAATTTAATACTGTAGAATAATCGTTTTAGTACCGACTTATAGGATCTGTCTTGACCGTCCTGTAGCATACAAGCGTTGGTGTAATTTCCATTGCCTGTTATCTCGTTAATATGACAATGGTAAATGCTAATCATTTTGTTCTAGAAGCCTGAAATTACAATCCTTGTTTAGTGTCTTAAAAAAAAGACTCATTTTGGAAGACACCTAAAGCATTCATGGGTATTTGTAAGACGTACGTGAATTATATGTTGCTCTCTCTTACCCAAAGCAGGTAGCCATGTTTTTCGAATCCTATTCCGATGTCACGAACAACTGAAATTTAGCGGAAAAATAGGTGTTGCTAAGGAGGACCACCAGCTTAAAAGCGACAGACGCTGACAGTAGGGTCGTAATTGTTTACGACCCTAACCTACAGGATGGTGGGACGCCCCAATATCGCCTTGAGTGCAACGGAAATAAAACCTCGACCTTTATTTCTGAGTCTTGACAATTCCTATACAAGCTTTCAAACTTCCATCATGAATAGTTTCAGGGTTTAGACTGTGGTCATTACTTGTATCCTTTGTCAGTGATAACCGTAATTAGGGTGATGCTGTCAGCACTAGCTCAGCCTACAATTAAATGAACAATATTTTCTTCTTCTTTTTTAGATTTTGATCAATGGCGTTGTTGATACTTTCACTCATTATTTTGCCACCCTATTGTTAGATTTTATCATATCTTCGGAGTCAATCTGCCATGTGCATCACTGACGATTCATGGACAAAAGTCTTTGGTTCTTTACAGAGGCAGAGCATTATTACGTAATAATTGGTTACGATATCATATCTCAAGGCAGTTATCGAGCGTATTTCCTAGCCGAGTTCGACTTACTGTCAAAGATACTCCTAGCTGCTTTACGCGTTACACGAGAACGTAAATGCTTCCAAACCACAGAAGCAAATCATCTGCTACTCAGTAAAGAAACGTGATTTTTCTTTGATTTTTTATCAAAACTTAGATTAATTTTGGCAAGAGCAAGAAGCTAACAAGGATAAAGAAAAATGCTTTCTATCCATGGATCAGCAGGCGTGGTCGACCGATTTCTTTGTGAACCTGAAACTTGAGGTGCTGGACAAGGACCGACTGGACAGTGAGCGCCTCCTGCCGTGGCCGGATGCACAGGACAACACTGACTTGAAGGCAGCTCGAAACTTGGTCGAGATGAGATTGTAAAGGACAGGGTTGATAGCCGAGTTCAGATAGACGAGGACCCTGAATACGACGATGATGTCGAGGATCTGTCGCTTGGTGAGGCGATTATACTCCTCTGTACTCGCCAGGATGCCCCAGAGGTTGAAGATGCGGATGGGCGTCCAACAGACGAAGAAGATGGCAACGACGTTCACCAGCATGAGGACGACGCGCTGGTGGCTGCGCCGCGATATGGCACTGGTCGTGTTCGGTGGCGTCACGGAGGCACGCTTGACGGAACTCCGCGGATCCGAACTCCGGCTAGACTTTGACGAGAGTGACGTCGACGTGTGGTGGCGCTGTATCTTGGAGCCGTAAATTGACATGACTGGCTTGTCCTTCACTGAGCGTAGTTTCCATGTCGACGGCGTATCCTGGCGTTGAAGAGGAGGCGAGTGTGGTACGTTACTACTGCTGCCCTGACTTTGGAGCGCGCTGATTACGACGCCGCTATCGTCGCACGAGAAATTCTCCTGTTCAGCGATGACATGGAGGTCTGTTAGCGGCTCTTGCGTCCCGTCGTCGAATTCCTCGTGTTCAGTCTGAGCCTCGGGTTTGCTGCTCTTGCAACACAACAACCTCGACCGGCATGCTCGCGCGAGTCGATTCAAAACGCCACAGACCCGGCGCGCACCGCCGGCGGACGACAATTGCCTGCCGCTCGATTTGTCGCGAAGTCTGTGGTTCGTCGGCTCCACGTTAGGTTTGGTCCTGACGCTGCCGCTCTCCGATTCGTTCTCGCGCATGTTCGCCATCATCGTCTTGTGCATTCTCAGCGTGATACCGATGACACAGTAAATGGTGGTCAGAAAGAAGCATGGCACAATAAAGAGAAGTACCGTGAGGATTATCTCGTAGATTTTCTCCCACAGATTGTCCATGATTGGACCGCAATAGTTCTTCGTGACGCCATCGTGGACGCAGTTCGGGGCGTATTCGATACTTATCACCAAGGGAACATTCACAAGGGCGGCCACGAGCCAAACCGCCATGCAGATGAGAAGAGTCCGACGAGGTGTGCAGATGTAATGTGCCTTGAAAGGAGTGCAGATTACGTAATAGCGTTCGACGGCGATGGCTAGGAGAGTGAGGATGGACGCACTGCTTGCGAGGTTTTCGCTGTAAATCACGAAGTAACCTGTGGAAGAAACATAATCGAAGTAGAAATGAGATTGCCACAAACAAGACCAAGTACATTAGATTATTGCATAATCAGCTTAGAGGCACAACCATTGTGACACTTTGGAGAAGAGTTAACGATGTTTCAACACTGAATATCTCCTCTTCCAGTTCCCTACTTCAACGACCACCGCGCTTATCTCCAAAACCATCATCACCATCGCAACATCACCAACACTAGCACAACAATCCTGGTCATAACCATAACCACAACCACAACCACTGTAACCACTACCATAACCACCAACGGATGTTGTTCTTCCGAAATGAAATAAGGTTCGTCATTTCGAAGCACACAAATTCTGCATAGGCCTACCTAGATGTTCGTTGAATCGAAAATGAAATAGGGTTCGTTAATCCGAACATTTTGTGACGTTATTCCAGGGTTTTGTTATTCCGGAGTCACGATCATCACTATTAATATCACTACCACAGCAATCGTCACCACTGCTATCATTACCACAGGCAAAAAGCACACCACACCACCAACATCATCATTATTACCATCACCACCACCCATATTATCACAAACAGCACTATCACCACCATCGTCATCACTCTTATAACCATTATCGTCATCACTTATATCACCATCATCACTGTTGCTACCATCATCATCTTTTACAAGTACCATTACCATTACCATCATTATACAGACTCTCTCCTCACCACAATATAAGATCATGCTCAGGATGATAGAATAATGCAAATTACGTTGTATATTTACATTATGAAAATGGAGAGGTGCTATTTTGATTATGATGGTTATGGTTGATGAGAGTCGATTATACAATATCTGCCCACTCGCGAAATGGAAATGTTTTAGTCATTAAAACGTTTTTGTTATGCTTGTTTTGACGAAGATACAGGATGTATGTACACGTTGACGTAAAGCTTGAGAGTTAGCATAAAACCTTCAAGAGAAATATAATCACGGTACTCGATTTTGAAGAAAAAAAAAAAAAACTTTTTCAAGTGAAACCGGTCATATCATGCACAAAGTGTCTTGAATCCGTCTTGACTTTCTCAACATTTTGTGACTGAAAACACACATTTTCCCACAAGGTGTGAGATCGATTTTCATATCCCAAGATAGAAACAATATTGCAAATTGCACTCTCACTTTAACTTTCAGTGACCCCAGCAAAATATCAGAGAGATGAGTGGGCATTTTATGGCGCAATTAAAGTCGAGATGAAACTCATGATCATTTCTTCAATACCAGCAAGAAGATCATCCGGTAAAATGTCACTGGTTTTTAGTGGTATTGAGAGTGGACTAGGGTTATAATTATGATGTTCCCATTTCTTGTCGTAAACGCCAGGTGCCCGACATTCATTTTGCGGACTATGGTTGCTTCTTATCTGTCACCCCTCGAGACGAATCGAGTCCAACTCGAGATACAGTCTGTCAGATGAATCATATAAATCATGAACCTCTATCAGAAGTGGAATTTCCGCCATGTTCCGAGCTCCTATTTCCCCTTTTTCATGCAATCATTATCCGTGACCGACTGAACTTAGTAGTCGGTGTGTATCATGACCAGAATGAGACCCCTTGACGTATTATTTATTCAAAATGTTGATAACCTTTACCCGGCTGACCAAGGATTATCTAATGGCAAACAAGCAAGAATAATTCTTCTCTTCTTAGCCTGAGATTAATGTGTTCAGTAAGTAATTTTGAAAATATTTCATAGATTGATTTATTCTGTCAGCCTGCATTTTGTCAAGTAAACAGGCTTCCATTTCTTGCATTACTCTATTGGTGAATCCATTTAGGAGGTGAAGAAGAAACATGGGAAGTGTAGATCGAAGAATCGAGTTTGTGAAAACTGAATCTGTTCTGTTGAATATATTACATGTACAGTTTTTGGTTTATACGTTTGTCTGTCAGTATAAAATATTCTGTGATCGCAAATCAGGGTAATTATTACAGGCATGTATGGAATATGAAAGATCATGACCACATCTATTCCTCACTGATCTGGAAAATCACCCCAAAGATCGAATGGTGAAAATGTTTAACGCAAAATAGAAATAGGACCGTCTTTACTATACATTACCATTCTTGACATAAATTAAAGCTACAATTGTGTGGGTTTTTTTTATGTGTGTGTGTTTTGCGTGTTCATGTATGTGTGTTTTTTTTTCAATATCACTTCACTTTGGCTAAAATGTTGTTTGTTGTTGTTTTAAAGGAAGAACGAAGAGAGAGAGAGAAAATGGGGCAAAATGCTTTTCCCCCTCATAACTTCAGCTAAGAATCCAGTGGTTATACTAAGTATCCGATGAGAAAATTAGAAGTGAATAACCAATTAGTTGCCCAAAATGACAGGAATGGAATTTCAAAGGTCAGAGTTCAAAGACACCAAAATCACTTTCAGGCCATGGATTCCATATAAGGTAAGTCCAATGATAATGCTGTTTGGTGCAATGGATTGAGATTATTGGAAAATATTTCCTTTGTGCAAAGAGGATCACAGATCAGCCCATGATTAGCGGCCAAGATCAATGAACCAATCAACGAATCAATGAAGGGACGGCCATAATTATACGTTGATCATACAGCACGTAATAGCAATTGTTTGAGAAAACAGTGCAGACAGCCCAATCGACCACGTGGCAGTAATATTGTTCTGGACTATGTTGCATAAAAGACGCAATTAAGTATAAGTCAGATTACATAGGCCAATCAGGATTGAGTATTCAGAGACTTATGTTTGATTTTTCGACTTATGTTTGATCTCAACTTTTATGCAACAGGGATCGGATTAAAAAAAAAATAAGGATGAATAGGCTGTATAAATACAAAAAAAAAAATGTTCAATCTGATATAACTTGGTATGGGAACATGCTTTGACTTGTATTAGCTAAATATAACAATTTTTCAGAATTTCCTGTATAACACACAAGAACAATTGTGAGGGTGATATGTGCAATAATAATACAGAGTGTTGGTTAGATACAATAGTGTATAATTTGCTGGTTAGATGTATGAGAGAGTATATGTATTAGTGGAATGAGAGTTAGAAGAGAGAGAGAGAGAGAGAGAGAGAGAGGGAGAGGGAGAGAGAGGGAGAGAGAGAGAGAGATATGTGCATATATCAGACGCTATTTTCGTATATACATGTAATATGATAATTCGAATATAGTATCTATTTATTTATTGATTGATTTGATGTAATGCGCTGTGGGTAAATTGAATGCATATTGATTTTGGAGTTTATGTTTAGGAAGAGAAGATTGTGAGAAAATATGTTTTGAATCAAACTGATTATTTTTGCTATGTAAAATGTGTTGATTTGAGCTTTAATAACAACATCTGCATTTGCATTGTATTTGTGATATTTGTTTTTGTTTCGTATTACAGGTTGATCTCATTGTGCAATGGTTAAGATGAATAAGATTGACCTTTTGTTGTTCTATGCATTTTTTTTTTTCATTGCTACACTGTATTTTGTGAGTATTTTTAATGTATTCATGGCCCTTTGTTAACAATGTCTGTAATTCAGCCTCCAGGCTGCGATAGATATTGATGAATAAAACACCTTTTCAATTCAATTCAATTCAATTCAATTCAATTCAATTCAATTCAATTCAATTCAATTCAATTCAATTCAATTCAATTCAATTCAATTCAATCCAATTCAATTCAATTCAATTCAAATCATCAATTCGCTCATTTGACTATTCATAAGGACTGGTCAAGAAATGTTTTCCGAAAAAAAAAAATGAAATTTTCAAATGTCATATCTTCCTTGTTTCTCATCCAATTTTTGTCATTTTTGTATCACTCTGTAGGGAATATTTTTCTCTTTATTTCGAAGTTTATTTATTTTTTGGGCGGATTTCCTCTTTAAAGGCAACTTTGTGTCTCCTTATATCTCTTCCAGCCGTACGTCCTTTACTGCTAAGCACGCATTTCATCTAGAGGAACTATGTATGTATGTATGTATGTATGTATGTATGTATGTATGTATGTATGTATGTATGTGTATTATAAACATTACATCCACATACACGTCTAAGCTACGTCTAAACTACGACCAGAATCACTTTGTATTAACGCCGTGCTCGAATATCGCAACCTGTTCGGAGAGTTATTTCATGGCTCCCCCGGTCAAAAATCACCCTGCACAATCGTCTTGTTTGTACGGATGATATCGATGTCCGGGTGTAAGTTTCAAAACACATTCTCTAATCTATTATTATTATTTTTTTTTTTGTTCATCTTGTGATCGAGTCGCACGATTGTGACATTTCCTTGGTATTGAAGAGGCTGGCTGACGCATTCTTGTCATCTTGTTTTAATTTGATATTCTCTGCGGAATTCATCTGACATCAAAATTATTTCTATAATGCAATTGCAGTGCAAATATCCGGTCAACTTGCAGTACAGTATTCGATGACCCCCCCCCCCCCCTTCCCCTCCTCCCCCCCCCCCCCACACACACACACACACACAGACACCAAGATTTATTTCACCTGCAATTTCTGGCGATTTCTCTCTGGAAGATCTCGTACATCGGAATTGCTCAGGATTTTTTTTTTTTATATGATGACGACTAAGATTACAAAGATTGCGTGTGTGTGTTCGTTTTTACATCTTAAACGTACATTAAAATTCTTTTGACGAAAGGAGTTTCTTGAACAGTTTGCGAGCATATTTAGGAGCGATAGAGGCTTTAAGTCAGAGATCTCGACTGTTGAGCATTAGTGTGTATAAACCAAGATCTTCTCGACATCACAATGCATCGTCAGTGAATCCGGCGTGTGATAAACATTGACAAGGCATGGCAGATATTGTGTCATGGGATAGAACGCATATTTACTCATCGTGATGCGATGTACAGTATAGACTTTCCAAATCAGGAGGTAAGCGCGATATTAATGTCAAATATCCATCCTTTTCATGATAAAACTAGGTGTTGCGATAGTCGCCCATGATAATATACCAAACGTATAGCACTATAAAAGACATACACGAAAGATCTAAGAGCAAGCACTGACGTAGACTTGCGTAGAATTCTTTAATTAAAGGAAGTCCGTGACCTACTATTACTCGAGCTATGCATAATGAAGATAACTTGAAAACCCTCTTTGATAGGTTGTTACCAAACTGTTACCATGGCGACTGCACTCGCAACTTGCAGTGGGCTTTGTATTTGTTATGGAAGAGGTCGTCAAAGGGCGCGAACATTGGCGTCAGAAGACTAAAGGATAACTCGCTTAGGATATGCCCCCCCCCCCCCCCCAGCGGAAAAAGAAAAAGGAATAAAGGTTTATCAACATTTTCGTAAAGTGTAAGGATAATGCTCTTTGGACACTTCAGCATGAGATCTGTTAGGTTCGAATCTTGCCAGGACAAGGGACTTCTTAAATCAAGGTGGTTGTATAAGATGTGCAATGATAATAGTTACTGACATTCTTGGCTGCTGCTCTAAAGTTTATTGACTATAATAATTTCTGCTTTTGACCTTTTTCAGCTTACGTTCATTGCAAACCTCACCTAACTGGCCCAAGATGCTTTGAACCCACCATTCCATTATTATACAATTGTGCCTGAATGTGAACGTGGCAATGCTAGGTAATAATGCCAGCAGCTAGAGCCCTCTTGGAGAACAGTACTTACACTGAAGAGGATATACTCTGAGCAAATAGAAACATGTCTCCTTCATTTCCAGCAATTTGAATTTGATATCATGAGAATTGATGTGCAGTATTGTTAATTCACAATATTTTTCTTCGTTACTATACAGTACATCGTATATGATATGGTGTCATTATGTGTATGTAAATGTGTTTTGTATTTTTTTGGAAATGCAATGAAATAAAAGAAATGAAATGAAATATCATTACTGAAGTTTCGAGTGAGCCACCATCTTCCGTAGATATTATTTAAACTATGATCTGATGATGCGAACTGACGATGGTCAGTGCGTTGGTCACTTATCTCTGGACAACGTGCGTGTGGGTGCATATAGCGTGGGCAGTTGATAAAACCAGCAGATGGTTCAAACCACGCACTCAAAGAGTCGAAATCATAAAACTACAAACCGTCTAGTGCTTCAGTATTCACCTATCGTTTAAAGGCTCAGTCACTGACGTCTAGATGGTCAATCGTTAACGAAAATTCTACTGCTGACTGCGCGTCCATATGGTCAAGTGGGCATAATGAAATTGGAAGTGTTCAATGTTGGGTGTTTTTTTTTTCTTGCAAGCCTCGATTGTATTACTTTTTACGTCAGAGCTGCCATGTCCTTGCTTATCCCTTTCCAAAGATGGCATGCACAGGGTGCACGTCACGAGCTCGACACCCACGAGTCATACAGCCCACGAATCATACAGCCCATGAGCTAGACACTAATAGTGATCAATGCCCACGGGCTCAACACCAGCTAAAATAGGCATATACGAGCTTTACGCTCCCCGAGCTAGACACCAAGAAAATAAGGCCCATGAGATCAACTATAGGCAAACGAGGTTCAATCTCTAACTCGTGGTCCCTATGACTCGTGGGTGTGTATGAGCTCGTGGGATGACCGCCATACACCGACCAATTTCAGATTAACTAGTACGAAATCTGGCAAAGATGCTCACCAGATGATATTCACAGACTGATAATGGTTCAGCCAAAAATGACGAGATTACCGTATTGGTTGTTTGTACTAGAATCCTTATCGACGATATTGCCAAATGTATTTCCACGAGAGGCTGCTTTAATGCACGCACAATGATGGCGTTGGTACTTCAATTGGAGAACTATTAATACTCACCTCCGAGGCAATAAACATATGCGGAAAGACCTGATGTATAGGACAATGCTGCGCACGCTGATGCCAATAATGACTTCATCTGGTCTCATCGAAAAGCGCACGGAAAGGGACCTTTCCCTCAACCCCTCCCCATTTTTTGTCCTCTCTTTCAAAATGCCCTTCCGCTTAACCTTCCCCTGTATCCCTTCGCCGCTATCCCCTTTCCCCATCCTCCCTTCAATCGCTACATTTCTTTTTCCCGCCATCCATTCTCTTTCCCCTCCAACCTCTCCAATCCCTCTCACTATTGTCTCCGTCTCCTCCTCTCTCACCCCCACCTCCCTCTCCCCTTCAATCGATCCCCCTCTCTCTTCCATCCTCTTTTACTGCCCCCTTTCTTCTCTCGTCTCCATGTCCCCACCCCTCCCCCCCCCCATAAAAAGGGAATAAATTAGTCAGCATTTTGAATGTAATGTACATAAATTCCATCATCTCGCAATTCCGTCACCAGATGGTATACACACAAGGGCCGTGTATCACGTGAGATGCAATGTCGCCACGAGACGAAAGTCTAGTGAAAGGGCAAACAAACAAAGCAACATGAAGTATGTGATCGAGTAGGTGTGGGGGGTCTTCAACATCGATTCCATGGTATTGACTTTCATGTTGATATTAAAGGAGTAGATCAGCTCTAGGAAAATGCAAGAAAAAGTCGACAGACATATTTGACTACAGGCAACGATCATAACATGGGGTAAACGAGGGGCTAAAATTAAATGATATATACACTTATTGCCTGACCGCATTATTCTAAATAATCATTTGTTGTGGTTCTTGCAAGAGGAAATTGGTGTTTAAGTATTGATTGAAGGGTGACCTTTTTCCTCGTTTTCCTAGAAAGTTCTAATCACTTTATCAATTGATGTTGTCCTTTCCACTTCTTCAGTACGGCCGACAAGGATGATTTAGAAATACGGAATTGAGATTTCATTACAATTCCTTTCATTGTCGCAACTACCTGTTTCACATCATTCTTTACGACTTTACACTGTCCTCTGATTTTATACTTGTGGCGTTGAGGAGGAGGGTAAAAGTCGGACAAAACAGCAACTAAGCTTTCCTAATCGAACAGAAAAACCATGATTTAACAACTTTAACGGAACAGCTGTATATAGTCCAATAAAATGACGCCCAAGCCACATAATGCTTTTATCAAAATATCGTGAAAATGATTGGAAAAAATATTCACAAACACTAGAACAACTTCGTATGATACATAAAACGTGAAGATGCAACATTTTGCTGAGAACAGCTACATGGAAGACAAGAAACGTGTGTGTGTGTGTGTGTGTGTGTGTGTGTTTGGTTGTTGTTGGTTTTTTATGCTGACTGGGCTTCCCTTCAAATTCTTTCTGGTTGATTTTTTTTTTACTCTTTTTTTCAGCAAACGTTTCTATGTTATAAATGCCAAGAAATTAATTAATCAAGAATTAAGAAATTAATGATGCAGATCAGTGAGCATTCTGTCATAAATTAAAGAATTTGACGGCAAAAAATCAATCACCATTAACTTTTCTGAACATTTCCGCGATGGCTTCAGCTCGACATGCAAGGAGCAAAACTTTTTTTTCACGGGCTGTCTCGACTAATATCCACATTAATCTGTCTCGTTTGACGTGAGCAAACACAATTTGTGCCTTCAAGACTCTGCAATTCTCTTTTTTGTTTTCCTTCTTTTAGTTCAGAGTTCATTATTGATAAATAAATGATTTTTTGCTTCAACGCGCCTTATAACTTGGAGCAGAATATCGGTTGACATTTCGGCAAATGTTCGCGAAAAAAAAAATCGTCAATTATTCAAAGTGTGTATCGAGCTCCAAAGTCCTGTTAACACGGCATATTGCTAAAACAGTCATGGTAAATTAAACGACTGATATCGCATACCAATAAGGAAACGCCTGCACTGACTGGCCCTGTTTGATATGATCTCAATCAAATTACTGACGTATGCTGACGGAAGCTGACCGCCGTGAACGATTGAACAATTTCATTAAAAGAAATATGAACATGATGAATATTTGATTCAATATCAAGGAATATACTGGGTTTTTTTTTTTTTAAATAGAAATGAGCTAGGTTCATGGCGTGCCAATGAATACAGGTCTGCATTACATTATCACTTTTCCAAACATCATTCCAAACAGAAGACAGAACGCATTGATAAAAGTTGTCATCTCCTTGTCTCGATGTAATAAGTGATATATCAGGTCTAATGTGATTGGATGACTACAGATAAAGGCAATTACGACGATAATTATCATTCAATCTATGAAAAATATAAAAATTATAATCAGTTTGACTGATGTATTATTTGGTATCAATATTACATCACTGCCATTCTCTCAAAACAATCGCATTGAAATTCTAAGCAACATTTCTTTTTTGTTTTGTTTTACACGGAAGTGATAAAGAAACGACTAAAGGAACAATTTGTGTACGATTAAAAAAAAGACAATATAGGAATCTGGCTTGATATTCTAGAGATGGGAATCGATAACATTTGATAGAGTTAATATCACATTTTCATGAAACAAAATAAAGTTACCAGGGGAAGATAAACTTTCCTTCCCTCTGATTCAACAAGATAAATTTGTTAGTAAAAAGAGAATTTACTCGTAATCCCGAAGAAAAAAAAAGGAAATTAAGCTGTACATTATTCATGTTGGTGTTGACAACACCAAGGTGTTACACTACGGCATAAGTTTAACAGTGGACGATGCTTTAACACGGGATGGCTTCCGACCTCGCCTATTTCACAAGATCAGTGATGTAGAGGGTAAATAGAGAAAGAGGAAGAGAGAGCATAGAATAAATGAACAAAAAGTAATTTCGTTTGAATCATGAGATATGGAGGACACGTTATTCACCCTCGTTTTCCCGTGTGTAATTAAATTCCATTACCTATATTACAAAAATAACGTTTTTACCATGCCATGGTTCTACATCTAGGAAGGATCCAAGGTTTGTTGGTAAAAATTCACCTGCAGACGTTGTCTTTTTGGTCTCTCTCGGACCTGGATGCTCGTATGGAAAGTCCGTCGTCAATTATTTAGATAACATCCATCATTTCAACGATCGCCTTCGCAAAAATGAAACCTTCGCTGTTAAAAAGAACTGAATGAATACGAGAGTGTGACGGTCTTTCAATATTCAGGTCGAAGGAATCCAATCCAGGGCCAAGATTTGCCTTTTCAATAATCTTCCCCTCTCTCCCTCTCTTGCTCACCCGCTCTCTCTCTCTCTCTTTATATCTTCACCTCTTTCTCTTTCTTTCTGTATTTTTTGATACCAAACAAGAAATTGCAGTAAAGGCGAAACGTGAATGATTAGACATTCTACTGATTATATATTATATCATGTGAGCAGCAGTCATTTTAAGTTGAATTTCCTTCAGTTATTTGCAGAATGAAATAACACAAATTCAACCACTTCGCTCCAACGGCATAGATGGAGATAATTTGCCAGCATCTGCACCATTCATATGGTGAGTCTGGTTTGTATGAGCGATGCTAGGATCGTATAGCAACTTCTTGTATCAACATCCAATCAGGAAGCAGGATTCCTGTCATTACCACGACAAACACTTGCCATGGTAGCAAGAGTTGCTGTCATAGCAACTTTGTATGAAGTGGAACCTGATTCTATATTATCCAGTAGTCTCTTACACAGTATATAACACAGACGAGCACACACACACATACACACAGAAATGCGCACAAACAAACAAGCAAACACACAAAACATAATTATACACACACAAAAGGCCTGATATGTCGAACATAAAAAAAAAAAAAAAAATGCCCGTAAGAAATAACAGTCGATGACTAAAACCCGGGTCCACGTCTTTTTGTTTTCTTTTTGTATCTGATTGTATTTGGTGCTTGTGTGTGTGTGCGTGTGTGCGTGTGTGTATGTGTGTGTCTGTGTGTATGTTTGAATTCATTATGCTTAATTGATATCTTTATGAATGAAATATTCTGTCCTAATCCACGGCCATTTCGGACATCTTTGTTGGGGTATGGGGAGCCCATATAGAAAAGAGAGAAATATAGAGAAATTGAATACACTGACGGATTATTATTTTTTCTTTTTTTTTTTAATCTATGACTGCAAAAACAGTTCCGCGATGAAATATTAATTTTTTTCACCATCACTTCACAGTTCAAACCTGGATAAAATCACGTCGTGCGTTTCTTCTAAATTGCCTGGATGTGACTTTTACCCTTTAATGGCAAAAATTCATTTCGGTTCTGCTTTCTTTCGATATTATAAAGAGATATACCGACTTCGTGAAGTATTTGCGGAGAGAGGTTTTGCACGTTATGAATATTTGAACGGTAGTTCGTTCACCACAGAATATATATTTTATCAATAGGCTATACTCCATCAACTTCAACTGAGATGCAGACCAAAATCATAAACACACACAAATGCACACAAATATAATCATATATATTTCTATGTATGTATGTATGTATGTATGTATGTATGTATGTATGTATGTATGTATGTATGTGTGTGTATGCAAGTATGTATGTAATCTATATAATTTGTTTGTTTTTTTTACACACTGTTAGTGCATAGTATTGCACTTGTTTTGAGTATCTGGATGTCCACGAATTTAGATAATGTTATATATATATTATATTCTTGACTATAGACGAGAGACAAGTGAATGTCGACCAAAAAGAAGAGAGAGTGGCATTGGTCTGAATTTCTCACGTGGAAGGGGAGGTCGTGAGAGATAGTTATCGTGTGGAAACAAAACAAAGCATACTAGTGAAGCTTGAGAACAGATATTAGGGATACATTTTGAAAGGAATAGTGTAATCATAAATCAGAGGGTGTCTAGGCGTCTAGAAATTTGGGCCATCAATGCCGACTCGATTGCAGACATAGGGGTCATGAATATTCTATAATACGATCACTTACATGAGTGCAAGAGAAATATATGAAGGGTTCCCCGATAACAATGCTTGAGAATGAACACTGTCATCACCATAGCAACCTGTTCTCGCATTTATAGCAATGACTGATGGAGATGTTGGTGGTTTGCGGGTTAATTTTCACGATGCCCTAGCGAACCCGGTGAGGCATCATCGTCCTTTTTTTTTTTAAGCTTGGCTAAAGGGATCAAATCCGTCAAGTCTAACAAGAGACTGGAAATGATGCTGACATTTGTATTCATTTTCGATTTCATATCGTCACGCGCTCGAACCGTGTGAAAGACGGACGAAATTGTTGTTCCTTCGTTCTCACTTATCTTTTTCATGATTATTATGCACTTTCTCAATACACCAAGAGCATTCGTTTAATCTTGAGGAATTAAAATTAATTGAGTTGTGTAAGGATATCCCCAAAGCAAAAAAAAAAAAAAAAAAAAAAAAAAAAAAAAGAAAGGAGACATGAAAAAACGAAATGAGACATAACAGAAAGAATGCACTTGAAGTACTTTTCAACAATTACTAAATAGCTTTTCCTTGTTTTTAAAGCTTATTAATGTTAAGAGAAGACAACCATGACCTGCATACAGAAATCGAAGCAATCAGTTTCATTTTCTATTTGTAACAGTAGGAAGTCCTCAAAAAGCGATGTAACTAATACGCAAAGAGACAGTGTCTGAGGGAGGCTATATAGCAGATGGTCAAATAGAAACAGACCATTACTGTCATAAAGAGCGGTATATTCATGATGCATGAGACGAAGGAATAAAATGGAGAGGTAACGAGACCTAATGAAGTCAAAGAAATGAATGCGTGTGTTGGAGAAGCAGAGGTACATTTCCCGTAACCTTCCTTTACACCTTTGGCAGCTTTACACCATCATCCCTTCTGTGTTTCGTTGTCATGGAAACAACTTTAAGGCACTGCATTCCCGGCGACATCGCGATAAAGATATCCGCATGCATGGCAATTTGTTTTGTCATAAACCCCTGAGAGTGCTTCGTTCACACGGAGTGACGTAATGTAAGCATCACTCTAAAGGTTATTGTTGCATGAAGATTATCATGTATTTAAACTGATTTGTTCCCGTTCCAGCCCTTTAAGGTTGATACTTTCACGTTCTCCATATGACTTCCAATTTTATCTATTTGCGTGTCTCGCCCGGCAGTAAATTCCCTGAATTCGATAGCATCGAGGTTTGACGACTCTATTCGATGACATTTACTGGTGGCAGACAGGCAGGAAAGACACGAGAGAATGTGTGATAAAGTTTAGAATTGGTGGGTAAAAAAGGGGGCATAAATCTAATGAGTGTCATTTTCGGGAACTCTGCGAAGAATCAGCGATGGGTACAGAGATAACCTGACGGGGTTAGATTCCGGGCGAGGGTGCTTCCCTACCCCCATACCATTTTATTTTCTTCTGCGTTAATGGCATGATAAAGATTTCTTGTGCGTGTTCCCCTATCTGGAGGAATTTGTTGACCAACTCAAGTTTCACTGTTGGTCGTAATTCCTTTGCTATTTATTTCACAAGATTGTCAACAATCCTACAGATATTTGAAGTGATAGACCCTCTATCATCATCGCGTGAAAAGCTAATAAGAAAAGTGGTATACACTCAATTTGTCGCACTGAACAATGGTTTCGCGAATAAAGAAGCACGTGATATACTAACTGAAAAGCTTGATAAAAAGTCAGCACTAACTGACATTCAAAAGGTGAGAGGTCAACGTCAAGAATACAATACAGACATTTACCAACTGCGTGGAGAGACTTCAATACATACTGTCTTGTTAGCCAAGTCAACCTAAAGCGTATAATAGGGACGAGAAGAGAAGTAATATATTCTGCCAATAAATCCTATTGCCACAAAAGTCATAATAGTGGTAAAGGAAGGAATTTGACGTGTTGGGGACACAGCGTATTCGGTGATTGATTGATTTCGTTGTCAATTGATGGACAAAATATAAAGAAGAAATATACCGTCTACAAAAATAAGAACAGACAAAACTGTGAGATACTAAAAAGTCAATGCTCTCCGTCTAATTTTGCTTACCCTCACTAGAAGTGTCTTCTACGAGGTAAAGACCTTATTATGGCAACTGGGCGTGTTTTGGGCAGGGAATATCTCTACTTTTGCTCTTGTTTTTCTCTTTTTCTCTCTTTCTGCCGCTACTTCCCTGCTCTCAGAATAAGAGCCTTATAATCATCATAACAGCGGGAAACTAACACCCACGCACTGCACGAAAGTCATCTCCGGCTTATCACGTGATCTACGAACGTACGCGTCTGACAGAGTCGCGACGCCAGAGGTTTTATCGCTGAATGTATCATTCAAGCTAATTCTCATACATGCACGCGGTATCAACGTTCTGATAGACCTCACTGTGTCTTCTTGATCTAGCAGAAAACCGCAGCGAAGACACGACCATGAATATAAAATCCCATTGTCCTGCTTTGCATAAAACCCCTGCTCCTTCTTTTGCCTACTAGACGTCGCTTTTAATGAAAATAACTTTAATCACTTCTACAGGTTTACAAGACCAACAACAAAAACAAAGTTACAAATGAATTTATGTTGTATGTTTAAACACAAATCTTATATTTGTCATTGTGTGATACAAATGTTTTTAAAATGTATGTTTATGAAGATCATGAATTATGAAAGTTTCCAAGTACCTGTACGAGCTGAAATTTTCGCGGTGGTTGTATTTTCGCGAACTTCGCGAATCGCCTTTGAACCGCGAAAATAACAACACGCGAAAATAACAACGTGCGAACAGATAAGCACAGTTAGATCTCGCAACCGCGAAATTAACAACACGTGAAAATGTTCTCCTAGTAGCAATTCGCGAAAATATCTGTACGCGAAAATTTCAGCTCGTACAGCACTGGGAGATGACCAAAGCATTTTTAAGACCGTTGTCCCACACGTCGTGTGCGTATGCTGTCATTTGTTTGAATACGAAATCTCGTCAAGTGAAATGTTAGTTTGTCAGTCGTGGTGATACCCGTGTACGAGCAGACAAAATTGACTTAACTACATCTCTTCTCCATGCACGAAGGGAAAAAACAAACACGCGCGTCCGCCATCTTCTGACTCAAATCCTCTCCAGCCGGTACTTACCATGACTGTTCAACTCTCAAGAGTGCAGACGGAACCGGTTGAAAAAAGAGGTCAATATCATCGGTAGGAAAACACGTGGGAGAGATGAATTATGCAGTGGACAGTGTGAGCTTCAGATTGGGATCATAAATCCCATGATAATGTGGATTTCATGGAATTAACTGAAGAACTGTTGTTGCTTATTTGATGAAACACGGGCTCTCAGCAGTGAGGTCAATGGTTCGAATCCCCTGGCAGTACGCGGTTGTGTCCTTTAATAAACAAGGCACTTTATCCTCATTGTATATAATCCTTTGGACTATAAAGACGTCTCAATTCCGCGGTACCCTGGTCAAGGACATCCGAGTGTTTTTTCCGTGGCCATGCACGTTAACAAAAACAAGATCCTATGCCAATCCACCAGGCAACAGTCTTCCCGTTTTGCTGCGGGGGGGGGGGGGGGGGGGGTAGACATTCTGTATCTGATATCAAGTTAGAGAAAAGACTTACCAAACACATAAGAAACCACTGCTTCATCTCATTTACAATCAGTGTATTGATTTCATTCATCCATCTATAATATGCATTTTTTGTTTTAAGTTCTGCGAATTACTACCTCCGTCATTTGATCCACGATGCCGAACAAAATGACGAAACTTCAACATCTTCAGTAGATCGGCTAAGTGGTGGCGTGCTGGCATGGACCCGCGTGCTTTTTCAACCCCACTGATTTTCTCACTGCATTCAACAGCTCCGTTCGGTAACATCTATCCCGTTGTAATTTTCCCTCGTTGTCCCCACTTAACATCGCAGGATGTGTGGCAACCCGATACTGCCCTTCTTCCTTTCCCGCGGGGAAAGAGATTGCGCGCTAAAGAGTCTCCGGCATGGGAGTCGTCTGCCGGGATCGTCTGCCTTTGAATTCAGATCGGTCTGAAGGGCGCTCGATGGTGAGCGGACGAAAGAGTCCTCTTCATGCTAACTTAGCTCTGACTACATTCAAGCATCATTCTAATAGTTTGCCTGAACAATAAGCCAGTTCGAAGTAAGCGCATGGGCACATTGGTCTGAATGACCGTGTTTTTTTTTCTCAGTTTGTTAGGGGCACTTAACTCGTTTTAGAGCAACAATGCGTAAGCTTTGCATAAGAATTTATGGAATTCATTGATCCCGTTAAAAGAATTAAGAATTAACTTGCGTAGCAGATGGGAAAGCATCCAGTTCATTATTTTGTATTGAATGTATTAACAATCTCTTTCTACTGATAATTGCCAAATACTACTTTTGCTATCAGATGGATGTGCTGGCAAGCAGCACTTATAAGAATTACATGAATGATCATTACATTACAGATGATTATCCCAGTGAGTTTAAAAACCAACATGCCTGTTGGTACGAATGACCTTTCTTCTGCTCATGCGCAAAGTGGAACTGCGAACTGGCTTATATCGACACAAGCCACAAAGCACGTAAGGCTCTATATCCGCAACAGACAGCAAACTATAAACAACCATAGAAAGGTACTCATTCCCCCCCCCCCCCTCTTCGTCTTATAATACCGCTTCAAGGCAAGGACAACAGATTTTAGTCATTCCAATGTAATAGGACGTACCGATAAGAAATACAATATGACTGCGATGAAAAGGTGGCACATCAGGAAGTGAAATACAAAATATTAAATTCGTACGTAATATACACAAGGTGCAGATAATACAAGAAATAAAACATAAATTATTTGAAAATATCATATCACCTTTGTTGTCAATAATAGGTTTATACGACAAAGAACACGACGTATAGTACATATAGGTAGTATCGGATGACTTGTCCCCTGCTCCAGGGGCCCGGATTAGGTTCGCTGAGTACGCTATGCCATTCATCACGTGCCATTTCCTGCAAGCGATGACCACTTAAATGGCGACCCACTTCTGATGTGCTTTATCGAAGAAAAGAAAATGCTAAGCCCTATCTCTTAGAAATCCTCGTGAAGAGTACATGGCCAGCAGAGGCAGATGTACTGAATCAGAGCGATTGCATTTATTCTTGCTGATTGAGTACCAGCATAATCCAACTTAACGGGGTGGCGATGTTTTGTGAGAACAAGACAACTCCACTGACATGTGTTGAAGATGACCTCCACTACTTTGCTGGTATTAAAGGGCATATCATAATCTTGTCCAGGTGCAAGTCACAAGTGTTTTTTTTTTCCTGACAGAAACTAAGATATCATCATGAACAAACTACTTCCGAGTCAAAGAACACTCATATTTTGATCATAAGAACTTAAAGGGGAAGGCTAGTAACTGATCAGTGGGAATCAGTGGAAATGCTGGGAGTTGATTGTTCCAATCCTTATGGGATTCATTCAAGAGTTCATTGTATATCTATTGTTGTGTGAAAATGATTTGCTTCAGAATGGTCTCATATTCAAGTAATGTGCAGTTTAATGCTTCCAGGTTAGCGTCCCTGGTCAGTGACGGAGCATTAATCTGCACATTACTTGAATATGAGACCGTTCTGAAGCAAATCATTTTCACACAACAATAGATATACAATGAACTCTTGAATGAATCCCATAAGGATTGGAACAATCATCTCCCAGCATTTCCACTGATTCCCACTGATCAGTTACTAGCCTTCCCCTTTAAGTTGTTTCAGATGAGATAAAACATCATACAATACAAAACAATTTATTGGCTTCTCAGGGCGTTTCGTCCTGTCTTAGCAGAGTAAAAGATCGCCCTTTGGTATTTTCTCAAAAGTGTAGTGACTGATTCGCCATCTCTATTCTATCATTCTGTAAGTCTTTGTAACACACACATACACATACACATAATATATTCATCTATCATAATTGATGATGTTAGTTTGTTGGCTGGTTTGTTATTTCCTACACGGAGCCTTCAACTTGACCTATTACCCCTTGTACATGGCACCTGTTCAGTCCTGAACGCTTATGTGCACCCATTAATGTTAAGTGGTACATGATATTATTACCTAGCTAAGATATGATGAGATAATTATATGCTTTACTCGATTTGGTAATGCATAATAATCTAACGCGCAACAAAACAAGCTGTACAGCTCAATGAAGCAACTGTATACTATCGCTATAGTCTTCCATTTCCCTTAAGGACTCATAGACGAAGGTGAGAACGCGGGTTGCCATTGGAAGAATCCAACCACATCCCAACCACTTTACTTTCTCTTTACATCAATTCATTAGTTTCCTAATCTCCCTCTGCCAAGAAATGCAAGCGAGCATGCGCAGTAGATGACGAAAAAAGAAAGGACATCTACCCAACCACTGTGCTCATGAGTGTGTAGGGATATAAGAATATCGGATTACCAAAGAACAGTCCGGCTTTGATGAAATACCTCAGCCATTGCAAATAATGAAAGGTCAATTGGAGACTAGCGGAGAGGCTTCACCGCACTTGTTGCTGATTTTCCGCTCTCCATACAGATTTTAGTCAGGTTTCTTTTTTTTCTGATGGTTAAAATCGCACACCCAGGTAAATCCGCACGCTTAAAAAATACAAACCAATGCAAAAACAAAAACAAAACAAAGTAAAAACAAAAACAATACAAAGTAAAAACAAAAACAAGGTAAAGGCAAAAACAAAATACAAAACATAAAATGCAAACATGTGCACGTATACAGAGAGGCCTATATTTCAGCATAGTTACAAACAGCAAAATTAAATGAAAGTGCGAGTTTCACAATGAATTGATTTACTAGAAATCACAATTGATTTTTGTTTTCAATTTGTATTATCACGTATTTCATTCAATTCCTTTTCCCCCATCAGCAAGAACTGGCATGTGCGTATAGTACATTGATACATCAGTAATTGGGGCGGGCCTATTTTGAACTGAATATTATGTTACACTAGGGTCGCAGACACTGTGTGAATACATCAAAAAATTTCATATTAATCGTGTATTGCTAATTAGAAGGAAATAAGAACTTAGAAAAAAATAGCTCCACACAAAACAGGTGTGGAAAAATTGCGTTTTGAGGAAGGTGAAGAGAGAGGTAGACTGGAGAGAGAAAGTAAAGGAAGAGAGAAGAAAGAGTGAAAAGAAGAGAAAATGAGGAAGAGAAGAAGAGGAGGAATAAGGTAGGGAGGAGGAGGAGGAGGAGGAGGAGGAGGGTGAAGGATAAAGAGAGGATAGGCAGAGATGGAGAAGGTTTCTCACTCCTACCGAAAGATCATCTCATTCCGGAGAATCGATTTCAAAGCCAATCTAGCTCGGCAATCAAATTTTCTGATCATACTTACAGTTCCTGTGAACAAAAATGATAATCATGAATTCTTTTCGCTATAGATTGGTGCCCCGATTCATTCTCCCGCCTTGATCTGGATTGACAATGACCCTAGATTCTCGTTAATGTCCCATAGGCTTTCCATGACAGATGAATTGCAGTTTCCACTACTTTTTTGTGGAATTATTCAGTATCCACGCCTCAGTAATTGAGGCACCCAATACCTCGGCCTTTCAACTTGTCCTCCTTGTGCAAGCCGGACAACATATCGCTTCACATGCGGTAGACATCTCCAGTATTTGATTACTGTGAAATAGCAAGAACCTGGTAAACAAGAAGGCCATTGTGTGTATATGTTATGTATTATGATATATATCTATACCTGTGTGTGTGTATGTGTGTGGGAGAGAGTGTGTGTGTGTGTGTGTGTGTGTGTGTGTGTGTGTGTGTGTGTGTGTCCGTGTATTGCACGAAACTTGTGATGTGCTCGTCAAATGTCAAAGCAAGTACGCCAAAACATCTACATCTACGATAACAGCCAATGTGCCAGAATGATAGGTCAATGAACTTTCATTTCATTTCATTTTTATTTCATTTCCGGCCAAAGCATATGATATGACAATATCATATAAACAAATTAAGTACAATGTAACTTTTACATTTCCAAATGAAATTTAGATATACGTCATTTGTTTACATGAATCAATAAACATACTAGTTGAAGAAATACATGGACAAAATGTGACTGAATCATAACAAAGAAAAGGTCGGAAATGGAGGGGACTGCTAAAAAGCCAAGCTTGTAGAATGCAGACCCCTCGTGAGTCGTGAAAATTATAGTAATAATGCAACGAGACAATTTGACATAATCCTCGGAAAACAGAACATAAAACGAGTACGCACAAAAATGCACACACAGACAGAAACAAAGCTGCTCTCTTACATACGCGTGGAAAGAATAAACAGGAGGTCAGAGGCCAGAAGGGGACAGGAAGACAGAGGAAGACAGAGGAAAGGGCAAAGGAGGAAGAGTTCAAGGGTCGATGCCAGGGCACATGAGACTTTGGTCTTGCCGAGAAGTGGACTATCTACGAGTGATGATATAACGGTTATGAAATAAATTAAACAAAGTAAAGACATTAGCAGCAAAGAAATCAGTTAGGAGCTTTCGCAATATTCATATTGCTTTCGCTAAGTTAACACTTTACAAATGACTACTGTGCCAGCAAATTCACAGTGAGTCGAGTTCTACCATTGCTTCCTGTCATAAATCTGTCACAAAAAAAAAAACCCTCACACCTGAGTCACCATCTAATTCGTGCTGAGTTCCACAACTTACCTTCTAGCTCTGACGTTATGGTGCACAAGAGGTCTTTTCTGGGTGTTTTCGTCGCCATTTTCGATGGAGCTGTTTTCCGCACAGTATTATGCCCCAGATACTTCAGAGTATGGCAAAGGGACGTCATACTCTTGCCACGATAGAATATTCGTGTTCGTTTTGTTGTTGTTGTTGTTGTGAGCATATAAGCCGCGTCGTCATGGGATTCAGTCCTTTCATGGGTGCACGTCAAGTCCAGTGATGTAATCATATTGGTCTCGTGGGCCTTTTTGCCTGTTGTCAAACTCATGGGCCTTTTTAGTCTAGTGTCGGACTCATGGACCTTATTTGCCTATAGTGTTGACTCCATAGGTTCTATGACTCGTGGACTGTATGAGTATATCATGGACCTTTTTTTTTTTTTCTCAATGTCGAACTCGTGGGCCGTATGACACGTAGGTGTCAGTCTCGTGGGATAATCCCGTTTTTGAGCGGTGCTTCTTCCCCCTCCCCCTCCCCCTCCCCTTCCAATCATCTTCAGGAATGTAACTGTCACAGTCGATCTTCCTATTCTCATTAAATTCAGTTAATTGTCATTTATTGTTGATATTATTTTCAAGTGTATCAAAATCATTATCAATGGCAAGTATACTATCGATGACGACGATCATGATGATGAAATCAATTTACAACGCGCAAACATATGTGCATATATCATTCTGCGCCGCAAAACTTCTGATATGCTTGACAATAATGCGCCATTAAATTTAAGAAAAAATGTGCTACACTGTATGGGCTTAACTTTCATTAAGATCACAGAAAATATTATTATACTTAAATTTATATCAGCATAATGATTATCATTATGCTTCAAGTTTTCAAGAATAATGTCATTCTGTGACGTCTGTGCTACTTCAAAGTTAAGGTGCTAAATTGCTTTTTTAACCATTCAAAATATCGATTCTTTATATTGAACGTGCCTGAACCGAAAACATTCTTATATTCTTTTATATCATCTACTTACAGACGAGAGAATATGAATATCATCTCTACATGAAGCCAGGAAATGACTGAAGACATAACTCTCTCTGGACTTTGAAGAGTTTAACCTCCAACGTTAGAGAGCACTATGAATTACAAATGATGATTACATATACATGTATTATACTAATTACAATACATATTAATTAGATAAATGAAAATACATTTCCGTGTCAATGCAGTGAATTCTTACAAGCTGCAGATTAAACTGTGAAATTCGAAAGATTCGAATGATTTCTTTTTTGTCGAAAATATCTAGCTTTGCAAATCGAAATCCAATTTGCAACTTTTGTCACCACTCTTTCTACGCCTGACAAAGCCCTTCTGGTATTCAATACTGCCATGTCGACATCCCATATGCACTTTTGCAAGAAGATGATAATAACTTGAAATACAGATCAATAGTTCCCATTCTTGAACATCCGTTGTCCATTTCCAAACTAGATTGAGAGAAAAGAGAAAAAGCTCAGAAAAACATTATTTATATATATATATATAAAACTACCTTCGTAATCAAACATTTAGAATCATCCGTTGCCACTTGAGAACGTAGAGTGGAGTCAACTTCAGTAACAAAAATAGTTGGTTGCCGAAATTCAGGTCACCAAGTCAACTCCTTCTCCCTTGGGGACCCCAGACGACATGACTAACTACGTCAGAGGGCTGTCATACCTTTCATATAGATCCCGCCCCTAACTTATAGCCAAAAATCGATGACTTCCCTGCATCGGGAAGGAAGAATTCGATAAAAGCAACCCTGGAAGATGCATAATGTAGATGCTTCTATACAAATGGTGCTCGAAATTGATGTATCCATAAACTGCCACGCGCGAAGGCAGGGCCTGGCTCCTGCGCTGGGACTTTCTTATGTTGGTGATGAAATTTCACTCCCCTGTTGAATCCCTTCCGCTAATAGTCATCTAACAATATGAGAGGCACATGCCTTAAAAAGTTTGGAAGACTCAAACTTAATTGAATGTGCTTTCATGCCGTGAATTACGTGAAGTATGTGGTTAGTTTGTGATAAGTCTGTTAAAATGAACATATGGATGCCTGTAGTTGTCTTTCATGAGTAAATATAATCTGACTTCCACCTGCTGTATTTATTCTTATTCTAGACAGCTGTAGGGGATGATATTTGAGCAGAATGTCAGTGCCTGGTCTGTTTACAAGGAGGGTGTATATAAAAGTACTAGTAGGCTAGGCAGTGACGTATCTGTAAGGAGGAATCTACTGGCATAAGGGAGAATGTTGTCGTGAAATCGGTCAATAGCCACTTGATCCGTGACCATAATCTTATTGTCAGTCGTCAGTAGCAAAATAGATTATTAGATTAATAGATTAAAAGGTTAAAGGTTAGTAGGTATTTTTGTGTTCATTGCGGCGAAATGCTTTACTCGTCCTATAACAAAATTGACATGGTGATCAAATCAGAGACAAAAGTCAGACATTCAGGACAAAGCAAAAAAAAAAAAAAAAAAGAAGATGTATCCCTGTGGGTGTTTACCACAACAAGCGCAAGTAACAGATGATAGTAGATTTGACTTTCTTTTTTTTTCCTTGAGATCGTGAGGCATGATTTCGTGGTGCAAGGGAAGGGGAAGTATTTGTGTCAAAAATTCATTGAGAGTATAACAGTATAATAGGATTTCAACTTGTTTAATGTACATGCAGAAATACAGTCAAAAGTATCGGAAGGGAGGGCAGATCATGCTTTTAAAGGATTACTCGCCGTCCTTCCCTGACCTATATGAATATTCAATTAATTCGGCGTGTTGTGGTGAGTTTGTGAGCTGTTTCCATGGTTACGGGCATGCTGTCAATGAAAATGTTTCATAACAAGTGTTGCCTGTGGTGACGATCTCCTAAAGTTTCGAACTTTATGAAGGGAGGGGAAAGGCCTCTTCGAGGGTGTGTCTTGAAGACATGACGTTTTCGGAAACCTTAATGGAAAACGCTCATTAAACTTTGATCAATCTTAGAAGAAGACTGGATTGATGTCAAACCACACTAAGGTCGTCTTTTGGGGTAAAAGACTCAACGAGGAGAAATCACACACACATATACACACATCAATCAAGCTCTCACTGCGTTATCACTGTCTATTGGCCACCCTAAGATTGTTGTAGCTGACAGTTATTCTCTTTCTTTCTTTCTTTTTGTAAATAAGTTTTGGTAATATACTCTTTGGCGTGAAGCTTGTCATTCCGTCCTACTAAATGTTAAAATCATCAGTTGTCAAGATTTCTGTCACAAGATTGAGGCTTTCTTCTTGCCTCAAATTGTGGCGTTTCCAAGGATACTTACACACTTCAAACACGAGTTTCATTAGCAAGAATGCTGCTTTCAAGATTATGTGTGATCGAGGATGTTGAATATGAGAATTCTAGCGCGATTGGCACGTGACTATGCACATTTATGATCTGAAAATTCCCATTTATATGGACGCATATAACGTAATTTGGAAAATCCCCTGTTTAACATAACACAACACTTTGGCAGAGAGGAGGAATGTGTGTGAGAAATAGAGAGGAGGAAATGGAGGGAGCGTGTGTTGTTTGTGTGTGTGTGTGTGTGTGTGTAAGAAAGGAAAATTTTATTCGTTAACCCAAAGTCACTATTTTAGGAATGGATATGACAATAACTTTAACAAAATCGTTACTTAAAGCTCATGATAATCAAATAGCTTTTTCTCTTTGTTCTTCAGGCAATTCATCACCCATCTCAGTTCTTTGCTGATGGAGGTTCTTTGGACCCTGTCACGTGATTGCCAAGTGACAGGTTCTTAGCTACACCCAAACATCAGCTCTATAAATGTCTGTCCGTCAGTCGTTAAACACGTGGTTTACTCCCTTCGCGGCCAAAGTCCGCAATGAAAGTCAACGTGAACGCGGGAAAGGGAGATGGGGAAGGAGGGGGAGGGGGATGTGTTTACTGGGGGAAGCAAAGGTAGTGTTCTGGATGGAGAGCGGGATGTGAAATCGGATGCGATCGGAAGACACTCAGCAACGAAAATTCTTCCAATCACTGGCGAGTGACTTCATCAACCAGCTTCATCTGTGACTATTGTCTGATTGCAGCACACCAGATACGAACGCCATGATTTGACATGAGCTGTAACTATAATGCCGATGACAATGACATTGGTATTTATCACTGAAATTGACAAATTCCATGTATAAATGAAATTATCAACATGATGCCACCGAAAAGATAATTTTCGTAACTATCAACATCATCACCTCCATCATTGATGATAAAGGGAGTGATGGCAACAAAAACTATCGATAAATGCAAAAGTAACTCAGTTTATGATCATTTCCGTTAGGTTCGTCGGTACTTTTGCTGTTTATTACTCATCTTCACTAACCGAAGGCTTGTGAGCCCACATCAACGACTGACATCATCACTTAACTGACATTAGAACCACATTCTGTTAATGTTGTTTCTGTTTCTTAGCACATGTCTATCTTTCTTCAAATTTATGTAATGTCTTCCTGTCCTGCACGAATGAAAAAAAAATGGCAAAGATGTTTACGTAGTAATGGAAATGTTGCACCAAGTTTACAACCCTGATTTTTCACCTGATCTTGGAGCTGCAATGGGATCGTATCTATTCTATCACATTTTCTCTTTTGCCGCTTTGGAGCATCCCTGTCCCTCCTCCCCCCCCCCCCTCCTCTCCTTTATAGCATGGAGAAGTCCACCTTAAAGATATTTGACGTTCAATTCAATTTTTCAATTCAATCATAGTTTATTTCCAATCAACGAAAATCAAAACATAGTACAAAGCAACATGTCATGAAATAATATTGTTCAAACATTTGCAAAAGATTCATGTAGTATCCGAGAGAAATTATATAACAACATATATATGTATGCAATATTTAGGAGGAACAATGCATATATACTTCGTGGGCGTGCGGAAAATAGATTCGTTTACGGAAAATAGTGATCCACTAAAAAGCAAAGCTTGTGGGACGTGGATCGCTAGATAAATAATGAGTAAATGATATATTATTCGAGGGTTTTTAATAATTACATGTATTGTATTTAATATAGATTAATTAAGTCATTTGTAAAGATATACCTGTAGTTATATTGAGATACGCAGGTCGGAAAATATGAAAAATAAAATAGAATATCAGTGCTAATGCCCGGACACTGTTCACTGAACCACGTGTACCGGGAAAATATGACAAGGACAACACACACGTACACACATTACCCATAGGCATATAAGACGCGAGACAGTACCGAGAGGAGAGAAGACGGTAACAATACAAGTCTACGAAGAACAAAAGACAGGAAAGGAAGAGGAGAGAAGAAAGAAGAGGGGTCTGTATACAGAGCGCCAAGTGCTGCGACATCAGGACAGGTGAAAGGTCAAGCATGAATTAAAGCAATTTATATTATCTAGAATTATAAGTAGAGAGTAGGTGTTTTCTGAATTTGTATTCAAATGTATCAAATTTGGGGGAATCTTTTAAACTATTATCTAGATTATTCCAAACTCTGGGTCCGGTATAAAGAAATGTACTTTGGTCATGTGTGGTTCTCATTAATGGAAGATGAAATTCGTCGGATCGTCGCGTGGGATAGTTATGTATATGACTGTTTCGATGAAATGAGTCGTTAAATATCTTAGGTAAAAGGTTGCTGTTATAATAAAACATAAACTGGCCAAGTTGAAACACATACAAATATTTTAGTTTTAGTATTTTATGGTAAAAAAACAAAGCATCTGTATGTTCTCGGGTATGTAGATTAAAAACAATTCTGAGCGCTTTCTTTTTGCAATAAAAAAGTTTATCAAGTAATATCTGATATGTATTACCCCAACCAAGGATCCCGTAGTTTAAATAAGGTAGTATCAAACTAGAATAAAGAGTTAATAATGCAGACGAAGGAAGTTAATATATTAATCTGTTCATTACGCCAATATTACGTGAAATAATTCTACATATGTTGTCAATATGATTCCTCCATGAAAGCTTGTTATCAACACAAACACCAAGAAATTTAAAGGAAGAAACTTTTTCTAGGGGAGTAGTTTCAAATGTTATATTGCCTGGGAGGCTATCTAAAGAGTTACTAAAGAGCATATATTTTGTTTTTTGAATATTTAGTGACAATTTATTCGCGTATATCCATTGTATGACCTTTTTCAATTCTTCATTTACTGTTCTTGTTAAGATATTTGGGTCAGGGTGGGAAAAGAAAAGGTTAGAGTCATTCGCGAATAATATGAGGGATAGTTTCTCCGAGGATCTATGAAAATCATTGATATAAACTCATAAAATCATTGATATATAAACAACAGTGGGCCTAATAAACTCCCTTGTGGAACACCACATGCAATTGTTTTATTTTGAGAGTCAAAGCCGTTGACATGTACAAATTGTGATCTTTTTGATAGGTAACTCAAGGCTCGACACTAGCGGTGGCCCGGTGGCCCGGGGCCACCAAAAAAAAAAGAAAAAAAGAAAAAAAAAGAAAGTCGGGCCACCAAATTTCAAAAAAGGGCAAATTTGGTGGCCCGCCTTGGACCACCAAAATTTTTTGAAAAGTATGTCAATAAATTCGTAACTTTTTGCGCCGGAAATTAGCAGTTAAATTTGTTTAAAGGATGGATGAAAAGGACTGAATGAGTGCCTGAGAGTGAGTGTTGCGAGTTTGTTGAGGTTTATTTATGTGTAGATATGTCCAACTTACAATTCTTACTATGATAAAACTTAAATATTTGACTCATTAAAAAAACAGGACTTTTAATGTTTTTTATTTTTTTTTTGTCCGGGCCACCAAATTTTTCTGTCGGGCCACCAAAAATATGAAATTGAGGATTTTGGTGGCCCCATTGGGCCACCAAACAAAAAAGTTAGTGTGAAGCCCTGGGTAACTCGTGAACCACTCCAAGGCCTTTCCACGTATGCCATATAATGGGATAATTTGGCGAGAAGTATTACATGGTTAATCGTGTCAAAGGCCTTGGAGAAGTCCAGGAAGATACCTATTGTGTGTGAAAATGTGTAGAGTGCGCTGGTGCGTGTGTGACTTTGTCGATGAGGGCGAGTAGTGCGTGTGTTGTGCTGTGATTTTCCCTGAATCCAAATTGAAAGTTTGAAAATATGTCGCAGGTTTTAAGAAAACGTACTGTCCTGATGTAAACTATTCTTTCGAGAATCGTAGAAGATAAAGAAGAAGATAATAAAGAGATGGGTCTATAGTTATTGACATCATCCTTCTCCCCTTTCTTACAAATAGGAATTACTTTCGCAATTTTTATACTATTTGGCACATGGCCAGTTGTAAGCGATGAGTTGATAATGTGTACTAAGTTATCCACTATTTGTGGAAGTATGTTTTTTTATCAAGTGGTTGTCAATTCCGTCGTGGCCAGGACTTTTTCCTTCTTTCAAATTGGCAACGATCTTTGTTATTTCTTCTTTATATGTTGGGTCAGAAAATAAAGTTTTGGAGTTAGGTGTATCTAAAAAATCACTAAAGGCTTTACTAGAAAAAGGAATATTTTGAGAAAGATTTTTTCCAATTGAAGAGTAGAAGTCATTGAAAATTTCAGCCATGCCATACAGACAAAAGCCATACAGACAAAATCATATACAAGAAATAAAAGATGGGACCAGCAGGGTACCACACATAGATTTCATGCGGCAGCCCAACTGACTTGTTTCCAATTTACATGAAAATCCTCTTCGCGTATTATTATGTCACATGTAGCACAGAAAATGGTCGCCTCTGTTCGCATCCCGAAAAGGTTAAAGCCTGACTCTCGGCGATAATCAGGTCTCGAAGGAATTTCTATGACTTGGAAAATTCGGATGATAAAAAATTTCATCGATTTTTGATGGAAATTATGAGTTAAAGAATACATAATAGTTTATGACATATTTCTGAACACACTCAGAGACATCTCCGCACAGTCAGGATTACTGTCATGATAATCATGCCCATTTGTCTTTTTATTCCATTTCTTTCACTATTTATGTATGAAGATACAACAAACTAACAAAAATACAAGTTGAATAAAGCAGGTCCCGTTACAGCACTTATACACCATTTTAACTTTGTTGTTTGGAGCAGGAAAAACCTAATATCCTCTCCCATATTATATACATTCTCTGTTCAAGACAACATGGCATTTTGCAAGGTAAAGTAACTTTTAGTCATTGGACATGCGTCTCTTCAAAAGTAAAATAGCTCTCCAGTCTGCATACGACATAGTGGAAAAACAAAGTATTAAAAGTCAGGTCATTAGATACCAACATCTTCACAATGTTCATGCCCAGCGATTGTAACCGATTCCCCGATCTGACGAATCCTTTTATTTTCTTAATCTAATGGACATCCTTCCGTTACAAGACAAGCTATCCATCAGAATAGCGAACGCTCGAAATAACGAACTGTTGGGAAACAACAACAACAACAACAACAACAACAAATCGAGTCGTAGCCTGCCTCAAAAAGCCCTGCTTTAACAGACCTTACCCCGACAACGTCAGGACAATTACGTCAGGAGGAAAAAAAAAATCCTCGTCTCGGGCAATAAAACCGCAGCGAAAATTCCCCCCAAAATGTATATATTATACAAATGTATATATTAATACATCGCTCTTCTTCTCTCTTTCTTTTAAGGACATTATGCAATACAAACGCATGTTGACATGTGTTAATTTATAAAATCCTGATCGATGTGATCAAAAGAATGTGTAAATATGTATCATAATAATTATGTTTTAAAATGGTAACCTGCTATTTTTGCTTCCTAATCATGATTCTTTCGATAACATCATCTGCCAATCACTATACTGAATTACTACTGCATGACAAACAAAAAACACTGAAACGCACCTTCCCCTTATTGACTGAGCATAAATCATACTAGTAACTTGCTTGCTTCCACGTGTTACGTTCAGACGACTTTTGTTGGTCACATTAGTAGGCCCTAATATGCAAACATATAAGTCATGCTAAGTTTAGAAGAAGGTGCATTCAGATGTTTTTTTGTTAATCATAATGGTCATGATTGCGCAGTGATTGGCAGATGATGTCACTGGCAGAATTTTGGTTTGCAAGCTTACTTTGTAGGCTGATCCAAGTAATCTGGCAAAGTATATAGCAGAAAAATATGATATACATAGGCTCTACATGGCATTTGTTTACACAAGCATGTTTATGGTCAAACCTGTTAGTGATGCGTATTAGAAATCAACACAAGTCAAGACTACATACATTTACATTTTTAGAGCCTGTAAGTACGGTTTGAATTTGTGGCACCAAGTATATAGTAGTTCATACATCTAATAATTGATTTTGGACAGACCATTGCGTCTACACTCTTATATAGTGCAGGGACTTAAGTTCCTCATTAAAAGTCAACAACTTTCATATTAATCAGATTCAAGAATAATTGCCCAAACCATCTTTTTAAAATAATGCTCATGCCAGTACTCCGTTCTGTCTAATAAGCAGGACGTGCTAAGAGCAAATAAAAGTGCTGTCTCTTTATATTTTTTCTATCACAATCATGTATAATAGGTCAATAAACCTCTTCGCAGTTGCATACTGTGTACAGAAATGCATGCAAGTCAAATTTCGCAGAATTTTCACAGACCACGTAAAATGCATTGGCAGCGGCCAAGTCAAGTCCGCTATAAAAGACGAAAAATCCCACGAGATATATATAAAGCATGACGCTTTACGCAATTCTGTCGTCACAGGCACAAGACTCGAGAAAACTTGAGAACCACACATTATTATAGCAGATATAACAAAGGCTTAACAAGCTTAACGGAAAGTAATGCGTTCTGGAGCCAGGAAATCATTAAATCTTAATGGGTTCGTCTTCCTGCGTATGATGAGCAACTTTATGAGGATAGATTAACCCACAAACAATGAATAGATTCAGTCGGCAAACAAAGAATAATCAAAAGTGACAAGCAAAACAAACAAAGACTCATTTCATTTGCCATCGTATTGAATGCAAAGCCTAACATTTCCCATAGCCGTTTGCATTACCATTTGTGTGAAAAGCTACCAAAACGAAAAATTTCAAGATCTATCTTTGTCCACTAATCCGCTTTAAAACTTTTAACGAAGGTACCTTTGTGTGTGCGTGTGCAAGTGATGTTTCGTAGTCTGGACTTTAACAATATAACTCTTAATTTGACAGCATTATGTATCCGTAGGCCGAAGTAGGTCGGTGCTACATTTCACGTACACACACACACACACATTAATGTAATATACGCATATAAATTGCATCGGGGGCATGTGTGTGTGTGTGTGTGTGTGTGCGTGTGTGTGTGTGTGTGCGTATGTGCGTGTCTGTGTGGTGAGCGTTATTACGGAAGAAAAGAGCATGCCAATAGGTATACACAAAGTCGTAATTCCTGTTTCACTTTTTTTTTCCACATCAAGCGCTGTTTGCGAGAAATAGTTGGAATTATTATCCTAGTTCTCGGCGTTCCTTTGGGAGTACACCCAGCCAAAAGTGAGATAATTCAATACTTCACGCAATGCCGGAAGCTTTAACACTTACTCCGTTCTGTGGTTCTTCTTCGCGCGAGCATCTTCATAGGCCACAATGGTACGGGGCGAGGGCACACAACACTCCGTATAAGGTTTTGTCGTTAATATCGACAGAGGCGTATTATAGCCTACGGATGCCATTCATGATTTTGCAGGGCAGACTTCTATACTACTGAATATGAAATATCAACACCCATGTTTCGAGGCCCTTTCTACACTGGATCTGGGCAATAGGCCTATTGGCGTTCCCGTCAGAGCTTAACTTGCGTCATAGCTTCAATAACGAAGGCATGATGTATATACATGTCAGATTCCTACCAATCCACCCCTCCCCATTATAGACATAATGAAGCCACAGGTTATCAATTAACATTCCAAAACAACCCTCAATTACGTCTGATAACCAAGAGGCCTACAAGTGTCTAGTGACACGCGGAAAGAGAAAAGTGCATAGTATGTCCCGATGTTAAAGCTCAATCACTAACCTATGTTGACAAAGAAAAATCATTAAGAGTTTAAGGCAGTTACTGAAGTATACATGTTAACACGAACATGCTAGAGAGGGACCTGCGAACTCGAAAATTCTGATCATGTGAACAGTGCCGAATAGAAATCCCAAAGGTTCTTCATCATCCTCTCGATGGGAAATAATTATTTTGGTTTATACACAATTACAAAATGGTTCCAACATTCATCTGTATACTAACCTATTTTTTAATATCCTCTAGAAGTAAAAATGAATACACAAGAGAAGACAAGAGTCTTTAATTTTAATGGTATTATGCCAGGTCAAAACTATAATGAACATTTTCCAACCTATATACCCTTATACCCCCTTGATGGGGTGTCTTCTCACCAAGTTATATACGTAGGATAATCAGGAGTTGCTAATTACGATGTGAGGGAAACGAGTATAAGGAAACCAACCCAGCATAATAACTTTATTCCTTTACGATCAGTATTGGTATCACGTTCGATTCGCTGAGTTATGCTCAATAAATTGAGCGTAAGCGTAAGATTAATCTTAACACTTTCTGAAACAGGCCCAGATGGGGTGATAATGTTTTCGCCTCACATATTCTCCTGTAGCCAGGCATTAAATTCACTGAACATATTGTTTTTCCTTCAAAAGATATCATGAATCCTGTATGTGCGTCAAGATATTGGAGTAGTTGGATCACCTCACAAGAATGAATTTTAAGATGTTTCGCAGATGTCTTACATGTTCATTTGTGTTCTGTTGAAAACAAATTGAAATAAAGTTTGGATTGAATTTCAGTTGGATTGAATTGAATCATTGAATGATGGGGTTTGTGATATAACGTATACTAGTAGCTGGATTATTGCGCAAATTGTGTTTTTTTTTTATGATAAAACTTCCTTCCTAACCCATGGGAGTGTTGCGAGGTGCTGCCGTCACTACTTGAGTGATTGCTCAAAACATCTCGCTAATGAAAACCGATGGAACTTCAAAATTTCGAAACTTTGTCATCTTATGTCTGACTTCAGTGAAATTTCTAACACTATTTCATTTCATTCTACTTATGCAAGTCAATTTGATGATAAAGTGGCATTAAACACATTTTCAGTCACCTGGGCCCCGTTGCAAGAAAGTTGCAATCAATTGCAAATAATTGCTAATTTTGAAACAACCATTCTGATTGGCTCAGGGTCTGCCCTATTAAGAAGACATGCATGCAACAATGATTTTGATTGGCCAGTGACAATCAGTTGCAAGTTGCGTTTAAACGCAAAGTTTCTAGCAACGGGGCCCTGATCATTTTTCCTTCTTCAGTAGTATTGTTATTTCAGTCAGTCGGGAACTTGATTTTCACGTTACTTTTCCCATCCCACAACGATGCTTGTTGTGCAATCTTGAAATAATCTCACG
This sequence comes from Diadema setosum, assembly GCF_964275005.1. Taxonomy (NCBI): domain Eukaryota; kingdom Metazoa; phylum Echinodermata; class Echinoidea; order Diadematoida; family Diadematidae; genus Diadema; species Diadema setosum. The sequence goes on from NC_092702.1 coordinate 3,672,074, forward strand.
CATCAGAGTCTTCATTCTAGATATGTGTTTGAATAATTGTTTAAGGTTGTTACCATTGTTCATTCCGGTAAAGATAAACATGTAAAGATAAACAGCGATCCAGCAGCAAAAGAAACAGGCATATGTATCATAATCAATCACGTGGATTCACCTGCTGCCCCCATCACACATGGAGTACACATCATAAATCACCACAAGAGAAAGTTCATACTTTATCAACCACCGTATCATATTCACAATGCATTAAAGTTACAATGGTGAATACGATGGATCGTAGACGTCGTCTGTTTGAGTCTTTGAGAAGACCTAAAATGTAGATGCTTGCACATTTTGCGGCTCATTACTAACCGGACAAAGAAACAAGCAACAAAAGAAACTTTTCTAATCATTCAAAACAAAAAATGCAAGCGTGAAATTTGCAGCGATTCAGACTTCCTGCTTTTATCTCTTTTGCTATGGTACTTTCAGACTGTTAACTTGGTTTAGAGTTTATAACATCTTTTGAAAATAATGCCGTTTATACTTACACATGAATTTTCCGAGCGGGTAGCCATCTACAGGAAAGTAAGCCTCCACCATACCGGCCGGGACACAGATGAGCAAGACCAGCATGTCCGCCACGCTCAGATTCAGAAGGAAGTAATTGGTGGAGCTACGCATGTCCTGGTGGCGCCAAATCACCAAGGCAACGAGGATGTTGCCGGTCACGCCCAGGAAGAAGATGGTGGAGTAGGCGATGACGGTGACGGTCAGGGATGCCGGGTCGAGGGCGACGGATTCGCAGAGATACAACGACGAGTTCGTGTCGTTGCTCGCGAGGTTCGACAAACTGTCCACATACGACATTCTTGCTCGTTAAAGTTTGGACGCAGGATTTGAGTGAGTGAAGCAGGTAGGACGGCTTGTCGGTGGATGTAGATAGCACTTTGGAACATTAGAAGTTCCAAATTTTGTCATTTGGGGAACGCGTCAAAGGAGAACAATGAATTGGTCTCAGGTTCCATGCTGACCGTATATCGATAATTCAAATGAAAATGAACATTCCTATTCAGGATTGATTTTGATGCTTGGATTATAGATTGAAGATTATGAAAACGAAGTGGATAATCAAGAAAGCCAAAAAGTCGCAGTCGTTTAAGAGCCAAATGTGACTGGTCTATGTAAGGAACCTCACTCAAAATCACGTCACATCAGTATTTTGCTTCATGAATCTCTAGACAAATCAATGTGGCGCTTGGAAAGATATTATATAAAAAAAGAAGAAGAAATAAGCACGCTTAGGTATCCGGGAATAGGGGATGGCAATGGGTGTAATAAAGTATTAAAGCTCCTGAAAGAAATGCGCTCTTCTTAAAACGTTGTGTTCATAGAGATGATTTTGACCACACTGCGGGACAAAGTCAATTGAAAAGAATTACTCTCGGGAGACTATACAAGTCAAATGTGTTATCATGTCACCATCCGTTGAGATGGACCGAATATCGAGTTGTACGCGAGAGGGATGTTCCAGAAACTCTTGGCCAGATATATAAATAGAAAAGAGTCTATGCAACCGCTACACTGGAGAGGTTGGAGATGGACATTTTCCGGCCACGATCACAACACGATCTGAATAGAAAGTCGGCTAAAATGCCCCGCAGGACGCTCCGGCTTCGCGCTTTTATCTCCAGAAGACGACGTGAACTCGTTCGTTATCTCCCCCACGCACAAGCATTCAGAAGTTAAACACAAGAAATGTTATTTACACTTCCCACACTCGGCATCAATTTCAACCCCCCTGAAATCAGATTAGTTTTGCAACAGCTTCCCTTTTTCCTCTGTTGGTTTGGAAGGAAGAGGAGGATCCCTGGACTGGCTGAGTAAACGTACTTGACACACTGGCTGTTAGGAGGACTAGACGGTGATGAGAGAAGGGGGAAGAGCGGCGTTGCTTCATCGTGTGGTCTCCGTTGCTAGGTTCCCAGTAAATGATTGATTCTTGGCCATCGCTCTCCTCACATGCAGCTGAGATGACCATGCGCTGCGTGCACGTTTTTAGTAAACGCTCTCCATATGCGACACACGCGTACTTTTATTTTACCAGGGTTTTCAAGTCCCATTCAGGATTTAGTTCGGTGTCATATTCAAGAGTCCGGTCTGCCTGTGTTTTGTAATTGTTACTTTTTATTTCACATCAATCTAGAATACAAATTCTCATCAGACAGGTAAAATAATTGATAAACTTTCTGTTAAAAAATAAATCTGTCAATAAAATCATTCCTTTTGAGATTTTTAATGAGACTTTGACGGCCAAAAGAATCTCCTTTTTGGAAAACATGCTTCAATTAATGCTATGATGAAGGTTTATGTTATTTCAAAGCTTTTCATCAGCTTATAAAATAAGATCCTTGTGACCCTTTCATCTGAATTACCTCGGGGAAGCCAGATTTTGAGACGTTTTGAAAAATCAAAAGAAACGCTGTCGTCCAGAGTTATCAGAATGTTGATTTCGAAGACTCGGAGTTGGATAGAAGTGAGCATGGTATGCCGAAAACCACTGATAATTTTCGCTTTTTGCCTGTAAAATTGCCTGTAAAGACGGGCATTCAAAAGATTTTCGTTTGTATTTATTTTAATTTTCTAAAGTCGGTTTTAAAGGTTGACGATAGGGATAAAGTCACAATGTAATATTTTCATTTTGATTTTTTCCGGTGTTTTTGTTTGTTTGTTTGTTTGTTATTGTTTTGCTACTGATTCTGCAATCTGTATTGCTCGATGTATCGGGTTGCCTTTCCTAAGCAGAAACACATTTTTATTCCGGTGGCATTTATTAGGAAGATTTGTGATACATACCTGTCGATTTTCAATTATCACGTCCTCAAGTTTATTTGACTAAGAACTGTTATCTTAATTGGTGTTTTTTTTTTTTTCAATAGATCAAAACCTGGTATTGTTGCTTATCTTACAATTCATGTAACATCATTCCACACGACTACATTTACATTCAAATTATATGCATATCTTTGGGAGGGATGATGTTCGTTCTTCCGAAGGTTCGTTTATCCGAAAATGAAATGAGGTTCGTTATTCCGAAGGTTCGTCAATCTGAAAATGAAATAGGGTTTGTTATTCCGAATGTTCATTATAGATCCGGTAATTGAAGGGCCGTTTTTCGCAAGTTTCGTTATTCCGAAGGTTTGTTAATCCGAAAGTGCAAGCCCTGACAAGATTCGTGATCCGAAAATGAAAAAAAAAATCGTTATTCTGAAAAATGAATAATCCTTGGCGAAGAATGGTTCATCCTGATGATGATGTAGAAGAGGGAGAAGGGTAGCATACGGAGGCGAAAAAAAAATACTTTTTTCTTCATCAGTAACATCAAAAATCACGATTGTATTCCAGTTTGTCAATAAGTATGTATTTATTACATATATATATATATATATATATATATATATATATATATATCGTGCGTATATATCGTGTGTGTTAGTTTTAATTTATATACATGTTTGTGTGTGTGTGGGTGTGTGTGTATATTTGTGCTCTTAAATTCCATTTTCCATTGCGTAATGCTATCCTGTGACTTTTTTTTTTTCAATTTTAAAACCGTTATTCACTTTTTGGATTAACGAACCTTCAGAATAACTAACTGACCTTATTTTATTTTCTGATTAACGAACCTTCGAAATAACGAATCTTCTGAATAAACGAATTGTAACCCTTTGGAGAAATTAAAGTTATTCTTGACAACCAAAAACGTGTCTTAGGTTTTATACCCGACATAGTAACGACTTTAAGAAAGGCATACATCATGAATTCAAGATATCAAATCGCATTGAGAATGTGGAGCTGGATGGCACTCATGGCAGAGCTTGTTACATGGTCCTCAGAAGTACAACGTCCGTAGATTTTAATTTATCAGTTAACAAAAGCACAGTGTATTTACATATTCTGTGATTACTGGTTTTTTTTTTCGAATTGTAAAGGCGATATTACAGGCCGATTAATGTTAAAACGCTTGCAAACACGTGTAATCTATAGAGCGAGTGAGACAGATAGAGAGAATGTGTTACATAGTGATCAGTGGTGATAAGTTATTAACGTTTTTTGTGTGCCTCTTGCTTTGATATGAGATACAACGGAAGTGTCCCGTACACTTTCTAGTCACCAAATCCACACTATCGGTAAGAGTATTTTTAATCAATGTTCTCACTGTCACTACCAATACAAACGTGCAATGACGTTTTGAGATGCTAGCCCCAGGAGGGTTAATATTCTAGTGATCGTTGCCGCGTTTGGATTTCTCCGGTGCAGACGACACATCGCTGATACAAAGGCTGTAGTGCCGTGACGCCAGGAAAAAACTCAGAACAAAACAAAACAAAACGTGGGGAGAAAGATGAACTGTCATCCTACCCTTTTTAAAGGAGTTCACCTTGTCCGTTTTGACGCATTGCTGAACGTGCATCTCCCGTGTTGGCCTCGATTAAAGCTGTTTAACTCCAGGCAGCAACCTAAGTACTTCCCTTGACAAACATGTTTTGCGAGATAGTTTGTTTAGCGCTCATGTATCAACGTAGCTTGTAGAGAGGAATTGAAGAAAGGGAGATCTATAGAGCTTGGGAAAGGGACAGCGAGGAAGGAAGAGAGAGGGAGAGAGAGAGGGAGGGAGAAAGATCATGCCCCACTTGCCACAAGTTTCACAAAATTCTTACTCAGTGACCAAATGCCATGAACTTTTGCTTTTAAAGATATTGATGATTTTGTTTAGGCCACCAGAGCAGTCGTCTCACATTTACATTCTTCTCGTTGAAAACTTTTTGCATGCAGCTCTCGGACTCATACGACTTGCTTCCTTATGACTGTGTTATTATATCAAAACTATAGTGCACAGTCATAAACACATGCATACACACAAAATATGTTCGCAAATAAACACACGTACCCATATGTGTACACACACACACACACACACACACACACACACACACACACACTTACACACCTATACTTCATATACACACACCCACACTGCATACACACACCACACATACACACGCACACACGCACACACGCACACACACAATTCTACAAAATGAATGGTACCTTGTTGAATAATGCTTCATTCATTTATTTCATTTCCAAGAATATGGAATTGCAAACAAACATTTGAATAGACATAATTTCACAAATCGAAACAAAATTGTGCCAACAAGTAATCAAGGGAAATATTGTGAACTTTAATATAATGGATGTTACTTTTATGATGAATATACCGAATCAATATTGATTGAAAATTGAAGGGACTGCTAAAAAGCAGAGCCGGTATAATTGTTTTTTTTTTTTTTTGTTTTTTGTTTGTCTCCAAATAAACAATAAACTAGTAACTAGTGATAACGTATAACTAATTCTCTGAACTTACAAAGCTAGGACAAACTGCCTTAAAAAGGCACACACTACATGCACATAACACACACACACACACACACACACACACACACACACACACACACACACACACACACACATCTCTCTTGTGAGGAAAAAGAAAGAAATTAGCGTAAAAGGAATAAAATGAAGAGATTGAAGTGGACAGGCAGGGAAAGAGGCGAATGAAGAGAAGTTGAAGGGTCAAAACCAACCAACGAGAGGCATGAGATACATGAGTTCACCGAGGTATAAAGTGGAGATTACATTAAAAGACAATAAACTGCTGTGATTAAAAAAGACTTGAAATTAGGGCTTACAGCTGGAATATAACTCATTCTGCTCATAAAGGAACTTCTAAAAAAATTAAAGTTTTAAAATGAAAAGTAAAACTTAAAGCTACTTTTATACTGCATGCTGTTATCTTGAGAATTCCAAAATCTAGGGCCAAAAAATAATAACAGTAGAAAATAATTAAAGCTAGTTTTTATATAGCGCATTTCACATTTGTTAAGTATATCTTTTGACAATCTTTACAGACTTTTATTACACTGCAGATAGCGTGGATTGCAGATATAGCATACAGGCCCTACGATGAACTGTATCACTTGCTTTTGATACATTATCTAGGAAGGCATAAAGATTCCATGAGATGCACTGTGATTTTGCCAAAAACCGAATTAATTGAAAATCAGAAATAATTTTATGAACATTTAAAAACTTCTATAGTATTTAGTAAATAGCTTTCTATAATGGTTTCGAAATAAAGATTAGCAGGGACAGTGGTATATGATATTACAAACACTCTTTCCCCTTTCTTATGGATTTGAATTACCTTGGAATCTTTGATAGCATTATCATAAAGGTTTGTCGGTCACTTTGACCATAGAAGCAGGCATGGCGTAAACATGATTGTTAAAAAAAATCCTTTTCAGTTGTCCTCATAATGAATTGACTCCAATAAGTCACAAGTGCTTGCTATAGACCTATAGTATAAAAATGAATATATATTGCAAAGCAAGGAAATCATTCGAGCCTGTTATACGTATAGTAGACATACTAGATAGCCTTTCGCAGATTTCTTGGATAACAGCTGGAAATATATAGGCCTATACAAGGGCATTGCACCTGTTGAAAATCATTACCTTGTATACACATGCATGTACACACTGATGTTTAAAGCACCTTGTAATTAGATGTAATTACAGGCATAACAGACGACCAAGTCAGGAAAAAAAAAATCTGGGTACAAAAAAAGGTGTATTGATCAGTCAGGTCCCTGAGCCTGGCTGTGAAAACAGAATGCCGTTGATTCCCATGAGAAAAGCAAATAGAAATACGGGGAGAAATAAGCCAGCAGCGGTTACAGCTCGTTATTCCGAAGGCTCTTCAGTCCGAAGATTCTTTATTCCGAAGGTTCGTTTTTTCGAATTTCATTTTCGGATGAACAAATCTTCGGAATAACGAACCTTCAGAATAGCGCCACAAATGTTCGGATTAACGAACCCTTTTTCATTTTCGGATTAACGAACCTCTAGGTACAGTATAGGGAATTTGTGTGTTTCGGATTAACGAACCTTCGGAATAACGAACCTTCGGAATAACGAACAGCACCCTCCAGCAGCTTTGTAGGAAAAATCTCTGTGGTATAAAAATAAACTTTGAGTAAAGTATTTTGATACACATTTAGTCCTTATATGCATACCAATTATTCACGGAAAGGTAGGCAGCTCTATTCATAAACTAGAGAATGTGGTATATAAAATGTATAGTGTACATGTATTTTCATTATCCTTACTCTACATGATGTTTATTTTAAGCCCCGTGGGGAGTAACTGGAATATTCCTAATAACAGGAAACCAGACAACATACAGCTTCTATTTAAAATTCTCTCAGTCCCCTTTAATTGCACAATGAGATATCAGGACCTGGTTGTGAATCTAATTCATGCAATAAGGCCTGATCATATGAGAGTTGAGAAAGCAAAACGAAACCAGCAGCGTAGACAATCAAACTATAGTATATATATATATATATATATATATATATATATATATATATATATATATATATATATATATATATATATATATATATATATATATATATATATATATACATATATATATATATATGTATAATGATACATGTATAAAATATATATTATGAATATATATGGACACATGGCTGTCAGAAACATAGGTGAAAAGTGATCTGCGTCGATTGGAATATCCTTCACCCAAATCCCGAGAGATGAGAAAATAAAAACTTTTGAGAAGATGTTATTTTTCAAATTTCGGACATGGGCGTTTTTGTTTAGAAATCTGAAAACAAACTTTAGCAGGAAACATTGGAAATAACTTTTCTTGTCACGCATCTTTGCTTGTGATTGATATTTAATGTATAATGTTATACATACACAATTAAAAGTATTTATATCCTCTACATCTGAAAGCCGGTGTCTCTCTGGTGTCCTCTGATAATGGATGATAAAGGATTGTTCTACCCATACTGTTTCTCTATCTTTGAATCTATCATCTGTGCCAAGTGTTACCTATATGGGTGTTCGCTATTATAAGTACCTAATAATGATTTGTTTGATAAACATTAATGGAGACTATTTCAGAACAGTTTCTTTGCTGCGATATACGGAATCATGCGATGTCAGAGATACAAATGCTCTTATTAAGTACACAATTATGTATAACACACACACACACATACACACACACACACACACACACACACATATATCTATCTATCTATATATATATATATATATATATATATATATATATATATATATATATATATTTATGTTTTATTATTTATGACACATAGGCACATAGGTATATAAACGTAAAGCATACAATGTTACCATGATGTCAATGGATGTGTGTAATCATATTTCATTTTTTTTTTATATTTCATGTGCATTTCACATACCGAAGTATAATTCGAAATAAACCGAAGTTTGGCTTCCAAGTCCAATTTCTCCCTAATATTATATGATGATGCAGAATGCATAAGAAAATTTTCGGACTGAATATGGCATATTTTCATGTCTCCGGAAATAATAATATGAATGTGGGGAAAAGTCAATTTATTCTCCCCTTTCTCTGCTCCTTTACACACCAAAGGAAGGCGGAAGCCAGGGGAAAATCCCTCAACATGAGTACTTCTGACTATAGAAATTGAGGCTAATTCGATTAGTAAGACAAAACGCCTACGTCCAGGAGTGTAATGAGTGCAAAATGGACCAACGGCGTGTTCTTGTTCTTTGAGGGAATATAGCGATTTGCTTGACATGTACCGCGCGCTGCTATTAAAATTTCGTTTCCCGCTACGCGTTGTGCAGTCGAGTCCACCAATGGGATATACAGCTGTACTGTGGTGAATGAATTAATAAAATTCACCTGTTCAGTGGCGGATCCAGAGGGGGCGCACCGGGCGCGCGCCACCTCTTTATTATTATTTTTTTTTTTTTAAACTAAAGAAATAAAAAATAAAACGGGAGGGGGCGCTAGGCCTCCTTTAATATTTTGTAAAGGCGCCTCCCCTTTACGGAATCCTGGATCCGCCCCTGCTGTTGATTGACATAATTATGACACAACTCCCTTATGATAAACTTAACTTTACAAACTTTGTTGTTGTTGTTGAATAGGCAACATTAAACATGGTACAGTAACTAATAGGCATGCAGTATAAAATTGTAACTTGTCAATGTCCGAAGTTGTAAGGTCTCAACCTTTAAAACATGTAGCATGTCACTTTAACGACAATAACCTCTGCATCTAGATTGTGATCAAATGATCAGACGCCCAGAGATTAGGTCAAGCAGAAAAACGTGAAATTAAACGCTGTCTATTGATGTGTGGCGGAGAACAGCTCGCAGGGGAGAGTCAAGGGCACGATACCGTGTCCAAATCCAATCTAGATTCCAAAACGGATGTAATTATCATGCAGCATACAACCTGCGTGCGACGCTACTGCTGTAAATTTGGTTAATTGGAGGCTTTTTTCAGGCTGAACTTATTCGCTGAAAATAATTCCCACAAGGCACATTAGACACATTGGACACATTCTTTTTGTTTCTTTTTCTTAATTCGCTGTAATTTATTTCCCTAAAAATCAAATACGGAAGAGTTCTTCCTGATGGTTAAGATGAGTCAGCCGTGAATGTGAAAGGACTCGTCTTTTCTCGACTGTCGTTGTGCGATTCAACACTTACTGCATGTTTGGCCACGAATATATAGGAAATGGTTGGTTAACATTTTTACTGTGCTCCATTTACGTTGTCTCCAACTTCAGTGGATAATAATGGAGCAACTCGAGTTTAGGAACTCTTTGTTTGGTATGAAGTACAAATTTTATGGCTATATCTAGGATCGGAATGAAGGAGCAGATAATCTTACAGAGAGAGACCAGGCGACAATTTTAAAAACTTTGGTAAGGAGGGGTTTGGAAGAGTAAGCAAGGAGCTACGTTTTTTTTTTTTTTTTTTTTTTTGTTTGTTGTTCATACAGGTATAGTAAATTGGCATGACAACGCCCTCCCCGCCCAAAGATGATGATCATCAAAAGGTCATAAAGTTTGCTGATAACATTTTATGTGCACTTAGTGCCGATTGACACAGAAAACCTCATAAGCTTTGTCAATAATCATAACTGTCCAAAGTCCCTGGCAAAGAAAGGGTTTCTGGCACAGAAAGGGTTTAAAGGGGAAATCCAGTCCAAATATAAGTTAGTCTGATAAGAAAGAGTAAGAATATTACAAGTTCAACGGTAAAATTTTGATTGAAATCGGGTGAAAAATAAGGAAGTTATGACATTTTGAAGTTTCACTAATTTTTGAGGAAACACTGGTCTTCTTGAACGGTCAATATGAATATGCAAATGGCAAAGTGAGCATGTCATCCCCTCACAACAAATAACAGAAATATTGAAATTTCGCCATTTTTTGTACACGATCAATGGAAAATATTGTGAGGTTATGACATGGTCAGCTCACTCATTTGCATATTCATATCCACTGTACAAGAATTATTTTGCAGAAATAAGCAAAACTTCAAAATTTCATAACTTCCTTATTTTTCATCCGATTTCAGTCAAATTTTTTAGTGTTGAACTTGTAAGATTTTACTCATTTTTATCAGACTAACTTTAGTTATTTTTGGACTGGACGTCCCCTTTAAGGAGCTCCATTACCCATGCAGTTGGAAAGGATTTGGGGTGACCAAACACCACCACGGGCAGCAGTGTAGACCTATGCATATTTTCCCTTTTAAAAGCATGCACACACAAAAATGACGCATTATTTTGTAGGGTCAGTCCTATCATCACTCAGTTCATCAGGGCCCAATACCTTTTGCGGGATGGTCAGTGGTGCTTGTCAGCTAATTAAACCCGGAAGTAGCACCGTTTTTTTTTTTTTTTTTTGCGCCTCCCCGGCCCCCTTTACGGAATTCCTGGATCCGCCCCTGATGGTCAACAACTTGATGAGATCACTCTTGATTACACCGCACGATGGCTTGAAATATGTAATGGGTTTGTATAAAGTCTTTTTTTTTTCATTATAGCAGGTTAATTATATTAGATTTATTTTCTTTCATTTTGTGTAGAAGATATGTCATTTTTTTTTGCAACAAGTAATGGGGCCTGCATTCCCATCCCACCTCATCCCTCCGCCCACGAAATGAGTGGAGGTGCGAAGTAACGTTATAGTTCTGTGTGTTATCTATACCTATAGCGACGAAATCTCCTTCAACAAAGTAGATTGGCCTTGATACCTGTGACAGTAACCTCATCAAAACCAAATTTCAAGATGAAAGTAGGGAAAAACGATCACACACACACACACACACACACACACACACACACACAAATCGGGCAAAACCATTGATCAATCTATTTTAGATCTATTCACTATTTATCAAGAAATACTTACCTGTAGGCCTATAGGCCCTTTTATAATAATAGGCCCTATTGAACTCAAATTTGGTGGCCATCGTAACTGCATATCTCTGCAAAACTGGCCCTCAGAGATGCAAGAATTGTTTCAACCAGATTCGAATTCAGCACTCTCGAAATGTAATAAGATCATCAGTCTATTTTCGGTAGGGAAACTTGACAATCAAAATCTCATTTTTTTGCGGCCATTTTGGGTATAGGCCCAATTATTAACCCTCGGGGTGTTATGGTACCCAGATTCAGATTCAGCACCCTCGAAATAGGGCAAAATCATCAAACCTTTTCAATTTTTCAACATTTATAAGGAAATAAATGGGACTTTCCATTTTTGACGGTCATCCTGATATCTTAAAATCTTAAAGGATGGAAGAGTTGCATTATCCAGATTCGGATTAAGCACCCTCGAAACAGGTATATAATTTCTCTTAAATAATTACTTTACCATTTATAGGGAAATCTCAGATTGTGGCGGCCATATTAGTGGCCATCTTGAATATCTCAAAACCATCACAGATGCAAGAGTTGCATCATCCAGATTCGGATTTAGGCATTTACTGTAGCACCTTCGAAATAGGTTAAACCATCAAAACCCATCGGGTGGACGGTAAAGGAAGGTTAGGCCCAAAATCAGACTTTGGCATCCAAACAATTTATTTTCTTCTACAAAAACGTGATTTAGGTTAAGTTGCCCAAGTTTTTCATATGGGCACTACAACATACTTAGCATACAGCATGTAGATTGCATTCACTGGAGCTGAGAGTAGGCCTTAGTTTATCATGCGGTCGGTGAACACAAAAACTCAGGTTTTTGTTTGACACCCTGTACAATCATATCGTGACGTCACTGTGCCCACATGGGTTGCACACCCGCCATATTGCAGAACTGGGATCAAGACAGATTCTGCGACGTTCGCAGCGGAAAATCGCTCTTTTCTCTTTATAGTGAGAAGAACGCGTTGAAAGGAACGTCCATTAGTAGGCATCAAGATGCCTACATATTTTCAGAGACCTGAAAATGCTCTGAAAAGAGCAAATGGTGAGTTAAACTTGCATGAAAATACTTGATTTCGCGCGTCGTCGAACTCGATTCTTGTCATTCATTCCAATGAATGAGCTACGCAACCTTCACTGTGCGTGTGGGCTGGAAAAGATGCATGTGAAAGGCCCAGCATATGGGTGACCGACACTCGTACTCGTGCGTGGCCGTGGGGTAGAGTCTAGTGAGTGACTGACTGATGTGTGTAAATGCAGTGTTGGATGGTAGCACATCACATATGGCAGCCAATAAAAGATCTTGACTTTGCGTATGTGGAATGAATTAAGATAAGATTCACTTTGCACGATGCTAAGTAATCTCTCTTAATGAATTTTCCATGATTTAAAGTTGAGTAAGCTACAAAATGAGGGTTTTTCATCCACTTCCAGAAGTGCATTTTGTCATTTTGTCATTTGTTTTTTTTTTTTGGTAGGGTGTAACATTAAAAACAGAACCAAAGTGATAACACAAATTGTGGGAGTAATTTACGAGATCTGTCTCTCTAGTATACATTTAGATCTCTACCTGAACGTCATTCAGGTCATTTACGTTCAACTGATACCATGGTAAAGTCGCATCAAGTACGGAAGAAGTCAAGCTTCTGGTTGTGTAATTGATCGTTGAGTGCCAAGTATATCCAACTGAAAAGCTACTCTGTCTAACTGTTGGTGCAGTAATTACGCATTTGTTGAGTTGTGAATTTATACATGTACACCCATTTGCAATTTCAGAGACTCCAACTCTCCCGTTTTTGACGGGAGATCTCCCGCCGAAAGCCCATTTTTGCAAAATCTCCTGTTCTCCCGCTGGAGATTCTCCTGCCCTGGGCTGCCTGGCTCTGTGTCTCCCGCTTGAAATGATTTCTTACTTAATATCATTGTATGTTGAAAAATAAGCCTTACATAGCACGAGAGAGCATCTAGAACCCTAGAGCTTCCAGGATCCCGTCCGCAAGGAACTTCGCGCTTTGCGCTCGTGATGTGCCCTTTGCGCACATCAAATTGGAGTCTCCCGTTTGCTAGGGGTTTCAGGCGGGAGAATCTCCTGATCAAAAGGTGCTTGGGGTTGGAGTCTCTGCAATTTATCAGAAATGATTGTTTTGATGGCATCTTTTTTGTACTGCATTGAGCTTAACTCTGATTGCTGTTCTCCAGAACATTAGGCAAAAAAAAAAAAAAAATAAATAAATAAATAAAAAGAAGTGAAGTTTGTTGGCGTATTAAAGGGGCCATATGGAAATAAGTTCGGTAGAGTAAAACATAAAGTCCCAGTTCGCGGCCCCATAAGGGTTTTTCCACTCTGAAACGCAAACTTGCTAATTGCTGTAACCTAGGTTATAAGAGAAGAAAAACAAATTAAATTTGTAAGCTGAACTTTCCAAGTCTGTAATATCTTGGGTTGCAACTAAGCAAAAAAAAAAAAAAAAAAAAGACAAGTGATGTACATTATGATTTGAATCACATTGCAACTGACCATTCCGTGCTGTTCTGACACACAGAGTTCATCGATGTGGGCAAGAAGCAGCCAGCTCTGGATGCCCTGTATGATGTCATCAAGAGCAAGAGGCATCGGACCTGGCAGAAGATCCATGAGCCGATCATGGAGAAGTACCTGGAACTGTGTGTGGATCTACGCAAGAGCCACATCGCCAAGGAAGGCCTCTACCAGTACAAGATCATCTGCCAACAGGTGGGTGGGGTCGTCACGGCGATACAATTCAAGAGCAGTAAACATTTTCCTTTGTGCTTACCATCAGTGGATTAGATAATGGATATGATGCTATTATTACTTCATCAGTCTCCACATAGACTCTTGTTCAGAATCACTGCCTATTGGTAAAAAATTATTGGTATTTATTATGATAGAGTGGCACTAGCCATAAACAGGAGGTAGCATATTTTTGTGCTCATAGAGTGCACTCTCCATTCTTTGCTAACTCTTTGTTTTAGAAGGTTCTGAAACTTTCTGTGGGTGAAGTATTGTGTTCACAAAAAGTGAGTAGTCCTAGCTGATGTCCTTGTAGCATCTGTAGGTTGAATTGGAAAAGTTTTGTGAGAGTCTGAAATAAGGCAACAGACTGTCTAAGGAAGTACTTGGCTTTACCAAACCTCCTAAAGATCTTTGAGGCAAAGTATGCTGACTTCTGATGCCGTTCCTTTCCAGGTCAATGTGAAATCTCTTGAGGATGTGGTGAGGAAGTACCTCAAACTGGCCGAGGACAAGACAGAGGATGCCAGGAAGGAATCAGAGATGGTGGTCGTCGACGTTGATGATCTTGACAACGTAACATCTCCTGAAAGGTTCGTGCGACATGCTCATTTGTTGAGATTGGTTTCAAAGGGATGTTTCATTATTATTATTATGTGCAAAAATGGATGTCTTCTTTTGTCAAAATATATTGTGATAGAGGTTCTTGATATTTGTTGGTATGCGTGCCTCAAGCAAGGAGGTTTTATACATAGAGTTCCGACTGGCTGTAATTTATTCAAACAGTTGTCAGATTTCTATTGATGTACAAAGGAATTCCACAGGTGCACTTGTGCCTTTGATGATCGATGTTCCAAGCCGCCGTCTTGCTGGGCAATCTGAAGAGTCATTTTGAACGTTATCATAATGTTGGCCAGATTTTGCTTATCTATTTATTAAATGAAATGAAATTTCACTTAATAATAAAGCATGTAAAACAAAAGTCAATTCCGTTCAGAAATTTGCGCAAAAGTGTAAATCGGAGCTGTATTATGTGAAAATGTTTAAAACTGTACCATCCTGGAAAGCTGGTTTTATCACTTTTCGACTTAATTTGCCCAAATGAAATTAACATGTAATAATCTTCAAGTATAATTCTTTATTGATAGATATATCAGATTAGTGCCCGCATATGCCCAGTCGAGTAATTTTCATTTTCATTTCAGCATTTTTTCCTCAATTTCTGTTCGCACATCCTCGTGTCTGTACCACCTAGCTTTTATAAGAAGGGATAGCGAAAAGTAATCACCATCACAAAGACATATCTTCCTTTGAAAGTTGCTGATGATAATGCAATGAGACACGAGTCAATTGTCTTCGTATCGGTGCGGCAGATCCTGTTAGGCACATGCTTCAAATATTTTTGAGTGGCGGCTTCGAACATAGATCAAAGGGAATAACTCTGTTGTTACTCCATCTCTTCAACCTCCTTGCTCAAAGTAATCATTGCAAAAATAATCTGTAACAGCCATGTTCTAATCAGTCTTTGTTTTTGGCAAACACAGCCTCCTCCTAAGTGCAGTCAGTGGGGAGGACACTCAGGCCAGGACTGACCGCGTTGTGCTGATCCCTTGGGTCAAGTTCCTCTGGGAGTCCTATCGGCAGTGCCTGGACCTGCTGCGGAACAACAACCGCTTGGAGAAGCTCTACCAAGATGTGGCCCAGAATGGTACGGTCCTACTTCTCTGTAGCTCCTGCTATCTTTTCTGCTGCATTGTTGTAATTTGTAAAAACAGAGGTTTTGTGATTGCACAAAAGCTATTCCAAGAGTTCATTTGTCACATATATCTCACATGTTTATTCTTAAGTGCTTAAAAGCATAGATTGAGGTCAGACACGTGTGGTAATCACAAATTCTTTTTGTCTTTTTTTCCCACAGCATTTAGGTTCTGTCAGAAGTACCAAAGGAAGACTGAGTTCCGCAAATTATGCGACAATGTGAGTAAATCAGCCACTTGAGGGCATTTGTGTAATTGCATCATTGATAATCTGTATCAGAGACTGCCTTGGGAAAGTTTTAAAACAGTACTTTAGGTCACCAGAGACTTGTATCGGTCCATTGTAGTTATCAAATCCTTTTTATTTGCTGAGTCTCATATCAGAAAGTACACACATTGAGAGTGCATAGCCTACAGAAGACAACAGCTTATGCAATAAGAGAATGTTGATGTACTTGATATCAATGTATGGCTCTCAGTTAATTTTGCTGAGCAATCCTATTTCAAGATGTGGATGTATTTTATTGATTTTTATGCCTCCGCCAACGAAGTGGCCGGAGGCATTATGTTTTCGGGTCGTCCGTCCGTCCGTACGTCCGTACGTCCGTACGTCTGTACGTCCGTATGTCCGTCCGTCCCGTTTTGTTTTTGTTGATATCTCAAGAACCGTGCGGTAGTTTTGCATCAAACTTGGTATGAGGGTATATCCTTGGGAGATGATACTTTATGTGGATTTTAGGGTCACAGGGTCAAAGGTCAAAGGTCACAGGTTATTTTGTGAAAAAAAAATTGAAATTTCATGTTTTTCTCCATATCTCGCAAATGGTTCAAGGTATCTTCATGGAACTTAGTATATATGCTTGTACCGATGGGCAGTGATTATCTAGGGAAGTTGGGGGTCATGGGTCAAAGGTCATGTGTCAAAGGTCAAGGTCAACTCCTCAAAATATAACTACTTTCCTTATATTCATGCAGTGCCTGAAGGATTTTTTTAAACTTGATGTATGCATGTATAACCCAATATATATTCTGTGGGAAGTTTCTTGCCAAAAGGTCAAAGGTCAAAGGTCAAGTGAAAGTGCTAAATTGCACTTTTTCTTCCATATCTCAAAAATAACTCAAGGTATTGTCATGAAACTTACATATTTATGCATGTTCTACCTAACAGTAATTCTCTTTGGAACTGTGGGGTCAAAGGTCAAAGGCCAGGTTTCGATGATACTATTTTGCCATTTGATACTGAAATTATACTTTTTCTCAATACCTTGAAAATTACTCAATGCATAAACTTGTAAAAGGGTCAAAAGTCAAGTGAAAATCATCAGTTCCCCCAAATACCTGCACTCTGACGTTTTAATCATTCATCCAATTGAACCTAGTTCTAGGAAAGTGAACATTCAGCACATTTGTGGCAAACCTGTCATTTTAATATTTTGCCAATTGTGTGAAACTGTCATCACACATTGTCAAGACATTGTACTATAGACCTATTAGGAGAACCATGTATTATGGCGGAGGCATACACCAGTCGCCGTAGCGACATTTCTAGTTAGTACTGGACTTCATTCACTGTGATATCTTCACATGGAAAGCTTTGTACACGCTCTTTGCAGAGATGTAACAGTAGTGCCCTACCGATACATGCTTATAGTAGACTAATTTTGTAACCTGCAGATATACTTAAAGGTTCTATGTTCTTATCATGTTGTTTGCTTACGTATTTTTGTTCATCTGTACGTGAAATCCTGTCATTAACCCTTTCACCGAATTCTTCTCTGTTCTGACAATGCAGTTGCGCAATCACCTGAACCTGATCGAGAAGCACCAGAACCAGTCGACGTCCATCAACCTGAACAACCTGGAGAGCCAGCAGCTGCACCTGGACACCCGTCTCTTCCAGCTGGACACGGCTATCGCCATGGAGCTGTGGCAGGTGAGGAGGTCATCTTTATCTCATTGCAACGCTCTCCCCCTGGGAAGGAGAAGCTACCAAGAGATACGGGTCTCTTCGTCATGCACTGTACAAAGGAGACCTTGTTATGAATAGCTGCGTGGCATTACTGAAATTTCCTCAGTATATCAGGGATGAAAACAAAAGAGTGTAAAAGGGATGGAACCTGCATAATTATTTCATATCAGGTCGCTTGTTTAAACGAGGTTCCTCTGTACTCTTATTTTTTTTTTTTTTTTGTCAGAAAAGCTCATTTTGAGAATTAGATGCGACTGTTACTGTACTGTCGCTAATACAGTGTACCTGATGTTTTGGAAGAGAAAAATATAACAGTGTGATGTTAAAGACAAAGCTCTTATCACATTTTTACACACTTGTTTTGATTCTACATGGCAGATTCTGGACAGAGTTTGAAATTTCTGCTAGCAAGGCTTTGCATAGCTCTTTTTGTGTTGATGCAAAACTGATGCCCAGTGTGTGTATCACAAGTCAGCAAAGCTCTATCTTAGCAATCCATTTGTATACCGGGATATATGAATAGGCACATGCGCACACCAATGCCTTGAAAGACCCGGTAGTGTGGGGATACCATGGAGGAGAAGGCTGGTCTGGCTTGTCTTAAAGAATCCTTGATACAGATTGTGTACAGCTTTATCACTAATCTCTATGTTAGTGCACACACAGCAGAAGAGACTCGACTAGTGTCAACTGTTACCGCTTGCATATATACTTTGATGCACATGTTGGCTGACACATTGCTTTTTTTGTGGTTTTCGAGTATGCGCCTCAATAGGTAATGAATTAAAATTGATTCCGTCCGACCACCTATGTTTCCTCATGCTACCGAGCAATCCCCTTTCACCCCCTACAGGAGGCATACAAGGCAGTGGAAGACATCCACAACCTGATGGGGCGGTCCAAGAAGTCCCCCAAGCCCCAGATGATGGCCAACTACTACCACAAGCTGGGCCTGGTCTTCTGGAAGTCCGGCAACGGCCTCTTCCACGCCTGCGCCCTTCACCGCCTCCTGCAGCTGTCCCGCGAGCACCGCAAGAATCTCACCTCCGAAGAGATTCAGAAGTGAGTCACCAGTGGTTTCACTGAGGGGAACAAATACACCCTCATCGAGATGAGCATGTGATGAACTGAAAATTATCTTCCATGAGCATGGAGTTTACAGGGGGAGTGATGTTCGTTTCAGCTGTATTTATCTGAACATGGCATGTAGATTTAATGTTGATAAAAGAGATGTGTCATGAATTTCTTCCAAGTGCATTAGTCATTGGATCAAAATGGATTTAAGTGTTCAGCTGGGCAGTTTTACATTTCCTCATTGTCTGAATCAGTCACAAAGTACCTGTGTGATCCAGCCTTTCGTAATTCTCCCCCCCCCCCAAAAAAAAAAAAAAAAAAAAAAAATCTTGCATACATGTAGATGTTTCAAAGATTTATTGGTATGATGTATGCCAAAGAAGACTGTAGATGCTAAGTATTTCTAGGCTATACAGTGCACTCCCGTTATAACGAACATGGTTATAACGAAATTCCGGTTACAACGAAATAAAGTCTAGGGCCCCAACATTATCAACTCTATGTATTTTTATTGTTTATTCATTCGGTTATAACGAAATTTCGTTATAACGAAAGAAAACTGCCGGTCCCGAGGACTTCGTTATAACGGGAGTCCACTGTATATAAAATTATACCCCAAAAGAATAAGAGAACAGTTACATCAAAATGAGCTTTAAAAATGGGCTTTTTGGTGAAGAGATTGGTAAAAATAGTGAAGATTACTGTTTTCTAAGTGCAGACCTAATGACTGTTTGTTCTAGGATGGCATCCCGAGTTCTCCTGGCGACTTTGGCTGTACCCATCTCTCCTCCTCGCAACGACATCGGTGACATGCTGGACATGGGCAACACGGCGGCCGAGAACCAGCGGAAACTGGCCAACCTCCTGGGCCTGCAGACTTCCCCCTCCAGGCAGCAGCTCGTGAAAGAATTGGTGAGACACCCTGTAGTAGGTTGAATGCTACAGAGACACTGAAGTCACTGAAGTTGGTGTGTAAGATTTTGTTACTCTGTCGCATGGTTTTTCAGTTTGATCCCACTTGCCAGCGCACTTGGGGCAGCCCAAACTTTGTTGGGCAAGTTGGATTAATAGGGTAAGGTTAAAAAATATGGGACACTTGCCCAGATGCCCATTATCTCCACCCTGCCACAGTGATAGTTCAATACACTCTTTGCTCTCTTCTGCTGTGCCAATTTTATGAGTCCCTATTTGCAAGATACTTCGCTTTTGAAAAATTTGCAGCACATACAGACTTCACACAGCACTATGCCAATCTTGCGTCTTTCCCATGTAGGTGAAGTACAACGTGGTCCCTTTCGTGCTGCCCCAGCTGCGAGACCTCTTCCGCTGGCTGGAGGAAGAGTTCCACCCGCTGCACCTCTCGGACCGGGTTTCCGGCATCCTGGACTACCTGCGGGAGAGCAAGGAGGTGGAGATGGCCCAGTACGTACCAGCCCTCCAGGACAATGCCATCATGCGCCTCCTGAAGCAGGTCAGTCCTTCCGCTTCAGTTGTCACATGGTGGTTGCCATGGTGATGATGCTTCAGTTTCTTGTGTCTGTGACATTTCTGACTTTTCTATGCCTACTTGTAATGGCCACGATGGGACAAAACATGTAGTACAGTGGAGAGATCTTGGTTATTGTGTTTTGAAGGCACCAGACATGGTATTAAGAAATTTGATTTTGGAGAAAGTTGAACTCCGTATCTTTTGTGCTATCGGTGCATGGTGCATACCCATATATAGCAGTGAAAACTTCCGGATTATTTGCCTGGAGGTTGACAACTGTATGATTAATAACAACTGCAGTTGTTTCTTGTATTTCCTGTATGTTGGTGTGAATCTCTCTTTACCAGTAGGCGTTCTTAAAGCTTTACTAGCAGAGATGCCGACTGTTGTTTTTGTCAGTTTCTTGTACTGTTTCTGCCAGAAGTACTGCAGCTTTTATGGAAAATACTTTTGCGGAAATTGTATTACTACAAATCTATTGTGAAAAAGGTAAAAAAAAATACCATTTCACACCGAGATTATGCCTTTTCAGCCCCCAGAATGCTGCAGTGCTGTTTATCAGGTTGGCATCCCTGTACAAATTCTGAAAGTCTGTAACTGATTTTCATCCATTTTGCTCTTTTGGTGTGGTGACATTTGTAAGAATGCTAATTACTCCATTATGCAGTGAAGCATGTTACTGGACATACTATTGCTTGCCAGTCTTTGTTCTTTGAAACAAAAACATCCTGAAATTCTTCTTTTGCAGGTGTCTGAGGTGTATGAGACCATCAAGATGTCTCGCCTCTACTCTCTTGTCAAGTTTTCTTCTCATTTCCACCTGGAGAGGATGGTGGTGGATGCTGCCAGAAACGGAGTGGTCCAGGTAAGTGATGATGTGAAGTGTTGAAACATGGATTTTTCACCTCACTGTGCTATGTTATGAATGAAAAGAAGAGTCTACCCACAAATTTTACTTTTTCACCACATAGAGTACTTGTTATTAAACGTATCTGCAACAATAAAATCACCAGCAAGTCCAGAATATTTATTTAATTGATATTTGAAATTAAGTTTTGGCTTGAGCTGTGACGTCGCGGACGCACAACTAAAATTTTTAGGGAAAGTTGACTGTTGCCAATAAATAAAGTAAAATATAAGTGTGTATTCTGATAGTCTTTTCAAATCAAATGTTTCATCAATCAATTAATTAAAATAAAGTGTGTGAAATTTATGTTTTACCGAAAATGATGAAAAGAATAACTTTATGTATTTTTATACTGCCACAGTTCGGTTATTTGTATGTAAATTGGCACTATTTTTATCTGCGCATTGACGACTGTGTTAAAGCTGTATATAGGCAACGCGCGCCCGCTTGAAGTGTATATGTAGCAGCGCAACAGAACTGTACTATAACACTAGCATGTAGTTTGAAAGGTAGCTAGCAACGTTGTTTTCCCCGAACTTCACGTTCTACAATAATACCGATATATTTCGCTAAATTTCTTTGTGAACTTGTTTTGACTCCTACTTCTATCTTCGAAATGTAATTCTTCTGAAAGTGACTGACGATACTGATAGGAATCGTCGTCGAAATGGACCTATTGCGTATGATTTTGCTCCAAAACGATCGTCTCGCCCAGCAGCATCTCAGATTCATAACAACACAATAATATTCAAGAAGAATAAGTAGGAAAAAAAATTGGCATTTGGCCTCAGAAAAGAATGCACTGATGTTGTGATGGTGGACAGATAGACGGACGATATGTGTGAAACTCTATAGGAAGATAATACGCGAACGGACGCGGAAGCGAGCACACAAAGCTTGTGCATCCTTGACGTCACAACATATGGGACTTGTACCTCATTAGCATAAATTTTACTGGTAAATTTGAACATTGAAATGGTAAAATAAGCTTTAGTTCCGAATAAAATGAAATAAAACCTGTTATTATTTTTTAAGTAAGGATTGAAAAGCAACATATGTCTTTGGAATTTGTGGGTAGACTCCTCTTTCAAGAGGGTGACTTGAGTGAGCTGTTCATTCAAAGCAAGATGACTTGATGACTAACATGGACTTATGTTTTATTACCAGTTGAATTTTGCATTTTAATGAGTCTGTTTTGTAATGCAGCAAGTTCATATGTTTTGTCACATAGCCTTCTTCATGTCTATTTGTTTGTTTGTTCGTTTGTTTAATAAAAGGAAAAGGTTGACCAATTACAAATTTTAAGTCTGGAGAAAATTGGTGTTGTGTTAGGGGGATGATCAAAGTGGCCCCAGACCTAGTTCCACTTGGATTTAACATCCACAAAGATAAACACAATGCAGGCATATGAAAATAAGGGGTAGTATCATGCACTCCTGTGCATAAATGTTGTTACAGTGCACTCCAGTTATAATGAACATAGTTATAATGAAATTATCATGACAACAAAGTAAAAACTAAGGTCCCAAATTATTTTTTTTTAATGTATCTTTACATAGATACTTGTGCAGCTATAAAGAAATTTTGATATAACAAAAGAAAACTGCCAGTCCCAAAGACTGCATTATAATGGGAATCACCTGTGTTAGTATCGTGCAGACATGCTATAGACTAACTGTATCTCCGGTGATATGACTTCAAGCTCAATAGAGGCCAACAAAGTCTGACTTTGAACATCTCACCAGATGAGGTCCAACTTTTTAACCCCCTTTTGGGTGTCCCCAACTCTCTTCCACCAACAGGTGCGCATGGACCACGCCCGCCAGTGCCTGGTCTTTGGTTCCGACCTCTCGTCCTCCCAGTACGAGCTGCAGGCACCGGAGGGCCCCCACATCCAGGACATGCCGTCCCAACAGATTCGCCACCAGCTTACCCAGATGTCCAGTGCCCTCCACAAGGCCATGCGACTGATTGACCCGCAGACCATCGAGGTATGAAAAAAGTTTGTAAAATCCTTGCAGCTGTATGAGTATGTTCATACAATGTTAAGCATAGTACTATGTTTCTGCACAAAGAAAATTAATTGCAATTAGAATACACAAAATATATTATTTGTTTAATGGTTTTATATACAATTCCTGATCAGATAAAAAGATCACATATGTAAAAAATAAACAACTAAAAATCTTTTCTCCCTGTTTCAGGTGTTAAACAAAGGACTCAAGTTGATGGAAATAGTTGTGTTTCATTTGCAATTTTGCCTCCTTGCTGTAATTTTATTTGAAGTTCGTAACCACATCAATGAAAGTTATCTTTCCAAATGTGTTGTTTTGGCCTTTGTGGTATGTTTTTTAGGTATGTTATGCTGCACTTTAGTTGATGACACATGTTATGCATTTGCACACGGCTCACAGCACACTGCTCATCTACCAGACTACAGAAGTGATTTTGAGTCATGTTGAGAAAAAAAAAAAGGAAAAAAAGAATCTCCAACAGTTGCCAGAAATGATTTTCTTGCAAATTGCTCTGATAGACATTTCTAGGATATGAATAAAACAAAAAGAAAATGTCATTTTTAAAAAATTGTTTATGTAATTATTTGTTTTTAAAGGAGGAAAGAAAGACTCAAAAGGAGAAGGTGATCACAAACTACCGCCGCACCGCCCACAAGGACCACAGTGCCATCCAGGTCCGACGACAGATCATTGAGGACCGCAAGGAGCGGCTGGAGAACCTCACTGTGCAGAGGGTGAGATGACACGAACTAAATTCTCAGAGTAATTCTAGGTACTGTATATTAAAAGTGGAAATTCTTGGACTAGGATGATGACAGAATTTTCCTGCAGTATACATGATCAATAGCGGCATTGCTCAATACATGAAACATGTGCATACTATACACATTGCACATGAAAATCCATACATATACACATTGCTGTCTCCAATGCTAATACTCCTAATACATGTACATGTATGTGAGTGACAAACACATATTTAGAGAACCTGTCTGCAGTGGCCACCTGTCTATAGTGACCACTCTCTTTGGCTCCCATGGCTGACCGCTACTGACAAGATTTAAGTGTATACAGTGCACTTCCGTTATAACGAACATGGTCATAATGAAATTCCGGTTACAACGAAGTAATAATTCAGGCCACAGCATCATCCGTACTATGTCTTGTATTGTTTATTTGTTTGGTTATAACAAAATTTCTGGCCCTGAGAACTTCGTTATAACGGGAGTCCACTGTATTCCAAATACCCCATAAAAATCTATGATTGATGTTCTTCGTATTTCGTCGGCAGGAGCGTGCAGAGCAGGACATGTTGGAGGAGCAGCAGCGTGCCCAGCGGGAGGCTGAGCAGCAGCGGCTGGAGCGCGAGGCCCAGGAGAGGCACCGACGCAAGCAGCAGGAAGACATGGAGGAGATCCGCAAGAAGCACGCCAAGGAGCGCATCAACGCCATCAAGAGCTCCAGCATCGCCGCCAGAGTCTTTTCCATGTATGAGGAAGAGGTGAGCACAAAGACCCGTCATGGCCTGATCTCTTTGGCCCGAATTCACGAAGGTGGTACAGTTGAAACCATGGTTTAAACCATTGACAATTTGTATGGAGCGCCAAGTGTCGCATGACCTATTTCTTACGAAATCAGTCATTTTGTTGACGAAATGGTCAATGTTTATTTCGTTAATGAAATTATCATTTCGTCAACGAAATGTTGTCATTTCATCGATTAAAGACTATTTCGTAACAAAATAGGCCATGCGACACTTGGTGCTCCCTACAAATTGTCCATGGTTTAAACCATGGTTTCAATTGTACCACCTTCATGAATTCGGCCAACAGAGTGTTGAAAGTCATTGTCTAATTGGGGGATTTCCTGAACACAAAACTTGCAAATGCAAGTAAGGTTGATGTTTGGGGGGTCAGTCGATTTATTCAAACAGGTAGTATCGTAACAAAACTTAAGAAAGCAGTATCTCCAAGAGCAGTCTGTTGCATTCAGTTTGGGACAGCTCACATCTTTGCTTGATTTTTTTTTTGTTTTTCAGATGTATGAAACTTTTCCATACACAATTCAGGTAGTACTACTTGTTTCTCGTGCGTTTGAAATCACCCAGCTTTGAACTGTGTGCAACTTCATATACATACATATATCGATTCGACTAGTAATAGTTGCTACTACAAGCAATTTGTTTTGAGGTCAAAATGTAAGCACCAACTCCAAAGTGAAGAAGTATCTCCAGCACATGCTGCATCTCATCATAAAGGCAAAGGACAGGAAATGAGTTTATAAGCTTCTCCACATCTCTAGAGTTGATATTTTCCTCTCTGACTTGCCCCCCAATCAGGAACTGGAGAAGCTCGACGCTGATCAGATCATGGCTCGCCACGTGGAGCAGCTGGAAGCGGAGAAGAAGGAGCTGCAGGTCAAGCTGAAGTCACAGGAGAAGAAGGTCAGTACAAAGTCTTCCTCGTTCTGGCTGCCAAAATATTTTATCTATATTCATAAGAATTGGAATTTTATATCTAAATAATTTTGCTTTATTTATGCAAGGAAGTGTTTTTGTGATTGTATTTGTAGTAAAGTAATAGATGGTTTTGTGATGTTTTGTGTATGCATGTTCCTTGAATACAAATGGGAGCAGTTCAGTAAAGAACAAACACACAAAACCATAATACGCTTGAATACACACACGCTAAATGCACACACACACATAACCGCATACACATTATACACACACATGCTTAAAGACACATCCCTCACGCACCTCAGCAGATGTTCGAAATGCACCAAGAGGCATTTTACTCTAAGCAAAGTATTGGAATTTCATTATATTTTTATGCATTTTACTCTGTATGTATAAAGAATCATAATTTTATGATTATATTTGCAGTACAGGTATTGGACAGTTTTTGTTATATTTATTTATATGTATGCATCATGTTTTTTACGTGCAATTGTGAGCATGAGATTGCTGAGAGTCATGATTGCAATAAACCATGAATAATAATGATAATCAAGATTTCAAAGAGTTTGATTGCAAAGTAGAATAAGTGCCATTCTAAAGCATTTTTAAATAGGTCCGTCATCAGATTGAGCAAAATGAAATCTCTCTAGTAATACCTCGCTTGTTACATAACAAGGAATATTCATGAGGTAATGATTGAGAATATCCCAAATTTGTATGACCTTCTTTGTTTTTTGCACCTTTTTTATCGCAAATACCACAAATTAACAAGAATGGAGTTAACTCGTTCTACAATCAAACTCTTCATTTAGTGTGTTTCCTTTCACCATAAGCCAGTTTATGCATGTGCAGGAACTCTATCATGCTGATGAATTTAGTGCATTCAGTGATACCACACCTCATCTTGCTATCATCCTGTTGTGGTTGTCATGACAACAGGTGGATTACTTTGCCAGAGCCCGTCGTCTTGAGGAGATCCCAATGTTGGAAGAGGAGGCGCAGCGGATGGCCATCAAGGACCAGGAACTCTGGGAGCTGCTGGAGGAAGAAAGGGTATGGAGATATTTTTGTTTTTTCAATTACAATTAAAGGTACAGTTTACCATTGGGAGCAGTGATTTAAAAAAACGTTTGAGATATCACATTTGATGCATATGTGTAGGTCAGGTGTATCACAAAAAAAATCCTACCATATACATATTTCACACACTTGCCAACTAGTAAGATTTTATCAGATTCAGTAAGATTTTTTTTTTTATTTTACGTTAAAAATAGCAAAATCAGATTTTCTGTCAGAGAAATCAGATTTTTGAAAAATATTTAGATATACCTTTCATATGTATTTTCTAAAGATTTGACCGAAAGTAAGATTTTTAACTTCAGTTTGCATATAAAATAAGATTTTTGCAATCCACGAGTAAGATATTTCATCTTGAAATGTTGGCAGGTATGATTTCATAATAAAGCCTGAAATGTAAGGAGATTGCACTATTTTTCCCACTAAACCATAAATGTGGATGGTTTTAGTCTAGAAACATTTTTATTATAGCTTTTGTTCACATTTTGTATATTTCACAATACTGATTTCTTGCTTCAAATTTTTGCATTACAATTTTGAACATTAGTTGTTTCTATCCCTAACTCACCTTTTACAACTATTTTGAAGCACGAAGCTAGGTATTTGTTTCATCTGCAAATGGTAAATAATGCTTTAAAGTAATACACATATATTTGGTGGGAGAAGAGATTTGATGTCCTAGCTTAAATAGCTAAATCATACATGACAAGTGAATTGCACGAGTGCAAAACCGGTGCAGCAATTCTGGTTTCACAGTATGACACAAAAAACAGTGGCCTCTTCAGAACTTGACGGAATGTTAAGATGCAGTTTATGCCAAGCTATGGTGGTGAATTCTCTCCTTTTGATGCATCCATGTGATATGTCAGTTGGCTAGTTGCAAAGACATAATCACTTGGCCTTCACGACTGCTAGCTTGACCGGATGTGGTGCACATTCTTTAGGCTTTTATGGTCAGTAACACATTATCTGTTTGTTTTGTCTTCCATATTTGGTTGTATTTTTCCTCGGCAGGTCCATCAACTGAAAAAAGACAGGGAGGTTGCCCTGGTCACCAAGCAGCGACTGATGCGCATCAACGATGACCGTGAAGACTTCCTCAACATGCTTCGACAGACACGTCATAACCTCTATCAGGTAGGTCACTGCATGGTCTAGCTAATTATCCATCATTTCTCTGTGTTGTAACTACTTAAAAACATGGGCCAGCTAGAGATTGTATATTTTCTGAATACTTTTATACCCAGTTACTTCCAGTCTGTCTGAATTGTAAGTTAATCTTTTGAGGAAAAGACCATAATGTAAAGAATCTTTTCAGGTTGTTGACATACTTGCAAGAACTTTGATCAAAAGTGGGATATATACTGTAGTAGAAAGAGGTTTGCAATTATTGGATGCTACACGAACCAGTTTAGCAATGACATCCAGCCTCACTGTCGCAGCTGATCACTTATTGTTTAGTTGCGATCGTAATTGTAATCATGTTGAGATTGCAGAAAAGAGCGTTGGAAAGTGGTGCCATGGTCATATTTCAGCTTCCATGCAGATAGATAATCTTGGCCAAACTCTCCCAGTTCACTGTTGAGTGATGACTGACAATCTATGTGGCATTTTGTTTCCATGGTAACAGGAGAAGCTGGCCAAGTACGAGGAGACGCTGAAGGAGGAGCGTGCCAAGCGGCTGATGGAGCGCAAGGCGCGGCGTAAGGAGGATCGTCGCGCCAAGTGGTACAAGGAGAAGGAGGAGGAGGAGCAGAGGCGCAAGGATGAGGAGGCTAAACGAGGTGTGCTTATTTGAAGTCACAGATTTAAAATCGGCCAGTTTATCATGATTGACATGTGTATTTACATTCTATGCATGCCTTTATAACAGACTTTTTACCATAAAGTTTTCCCCAACACCTGCCTCACACAGCATGCTGAATCCTACATGTTCAATTGGATTATGTCTATATTAGGTGCATTAAATCACCTAGTGCTAAATCCTCATTGGGAAAATAATTTTCAACTTCAAAATACCTTCGAAATTTAAAATATCTTTGAACTTACTAAAGCGGCCTGATAACAAAAGTGTACCTTGCTTCTTGTATTTTGTGATGGATATTTTTTTTTCTCCCTCTCTCTTTGAAGATTTACAATGAGACCCCAGTTGTCATGAGAACATATTGAAGGGGTGGTTCGCAAAGAGCAAGAGTTAATTTTGACATGTGCTTCAAAGTGTGGTATCTTTTTAACAGTCTTGTCTCTGGTGAAACGTCTTGCCTTGGGTTCTGCTTTGTGGGTAACCACATTCAAGTGACATTTTCATTTTCCATTTTGACAGCGAGAGACTTGGAACAGCAGCAGGCTGAGGCGGAGTACCAGGAGCACTTGAAGAAACTGGAAGAGCAAGAGGCCAAGCGCATGGCAAAGTAAGAATTGTATCTAGTTATATTAACAGTTACTAGTATATCTCACCTCAGAAGCCATCAAATGATTAAATCTATGTACAGCAAATTGAAGAAGAAACTATTCTGTAACGCGCAATGTTTGTTATTTTGGGTTTTATTGAGGATAAACCTCTGAAAATAACGTCAAAACTTAGCTTCCAAAACAGAAAATTTGGTCTCAAAACAAGTGTTATTTTTTCACATTTTCCTTCACTGCCGAAAAATGAAACTTTGGTATGTGACTTTAATATGGGTAGTACATCCATACTGTGTTCCAAATATCTTTTTGGTATTATTTGGCGCACGGATATGTCCAGAAAAAAATCGAGATTACGTAAAATCCAAAGCGTAAGCAGTACGCAGTCCGATGTTCGAATTCAGAAGCTTTGGCCTCTTATCAGTGTGTCTGCAAATAGAAAGTCCTTCAAAAATTCATAAACATTCCCGGATCACTACCAAAACTTAGTCATCTGTTCCTTGTGTCATCAACTTTTCCAGCAAGTTTCATCCAAACCCTCTCACAACTTTATGAGTTATTTTACATACAGACAAACAAACCAACGCCAAAGAAAACATAACCTTCTTCCTTGATGGAGGTAATTAAGTGAAAATATAAATAGTGGTGGTACAGTGGAACCTCCTCATAACAAGTTTGGATGCAAGATGAAATCCTTTTAGTGGAAATTCTTGTGTCCTCAGTAACTTTTACGTGTTAGTCGTTATATAGTTTGTACATCCAATTTATGCAGAATTTTCAGACATACTGTAATGCTAGCACTGGTAGAGTGGAACCTTTTTACGAGGTTGAATATAATGGGATACATGATATAACTAGAGAAGCACTCTTGAGAGTGCAGACCTCCGCCAAGCATGCAGCTCATTTCCATCCGCACTGATCTTGTTCTTCCACAGAGATCAGTGATTTCCACCCATACGTACTGCATTGTGTACTGAAAATCACCCGATTTCCCAATATAGAAAGCCTTTTGTTACGTCATAAACTTCCAGCTGCGCGGCGCGCCTCACCTTGGTAGAAACTAGAGCGCACACTTTAGTGCGCGCATGCAAACCTCAAATACACGCAGCCTGAACTCCCAAGTTCATTGACCCTACCTGCCAAAATATAAAAAATCCTGCATAAATTCCCCCAGAATTCTTGGATCACTACCAAAATTTAATCATCTGTTTCTTGTGTCATCCTCAACCTTTCCTGTAAGTTTCATCCGTATCTGTTAACTACTTTTTGAGTTATTTTGCACACGGACAAACAAACAAACAAACAAACAAACCAAACAACCAACGGTAATGAAAACATACCCTCCACCCTTCGCAGAGGTAACAAGGTAACATCAAAGGGCCCATTCCTTTTATATTCTTTTGTTCTATCCCCGATATAACAAGGAAATGTGATGTTCTTTGTTGTGATTTCAAAACAGGATGAGGGAGATTGAGGAGAAGCAGAGAATGAAGGAGGATTCATTGCAACCAGAGGAGCCTTCTTGGAGGAATGAGAAACCAAGGTATGCCGTAAAGGGGATGGTATACTGTATGTCCCCCCCAAAAAAAAATTACAACGGGACCTTCCGCATTGATAACTTTAAAAATAGTGAATCAGTCAAAATTCAATTTCAGGGTATGAAACTATAACTTATTACCCACATCTTGCAGAAAACCCCATCATATTTGCTCAGTGGTCAAAGAGAAATGAGGACTTTTGTAGAGCATGTTGGGAATCTCTTCCCTCCAAGTTCTGTCTATTGTGTTGCAGTTCCAAGAGCACCCAAGTGGTAAACTTGGGAGAATCAGGCTCATGACACGTTTTACAAAAAATCCATGTTTTTCTGTGACCGCTAAACCAAATTGAATAGGGTTTTCTGCAAAATAGAGCTAAGATGTTATATGTTAAGATCCTGAAGTAGCATTTGGACAGTTTAATCATATTGGATGTTATCAATGTGAAAATCTGATTGTAATTTTTTTGGGACATACTGTAGTATTGGTGTAGATGAGGATTGAGGTTTTATCTTTCTGCGAGATACCAAGAAACCACTTCTGAAATGGTACAGAGCATAGAGCATACCATATTCATCATATAAATGTTGAATTCCTCTCAGAATCATTCTGAGAGGAATTCAACATTTATATGATGAATATTGGTTTTGGAATAGCTGAGACATCCAAGAACAAAGTAAAGCAAAGCAATCAAAATAAAAGGTGGGTCCCACCTTTTATTGGGATCTCTCTGTTTTGGATATATCAGCCATTTCAAAACCAATTTTCATCGAATAAACGTTGAATTCCTCTTGAAATCACATGCTCTTTCATATTTCACAAGAAGTTTCTCATTATCTCACCAAAAATGTGAGAAACCGTAAGTTAGGTCTCAACCAAAAGTATATGATCCCTTAAACCGCCCTCTCCCTTATACACATAAACTTTACTTGGCAAAAAAAAGAAGAAAAGATTAATCCAGTGTACTCCCATTATAGCAAAGTCCTAGGGACCTGCGGTTTTCTCTCATTATATAGAAGTTTCATTATGATCAAACATTATAAGTGTATTAGCATTTACAGATGATAATTTAGGGACCCGAGTTTTGATTTCATTTTAGCAAGAATTTCATTGAAATCATGTTTGTTGTCAGGGAAGTGCACTGTATCTAAGTAGTGGATGAATTATCCCCCTCCCCCCCCCCCCAAAAAAAATAATAATGATAAATAAATACAGTTAAACTCGCATAAGTCGATCTTCTCGGGACTGAGCAAAACACGTCGACTTAGGCGATTTCCGACTTGTGCGTAAGTCGAAAAAAAATTGACTTACAGTTTCACCACAGGTACATACATGTATGTTTAATGTACATATATGTTGTCTACTCTGGAGCCGAGAGCTGGAACGGTGTGCCGCAGCACGAGTCGCCCAGCAGGGCCGCGGCTAACTTTGCATGGACAGTGCATTAGTATTGGCACAGGTCCGATTACTTTACACCCTTGTTAAACCTTGGGGAAGTGAATATGAACGATATTTGAGCAGTGATTGATTCCAGTTTACCATACCGTGGCTTGAAATGCGTGTAGAGGTGCAATTCTGATTTACCCGTGCCCGTAACTTTCCCCCTACTTTCCGCTTTGAAAACTCAGCAGCTTCATCCATTATACCACTCCACTGCACAGCGCTGCAAATGCCAAGCTAGCTACATGTACACTGCAAGCTCAATACTGTACATGTAAATGAACGCATGTGTACTGTACGAACGCTGTACGTACGTAGCGCGACAGCTGACAGGGCTGTACCAGCGGACCTCCAAATACGAAGAGAGTTAAACGATCCCATGCGATCGCTTTGAATTTTGATTTTAGATCATTTTTTTTTTTGTCACCTCAAACTCGTGTGACAAACAAAATAATGATGAGTAATAAATAATGAATAATAAATGACAGTGATTTATTACACAGTAAAATCTTATTCGACTTAGGCACAGTGAATTCAATGGTTTTTCCGTGAAAGTGTTCTTGGAATTTCATCGACTTAGGCGAGTATTCGACTTACAAAATTCGACTTGTGAGTGAATTAATACACGTACGTCAATGGGGGAAAATCGGGACTTTTTAAAATCATCGACTTACGCGATTATTCGACATATGCGACGTCGACTTAGGCGAGTTTAACTGTAAATGAGTGGATTTGAGTATCAAAGATATAAATTTAGAATTAAAAATAAGAAAAGAATCTGGCTGTAATGCAAATATCAAGCTGCTCAAGAGTAGTCTCTCATGGTACAGGAAATGTTAGGGGTGATGTAGTTCCATAAGTCCACAAACAGATGTGTTAGGGAAGTATCTTGTGGATATTCAGTGTCCTGTCTTTGCATGAGAAAGCGGGGTTACTATTGTGGTCTGTCACACGTGGCCAGAGAATGCATGGAGTAGTTTTCCCCGTGTGTGCTCTTGCAGTTGTTCTTAAGTCTGGTCTATGCTTTGAATAATCCTGACGCGATACAGATGTTCAACATCAAAAGGTTTTCGTTTGAATGTATACTTGTAATTCAGAGAGAGTACCTCTGAGTCAAGAGTAATTCTTGACAAGAAGGAGAGCAAACATTTGTGTCTCTATTCAAAATTTGTAACAAAAACAGAGAGTTGCACAGCTACATCACATCAGAGATTTCTTTGTGCATTTCATTGATGAGAAAATTAAAATATCTAATTCATACATTTATATAAACATGTTATATTCCATTTCAAATTGTTACTTTTCCAGGAATGATTTTTTTTTTTTTTACAAAACATTTTATGCAATTTCTTATCAAAATAGATTGCGGGAAATACACCGCCCAGGCTTACGGGATGCTCAAGAAGGAGGATGGCGTGAAAGGGGCAGAGAGGAGTTCCGTCGCCCAGAACCACACCCAGAACCTGACGGTGAAGACTTGCGAGGACCAGCTCAAGACCAGCAGGATGCGGGCCCTCCACCGGAAGAGGCACCTCCTCCAGAGAGGGAGGAGAGGAGAGTGGAGAGGAGTCGCTTCGCAAGTCGCGACATCCGCTTTGAGGAGGGTGGAGAATTCTACCAGGCTCCTCCTGAGAGGGAGCGTCCGAGGGAAGTGGAACAGGAGGAACGCCGCGCTCCTCCTCCTAAGGAAACTCGCTTTGATGAAGGAGAGATCCGCCGCCCTGCCAGCAGAGATATACGCCTCGATGAACCTGATGGTTTCCGTGATGATGCTGATCGCCGTCCATTCCGTGGTGGCAGAGATGACATGGGTCCCCGAGACGACCGAGGCCCGAGAGACGACCGAGGCCCGAGAGATGACCGAGGCCCGAGAGACGACCGAGGCCCGAGAGACGACCGCGGCCCAAGGGACGACCGAGGTCCAAGGGATGACAGGTCTGGATGGAGAAGAGATGATGGTCCCAGAGGTTATGATCGACGTGACTTTGGTCGGCGTGAAGATGGTCCTAGGTCATATGGTGGCCCTCGTGATTACGGGCGCCGCGATGAAGGTCCAAGAGATGATGGTCCTCGTGGAGGCTTTGGTCGAAGGAGAGATGACGGTCCCCGCGACATGGGACGCCGTGATGACCGCGGAGGCTGGGGCAGAGATGGTGGTCGGGATGCTGATGACGGCAGGAGTTGGCGATCCACTGGTCCTAGAGATGACTTCAAGCGCATGGATCGTCCACGTGATCGTCCAATGAGGGATGGAGATCGTCCCATGAGAGATGGAGATCGACCTCCTCGTGAAGAAGGAGATTGGAGAAGTCGAGGCGGAGATCGAGGTGGCGATCGGGATGGCGGAGCATGGCGTCGCGGGGGTGATGATCGTGGTGGTCGTGATTTCCGAGGCCCTCCCCTTCGGGAGGGGCGTGGTCCTCCAAGAGATGATCGTGGCCCGCGGGATGACAGGAGGAGAGATGGCCCGCCAAGAAACATGGATGATCAGAGCTCATGGCGTCGTGGCGGCGATCGAGGTGGCGATCGAGGCGAGAGGGGCGGAGATCAGGGAGGGGAGCAGTGGAGAGCAGCGCCCAAGCAGAGTAGGAGACCTGCCGAGCAGGAAGATGAGGGATGGACCACCGTGCGTCGCTAGGGTCAGAGCGAGCGAGACCTCTTCACTTTTCAAGGATACATCTGTGTTTTTCTATCTCTTGTTTTCTCTCACATAGATCCTTCACTTAGAAATCTGTATGCTAGTTAGATGTAATAGTGTTACTACTACTTCATATATCTTTAAGTGTGTTTATTCAGCTCTATGCTACTGCATTCATATACTTTTGCTCTTATGTGGTTTGGATTAATTAACAATAAATTTATATTATTTTTGTTCAGTTATAAAGAATATTGACAAATATTACAAGAAACATGTATGATATTTGATGATAATTAATTAGGAAAATGCCACCTTATTTTTGAATTGTTACATATAATTTGTTGCAATCATACAAATATGATTGATTTGGGAAAATGAGTGATATCATTCAAACCAATTTGTCTCCACTAGCATGTTTTCCAATCTAAATCCACAGTATTCTTTTGTCATAAAAATAATTCAATTTCACTTAGGCATGATTGTGTATCACTATAATACTGTGTAACACAGGGTACTATGCCAATTCTCCACCTGTGAAAGCGTAAATAACAGTTTTAATACTCTTCATTTATAATCAGTGTGCTCACTATTCTCAAATTCCCCTGACAGCTAGTTATGAGTGAATAATTTTTCCATCGTACGACATCCAGTAGAGTAGTTACGGGCAGAACAAATATGTTACGAGACATGTTGTGTTGTTTAACCCGTTGAGGACGGTTTAATTTTGCTGCAGCACGCATTTCCCATAGACGCTTGCCCGAGTATACTTGGGACTCGTCCTCAACGGGTTAAAACATCAGGGGTGTTTCACAAAGAAGTCAACCTTGAAGTTGCGATTAATTCGTATTATGTATGCCACTGGTTCCCTGTTCAGCTTTATTTTATGTTTTTGGAATCCTTTTCAAATTGTCAAAATTTGCAGAAAATTCTTTGTCATCATTCTATTTTGTATATCGATATCAGTGGCTGCATGTAAAAGTCTTGAAAATGTTCATTTTCATTTGGAAGTTGGGATTTCATTGAACACGCACACAACATCCCTGAAGTTTATGTAATTAACTCTTAAGATCGACATAAATCTAATTTCTTTGTGAAACACCTCCTTTGAGTACAGTGGTTCCCATGTAATGTACTGTAGTGCTAATCACCACTTGTATGCTGAATAAACTCTTGCTCATCTGACATACATTGTAATTGTGTAAGATGGAATACTCGTATGCATGTATATCTCTTTCTCGCCACCAGCGGCAGATCATTACCAAATCTAACTTTCAAGTTCAAGGAATGAAAGCTCATGCGTTGATTATACATATTTACTAATATTACTGACAGAATGGATTTTATTTCTATGAAGATGTCATAGTAGGTGATGACTCTGAATAAAAAGTAGACATTTTCATTTATCATGAACAGTAAAAAAAAAAAAAAAAAAGTTTCATTTGATTTACAAAGAGAAGATAATGGTGTTATGAGAATGGAATTTGGAAATTGAAAAATTAAGAATAAATGACCATATGACCTTACTTCCTGTAAGTTTTGCTTTTGTGATCTTCTGTGATGTCTTTTCAGACCCGGCTGAGGATGCTATCAACATGCAGGTTGTCACCACTTTATTGTGTGTATGTGTATGTGCATGCCCATTTGAAGGCTGGCATGTACTAAGTGTATGCAGGGCTCGACGTAGTGGAAGCCCAATGGCCCAGGACTTCTAAAAATTTATGTTGGGCCACCAAATGTCCATAAAGGCTGTCTTTCGGTGGCCTGATTGGGCATCTAAAATTCATATTTCCTTTTTCTTTTTCAATCCGCTCCATTTCTTTGTTGGGCCACCAGAATTTCAAATTCAAAGATTTTAGAGGCCACCAGAGAGAGAAAAAGAAGTAAGTGTTGTGTCCCGGTGTATGCATAATGTGTAAATAATGTAAATGTGCGTTTGTTTGTTGTACCTGGTACATGTACATGTATTGTGATATTAATGGCAGACTTGTGGAACCTTGTGAGGTTGGAATAGCGCACACACACACACACACACACACACACACACACACACACACATTTAAAGCTTGGGTTTAGCCTATGACATCAACATCTAAGTTGCATAGTGCTTGTCAACAGTACAGGATTCTCCTCGTTACAGCTGTACATATCCTTAGGGCTGGCAGGTCTGTTACATCAAAATTTCTTTATAACTGAACAAATGAGGTATAGAAAGATGTACTTTTGATAATTTTGGGACCTGCAATTTCTTTATAACTGAACAAATGAGGTATAGAGAGATATACTTTTGATAATTTTGGGACCTGCAATTTTACTTCGTTGTAAAAGAAATTTTGCTTGTAACTGTACAACAGGAGTGCACTGTACATGTGAAAAGTCAAATTAGAACTTTTGCCATTGTATTTGCAGTACATGTACAGTTTGATTTCACAATACATGTGCTCTCAACTAACCCTTTCTCTTCAATATCCACAAGATTTTTGCTGATATTACAATGTAACATGAAAGAGTGTGTTGCAAATGCCAAATAAAATTCTCTTTCACCACATGATATAATCTGATAGACATATGTATTTAATCATCCATCCAATTACATTTGCAATGCACAGAACATTGTGAAAGTTACCATTGCACATACACTTGTGCAATGTTAAAGGGGATGGCTAGTAACTGATCAGTAGGAATCAGTGGGAATGCTGGGGATGATTGTTCCAATTCTTGTGGAATTCATTTACGAGTACATTATATATCTATTGTGTGAAAATTATTTGCTTCAGAATGGTCTCACATTCAAGTAATGTGCAGTTTAATGGTTCCAGGCTGGCATGCCTGTACAGTGACGGGGCAATTGAACCGCACATTACTTGAACATGAGACCATTCTGAAGCAAATAATTTTCAAACAACAACTGATATATAATGTACTCTTAAATGAATCCCACAAGGATTGGAACAATCATCCCCCAGCATTCCCACTGATCAATTACTAGCCATCCCCTTTAACTCTGACTTGATAACATACACAAACCGTACATACAATTGAACCTAATACTTGCCAACAGACCCTTGTTTACGGCCTTCCCTTCCATCCCCAAAATAAAGATGATGCTCATTATGATGACAGTGATATTGATAGTTATGAGGTTGATGGTATTGTTGATGACGATGCTGATAAGCAAAGGATTTTTTTTTTTTTTTTTTTTTTTTTTTTTGGGGGGGGGGGGGGTATGCTATGGTGTCAAATCTCCACACAAGGATCCGCAAAAAATGTGTACATTGTGTATGGAATGAGACCAAGAGATGGCAATGCATGCACATGGTAAATCCCCGGTAATCTTTTATGATGAGATTACTCATATCTTTCACAGAATGCTACATTCTCAAGTGACTCAATTTGTCTAATATGAACTAAAACCTCGGAACAGTGTGTATATCTCATTTGCACAAGAAAATATATCTCGTTATTTTCTTGTGAACTGTAGCACACATGTAATCCATGATCCCTGCTATTCTTAGAACTGAACATACCCTCACCTTACAATCATGAAACATGTGTCACAAATACACTTGAGCATTTGCTTTAAAAAAAAAAAAAAAAATCAGGATGTCCCTTTTGCTTACTCTACTGCATGTGTGTGTACAACGGAATAAAAAGGTCTGCATGTAAACATCATAGCTCATAATCATTGGTCACAAATAGCCATTTTTTCTTTCAATACATGTATCACAACTTTTATAATTCAAACTTTATGGTGTAGTATCAACACTGTATACACAGTTAATTTTGCAAGTTGACTGGTCCTCACAAAAGTAAAGTGTGCATGTACAGTGTACATGTACAACGTATTGCTTGGCAGGGGGCGTGGGGGGGGGGGGGACTAATATGTGCCATCTATGATAGAACATCATGAGAATTGGGGGAATGAGATCTTTCATTAGAAAAAAAAAATCAATGACTGCTACAGAACTGGTACTAACTGTATTACAAATCTCACCTGTACCATCTTTTCTGTGTTCAGTACTCAAAGAATTCTGCTTCAAGTGCAATTTTCTGAAAGATAGGGGAGGGGATCTACTTTAAACCAGACTAATCAAAACTAATAAAGACCACGTTACTGACTTTGTATGACACCATAATTCCCTGGGTAAATATATCATTATCTTGAGAAATTTCCATACAAAAAGGTATCTACTGTATTATTACCAGGTAAATTGATTACCAGGTAGATTGTACTTACTACCTTCATTTCAGAACCCCTCCACTTACATACCATGATCTTGAGAAACGTTAATCAATTACTGTATGCATGCTCATAGGTACTACGAGTATTTACTGTTCACTGCAACAAATGCAGGTGCAAATTCTTTGTTGTGGTCACTTCACCAACCACCTGCCGATGCCTGAATGTAGATTACATCAGCATCAACTCGAGTGCCTCACTCTCTTTATGGAGTCTGATGAAATTTGGTGAGACAGAAACATGGAGACGATGCTTCCCAGCAATACAAATCTCCAGTCCATCGGCACGACCATCTACCGAATACTCTTTTTTTGTGAGGTTCTTGGACAGTCCGTCAATCATCTTCAGGAGACATGGCACATCCTGGATGCTGTCCCAGTTGCTAGGGGGCCTTGGCAACACCAACGAGGGCAGGTCTTAGAGTCCTCTCGTGCAGCTTGTAACCCACCTTGGAGACCACGGCGACGCTCCCTGGTTCCTTGTCTGGCACTGGCAGCTCGAAGAGCGCCTCGTGGAGGTTGGGATCGAAGGGCTCGTTGTTGACGGGATTTATTTGAGTTAGATTGTGCTTGCTGAAGACCTGTCACAGCCACATGAGAGGCAGAATGTGTGACAAGAATTTGTGATAGCAATATGCAGACACTAATTCCAATACATTCAAGCACAATGGGATGCTGAGGTGGATGCTTACTCAATATCCACATTCCAGATACATTTTCAGTGTCAAAGACATGCTTACACATCAATTACGTTTGAAAATGATCCCAACAGAATACCCTCATAAAATCAAACTGCTACTTGTCTCGCAACAAGCAGTAAACTACATTCAATGTTTTGAATTATCAGATAAATTGAATTATTTTGCAACATGATATATTCCTTATTGTCCTTTTGTACTTGGCATTATATCAATCTATGTTCACTGACTTAACGAACCGAAATATACCTGTAGATAAGAAACCATACCTCACACTATAATTTATCTTTCAACACATGAACATACTACCATTTGGAAAATTCCTTTTAGCATTTGACATTCTCAGGCAGTTTCCAAGAAAATTGTGAGCTTTTTGAAGTTCTGAACTTCACTGAAATAAGGCAAATGGAATGCATTTTCCCTTTATTTCCAAAAAGATATGATGCATTATACAGGTACATCTTCCTTCCAACCCAAGTTTGGAAGAATAGTAATGATGACAAACAAATATGACATGTACCAAAAGCAGAGAAAGGACCTCACCTTCTGAAGTTGTGTCTCTGTCATCTGCAGACCTTCAAAGAGACCTTTGAGGTGGACGTTAGCGTCTGGGCCGTCTATTGCTTCCTGAGGTACACTAG
This sequence comes from Diadema setosum, assembly GCF_964275005.1. NCBI lineage: Eukaryota > Metazoa > Echinodermata > Echinoidea > Diadematoida > Diadematidae > Diadema > Diadema setosum. The sequence continues at coordinate 3,712,536 of NC_092702.1, forward strand.
AGGTAGCCTTTCCCAGGATGTCGGCAACTTCTAGCAGGTCTTTGCAGAATCCTGAGATTGCATACAGTTTGGCGTCGCCAAGTTGCTTTGTGAATCGCATCCGCACATTTTCAGTCTCTGCAAGAGCGCGCTTGTATTTGTCCTGGAGGATACATGTACATTTGAAGAGGGATTATCATGGATTTCAGACCAACATTGTTAGTGGTTGCTTGTAGTTGTGTTGAATTTCCATTTGTGTGCATGGATTCACAAAAGAACAAATATTAGAGGGATCAATAAGTAAATAAAAAAAAATATATCGTCGTTGGGGCGACAAGACCTCGTATCTACAAAATGTCCAATGTTCAGGAGAGCCAAAAAACATGGCGGCCAAAGCACTGTGGCGAATGGGATAGCCTTTCTTTTGACATGCCGTGGTAGCTTCATTTTTTTAGTAAGACAGTTGGGATTTGGACAGGACATCACTTAATCAATTATTTGACCATTACAATGTAATAAAAAAAGTCATTTTCACCAAAATTGCAGATACAAGGTCTTGTCACCCCAGCGATGATATATTTCTTGAACTATAGGGAAAGATAACTTCTAGAGATGCAGTAATTAGCACAAACAAGCTTGATTGGTTACAAGTACATAATGCTGCTGTTCATGAACATGTTATGGTCTCATTAATGACTAACTCAGAGTAAGCACAAGCTCTTTTACAGAACCTGCCACTTTCAATATACAGTTCATGTACTAAGCATTGCCAGGAAGGCATCTTCATTCCTTGGTCAATAGGGACATGGGCATTTTGTCAACTGATACACATGAAGTATGAACCCACAAGAAAACTTTGCATCTCCCATTTCAAATTTCACAAGCTTATCCTTTATACATACCACACTGCTTTCCCGAAAATCAATCACCTGTTTAGTGTATTACTATCTATGGAAACTGACCTCCGTTCCATAAAACAGACAAACAAACAAACAAAGACAAAAAAAAAAATACTGTTTGCTCTACTGATCATCTATGATGTCAAACCAAGCCAAAAAGTGAACAGAGCTGTATAATATAATGCAATAAGACCATTGGCTCCTATCTTTTTCTCTTTTTATTTTTCATTTGCTTTGTTGTTGTTTTTTTTTACCTAATAACAAAGGACAAAAATCACAAATCCTCTATTCAAATACAACATTCCTGTATATTGGACATGATTCTTTCTCAGTCATTCTCTCCTTGATGGCCAAGAATTTATCATAGATGTGTTTCTGATTATGACATAACAGTATTCTAGCCAGGCTACATAAATAGAGCTGCATCTTATGGCATATCAGCTACAAACAGGTTATTTCTGAACACCACAGTGCCTCAGAACTTACTGTATAGTCTGCAACTTGAGCCACAAGCTTTTCTTTTTCCTCAATCAGCTTCTGCTCCGCCTCCGATAACTTGGGCTCTTCTGCAGCTCTGTCCTTAGGATCCGCACTACTGGCTTCTTTGGTTTCAACAAGTAGCTTGCTGCAATCACAATGTTCATGTTAACAGGTTATTGCATTGTACATGTACAACTGTACGGCATTAAACTAAGCATCTTAGGTGATGTCACATACAGGTACCCCATACACAGTACTTGCACGCAGGATTTTGATGAAACAGTGCATACTTCAAGAAATTCCAGTTATATCAGCAAATACTGTGGGTAGTGTGTCAGTGACATTCCTAATCTTTTCCTAATCTCAGGAATATGTACCCTGTAGTTAAAGGGGAAATCCAGTCCAAATATAAATTAGTCTGATAAGAAAGAGTGAAATGTTACAAGTTCAACAGTAAAATTTTGATTGAAATCGAGTGATCTATGACCGAAATATTGAATTTTCATAATTTTTTTCTTACATGATCATTGGAAAATTGTGAGGTTATGACATGGTTAGCTCACTCATTTGCATATTCATATCCACTGTACAAGAACTGTTTTGCAAAAATTAGCATAACTTCAAAATGTCATAACTTCCTAATTTTTCATCTGATTTCAGTCAAATCTTTACTACTGATTTGAACTTGTAAGATTTTACTCTTTTTTTATCAGATCGACTAACTTATTTTGGACTGGATTTCCCCTTTAAAGTACATAATGGTTGTACTGTAGTCCAGTCAAATTTTGTTCTTGTTAAGATTACATGTATGCACATGCAATGTACAATTTTGTATGTAAGCAAACAGAAAGAATTTGCACCAACTTTTAAGCTAAGACCTCGGCAATAAAATACATACTTCAGGTTTTGTTGTTCACAATCTTGATCTCTTAAAGGAAAAGAGAAAAGAAGAAAACGACCAGACCCCTCCATTTCAGAAAGGAATAGTAAAAACAAACATGGAAAACACCCAAAATTTGTGACATTAAACATGGTTGATTGTTTGTATAATCTTCTTAAATATCGCATGTGTTCCCCAAAGCAGCAGCGAGAGGTTTTGGAAAGCATTGCTTGTAATCTGTCAACTTGAAATTCATCAACCCTAGGTATGTTTATGTTTTCAGAGGTATTAAGCATCCAAATAGTCACTCTGCACTAATCAAAGGTAAAAGCATAATGCCCATATTTCAACCATAACGCTGTCCAAAATTAATAGAAAATGAAACAGGCTATGCAGTATGCTTTTGCAAGTGGTCAAATTTTGGTATGGGATTATCACAGCGATAATTTATTTTGGAATTTTGTGAAATTTATGATGTATTTAAAAAAATCAACATTGAGAAAAAGTAGTTTGATAACATACAATGTACATTGTACGTGTAGCTTGTGTAGTGTCTGAAAACTGGTGTTTTTACTCTAATTCAACAGACCAACATTTTCATTGCATTAGCCCGACCAGATGCCGTGCAAGTCAGACGGAAGGTAAAGAGCATGCTTATACAGTACATAATATTACAGAAGGTACATTTGTGATAAGTCCATGTGCGTCCATGGACAGCCTTCGCGATAAGTCCATAGAAAAAAAAAACAAATGACACTTTCTAGCGCAATCCCCGACTGTCGAGGTTCATCGTTGCAGAATTCAAAATGGCACGTTGACCACTCTGCAAATTATGCACGCGCATGCGTGGCTGGAAGTGCAGCGATCTACTACTACTAGTATTCGCAATTGCGGGCGTGTGCTCTTTAGTACAATCTAGCTGCACGGTCAACAGCGTGACCTTTAGAAGTGCATTCAGATCGCGTGCGAACTCCCGATTATCAGATTTACCATTTGCACATTTAATTACATGCTCCATATAATCTTTGGGACCTCATTTTCGGTAAGTTGTGAAATGCGTACTTGTATCAGTGTATGTACATCATACATCTATATGTCGATAACATAGTTACAATGTAGGCCTATGTACTGTCTACTGATGTAGTGTCATTAGTCTAATGAAGATTTAATACATTCAATGAGTTTGAGGTGACAAAAAGTGATTTTCAACTCCTTATCAAAACTCAACACAATCGTAAAATTCGCGCTGACTGAGCTTGCTCTGTGTTGCAATTGCGCATGCGCCGATGCGGCCATGCGGGTTGTCAGTTGTAATGTTATCAATATCATGCATGAACTTCAATATTATGATGAAGTCAACATCTGCAGCTGAACATGAAGAAATAAATTCTACGATAGCGCTCGTCATTCAGCACTAGATGGCGCTGTCGCGCATGTACATCGTTTTCTACACACGCAGTGTGCTCAATTTCTGAGCCCATTCGCGACGATCGCTAGCTGTAGCAGTTATGACAGGGTGCATTGATATCATTCTTTTCAAAAGTAATACGGCCGTACTGCAAACAACATGTTCGAATCACAAACCTGAACTACTTTTGCCATCCTGTACGTGGGTTTGCGGCTGCTACCTATCGCTAGTAGCCCGAGGAGGACGATCTGTTTGGCATGCTAAGTCGAAATTTCGCACTTATTTGTCGTGACCTTTGGTGTATTTTGTACTTAATCCACATTGCGCAAAATATGGCAGTATCGAAACTTCACTTTTTTCAAAATTGAAATGTTTTCTGATTTTTTGAAAGGAAAATTTATCGAGCGCAAGTTAGCGCATGTGGCAAGAACGGTACACGAAATGGATCTTGCAATGCCTGTTTCAGTGAAATTGGCTGCCCGATCGGAGCCCGGTGTAGAGCTTCGCGGTTGCTGCCGCGGGTGTCGCAGTGGGTGTTGTGTGATTTACGACTACCCGCAGATGCCGCGCAGGCTGCGCGCTGGCTCATCGCTAGCGAGCTCTTGTTGTTACGATGATGGGCGAATCAAAGCCGCCACTACAATGGGAAAATCGGGTACGCGAAAAGTTAGTAAAATGTGAGATTTTTTCAAGAAAACGAAAAAATAGACTGATTTAAACACTGTTTATGTCTATATCACGTATTAATCTACGGATAATTGATCTCATTTCATGGCTTGATGTACATCTGATTTTCGGGTGGTGGTGGCTATCTACGATCTAATTTTTCCCCAACTTAGCATGTACAATGACCAATGTACTTCTTCGGCCACATGGACATTCAGTCTCAAATAAATGGAATCTGATATGAATACAACAGTAACCAATATGTTGCATCATCATTGACCGATCATGCGTGCGATAGTGTGTGCACGTGCAGTGTGTGTCGTCGCAGCAGCAGCGCAGCGGGAGAGACCACGTACGATCTTGCCTCACCATGCACGGCCGGCCGGGATGCGCAGGCGAGGTGGAACTGTGCGATACACTTAATACAGTTTACAGCACTCCTCATCACCGATTACCTCAACTGCATAAACTAACCACTCTTATTTTGCAAGATTAGTAAATTTACAAAATAAAATGAATATCTAGTGTAACAATACGTTGACATAATTACCTAGAACAACTTAGTCTTCTTCCCAACGTAGTATTTAGATTAGAAAATTGAACACCGCACAGACGTATCCTCTGCGCTCGTGAGACCATGGTGGCTGCCATTTTGTAATAATGATTGCGTCATGATCCTTCCCATAATGCCCCGTACATCCCAATCGATCACAGTGTGAACTCGATCGACATCCGTTCGTGCGGAATGATAACAATGATAATGTTCCAGTGAACAGTCACACACGCACAAAATTCTGCTTAAAGTTATTCTAAAAGTGATTGATACGACATCTATCTATGCATAAACAGATTTTTATCAACTATGATACGAAGTTATTGAGGTTTTTCTGTTTACATGATGGAAGAAAGGATCCACATATTCTAAACTATATTCAATTCGCGTTGTGTTATTGTCAATCCAAAATATGTGAAGCGGCATGGAAACGTATCAACATTCACCGAGCTTGCACGGCAACCCTGTGTGTGTGTCCTACAGATCCTACAGCGTCGCGTGCGTATACAGTGCTAGTGAAGCCTGTACACAGACGTAGACCTACACTACCCAAACAATATCGTGTATCAACACATTCAAGGCACGTCTGTTTAGAATCTACATGATCTAGCACAGGAATCGAGACATTAAGACAGCATTTTGCGAGCAATACGCCGAATTCTAATCCAATAAGCTCCAGCTTGTGAAGCAGTTATGACAGAGGTAAGGGGTTACTAAGACAGACAATATTTACCAGCGGAAAAGAAGCTTTATTGTTACAACTTATACAAGTAATACAACAATAACATGCTAATTCACCCAGTTAAATGAAAAAAGGGGACCTCCGGATGATTTTCAAAATTTTTCATTTGAACAACTATCTAAATTAGTTACACCGAGTAGTGTTAGACACAAACTAACCTTTAATTTGTCATTATTGCTCATTCTGATGAAAATTGAATGGAGTCACTTTTGAAAAATATAAAGAATTAAAAAAAATTACTAACGTTATAGGGCCTAACGCTTAACGTTATACTAACTTATAGTTTCTAACTTGCAACAGTTAACGTTAAGCCTAATTGAATGAAGTCACTTTTGAAAATATGCAACGTGAGCAGAGTAGTGTTGACATTTCTGTGCAACATAAATTGTAATAGAAAAACGTCTAACTGACGTTAGGCTGCTTCCAATTCATGATTTTTCTATTTCTACTTCTTCAGGAAGAAGGAATCGAGATGAAATAGAATTTAAGAAACTAACAATACAATTGGTAGGTTAACGTACCGGTATGGTTGGGGCACCACGTTGGCAGGGCACCTTCCCATCGGCACCCTGCGTATCATGTTTGCGTATAGAACGAAAAGGTACGCGCGGGATTAAGTGTCATTAGCTATAAAGTCAAAGACAATAAAAACGAAGAAACGAAAATCAAACTCAAACAAACCAAGCTAAAAATTGCACATCCGCTCAGTACATGTACGACGCATGGCTGTGAAATTCACGTGTATTACCTATGGCCTGTGAAATTCACGTGTATTACCTATGCTGTGAAATTCACGTGTATACCTATGGAGGGGAGGGGGTGCCGATCGCAAGGTTCTCTTTTTAGCTGCGCGAAGAAAACGGACCGCACGCACTAAAATTGCGCTATTTTAAAACGGAGATTCATAATCAACGAGACGGTCACGACATTCAAAACTGTAGTATTTATGGCATATTTGAGGTAAGAATTAGGCGGATTTGTGTTATATTTTTAGAATAAACAAGCTACAGATCCTTAGGGTGACGATACGTGGTACCCCCAACCCTACAACTGTATAACGTTAGAAATCTATTGATGGATTGTAAAGAAATTATTTTTTGTTTCGTTCCAGAAGAATTTTACATTGATGAGAATGACACGCACTTACCATTTACGGATTTACATAATGGACAAATTTGTTGACTTTTTTTTTTGTATTTTTGTTTCCTTCCTTCTTAAACATAACTGCATCTTTATCTTGATTTGTCAGGAGAAGAAGCGAGATGACAGTGCGGGGAAGGACAAACCGGCGATTGAGGACAGTGCCTTTGAGGCACTGGAGAAGGACTTCCAGGAGGTTCTCAATGAGTTGATGGGCGACCGGAGCCTGGAGAAGTTTCGCTCAGAGTATGAGAAGCTCCACCGCGCCCTGAAGAAATCTCACGAGAGCGAGAAGCGGCTGATGCAGAAATGTCGGGAGCTAAACGCGGAGATTGTGGCCAACTCGGCCAAGGTGGCCACTGCTCTGAAGCTGTCCCAAGAAGACCAGACAACCATTGCCCAACTGAAAAAAGTAGGCACAATATTGTGACATTTAATAATGGGATACTTGGGCATTAATGTTTTTTTTGTTGTTTTTAAATATCAATGAGTACACTGTAAATTTTAGTATGCATACATGTACTGAACAGAAAATGTGGAAAATATACTACAGGTACTTAAAATGTAATCTCAACATTTATATAATCCAGTAGGTGAGGAAAAGAAACCAATGTAGAACCAATGAAGTTTTGACATACAGAGTTGTCTATTCATCTCCTCACAATTGAGTAAAAGATACATGTACATTGGTATCATTACAATATACTGTAAAACATGATATTTTTGCGGCATGAAATTTTTGTGAATTGGAACCGACACCATTTTTCGTGGCATAAAATTGTTGTGAGTTACCTCTAACATTCAATGCATAGAAATAGTGTAGACAAGAACTTTTGCCAGCATTCTAGTTTTGTGAATCTTGGCTCTTGCGAAAATAGAGTGCACACGAATATTCCTCATTTTACAGTATATGTTCTGGTTATTGTTCTTGTGGTTGTTATATTAAACTGCCAAACTTAATTAGTGATTGTGTTTTTGACAGTTTAAGTAATGGTAGAAGATCTGTGTATGCCCGTAAAATAAGAATCACTCACTTTTGGCTTCATGCATTAATCGTTTTCCAATAATTCGTTATTGCCAGGAAATCGAGAAAGCCTGGAAGATGGTGGATGCCTCCCAGGAGAAGGAGCAGAGAGCGAGGGAGACCATTCAGTCCCTCAAGCTGGAGATCACTAACCTCAGCCGGCTGGTGGAGCAAGGGGCTGGACTGACCATGGGCCAGGAACACAGGTGAGGTCTGGTGCAGTGGCAGACCCAGAGTGTATTTGTGTGTGTGTTTGGGGGGGGGGGGGGGGAGGGGTGGAGGGGTGGAGGGGGTTGTCAAGTAAACATTGCTCAGATTTTGAATTGAATGGCATTTGATGAGTTTTTAGCAACAATCTCACTCACTTTAGAAACAAAGGTTTTTTGTCGTCTTGAAGCAGGCTTTCTTTGTTGTAAGGTTCAGGTTCAACCTTCATGCAAGCAGAGATGTGGACATACAGTGTATACTTTGTTTTCTGATTCTTAACAGGACTTGCACTGTTGAAACCTGAAGTATGATTTGGGACACAAAGATTTCAAACAGAAAAATGTACAGTCAATTATGATAAAAATGCAAAAAAAAAAAAACAAAACAAAACAAAAAACAACAAAAAAACGGTTTACTTTCAAAGGGCACACATTCATTCTTTCCTCTTTGTAGACCTTTGTGCTTGAATCATGCATAGCAGTATTATTTGATGTAATTATCAAGAAAGTTGTGATGATTGCTCTTTGCAGTGTGAATGAACTGCTGAAGGTGAAGGAAGATCTCACCAAGGAGCGTGACGAGCAGCTGGGGGAAATCGTCAAGCTGCGAGACTCGCTGGCAGAGGCTAGCAAGAAGCAGCAGAAGGCAGAGACGGACCGGACTGAGGCAGAGAATAAAATTGCTGAGGTACAGTGTAAATGCCTGAGCCACCCTTGTCTGTAGTCTTTGTGTTTTGTTAATTTGTAACAACTCTTATTTTCGCAAGGGTTTAATTTTCACAAATTTTGTGAATCATTGTTGGGCGGAGAATTTCACAACACTTGAAAATGTTGCCACTTGATTTTGATCCCATAAAGTGACGGAGTAAATAGACAGGCATAAATGCACTTACAGTAGCCCAAAGAGATTTTTCTCACTACCTGCGTATTTAAGGTCTTTGCGATGGCCTTGGTGTCAAATGACGAAAATAACATCCCTTTTAAATGTCTGTGACCTCATTCATGAAAATATCTGTTTGTGAAACTAATGGCTTTTACAGTATATCAACTCACATCTTTTATGTTTCTTTTCCCATTTCAGTGACAAAAACATCAAGATTAGGAGTCACAGTTATCAACGCAAGAACATTCTTTTCCTTATACTCCTCAAACTCTATAGCTTCCTTAGCTGTCTAGTGTATATCCATGACACAGATTCTGATGTAGTGTGTATTCAAGACACAGATTTTGGCTTTACTTGAGTTAGAAACTGTAACAGATGTAGTGCCTTTGCTCTTAAGATTATTGTATTCGTAAAATTTCTCCATGCTCTATGAGTGATCACTCCTTTGGTCTCTTCTTTCATTCCTATTATTATCAATGCATGTTTTTATATTTCCTTCAGCTCAACCAAGACATCCAGGTTCGCAGCAATGAGGCCCAGCGAGAGCAGCGGCGGAAAGAGAAGCTGGACCGTGAGCTGAAGCAGTCCAAGGTGGAACTGGAGCAGAAGACCAATGAGATCAAGGGCATGCAGCAGCAGGGCCAGCGTTACCGTGATGACATCAGTCGCCTGGAGACACAGCTGAAGGAGCAGAAGGTTGGTGCCTGTCAGCTTTAGTCTTACTGACATTAAGATATGCATTCTCATACTGACTTGTATTACTTTTTGGGGATGCGTGAGAACATTATGCTGTGTAATGAATAACACATGCTTTAAATGTTTTAAGAGAATAGAAAACTGGACAGAATTAATGTCAAATAGTAGTAGTGTTCTCCAGAATTCAGCTCATTTCTCTACAAACATACAGTAGATGACTGGTTTTAATTGTACTGGTTCCCTTTTCTGACATGTTTGGTAAAGATATAGATCAACAGTTGACAAACGCATTTGTACGCAGGGTGAGAATTAGTAAAAAATTTGTGACAGCACATATTCACCCCTCATTGATAATCTCTTTCTTTCAAACATAATTCTGATGCAGCTTCTTGTCTTTAAAACGTTTGGAGGCAATTCCATGATTGTTGTTCGTCAGAGCAGAAATGGAGAAGACCTCTAATGCTATTTGTATAAAGGCTTTTAAATAAAAATTGTAGAAATTGTAAGATTCTGCAGATTAACAGTTGTTTTAATTTTACTGCATTTACAATTTGAAAGGCATCCAGAATGAGTAGAATGTAAATGCTTATATCCATTTCTGAGTATTAGTCTGTAAAGATGGTTGGTATCAATGCTGAACTTCAGACACAACCCCTCCTCCTTGAAAATACCCTACCAGAAACCTTTGAAACTGTGACACAAATGCACATGCAAAATATTGGCTGCATGAAATGATCATTTGAAATGTTCCATGTTCTCACTGTACTCTCAGATGCTTGTGGGTAAGAATGTCCCATTTTAGACAATGTTTTTTGTCACCGTAGATTCTCTTTGAGCGCACCCAAAAGGATACTGACATCCTGAATGCCAGGTTCACCAAACTCCAGCAGGACTACGAGACCCAGCTGCTTAACTGCGATGGCCTGGCTCAAGAAAACCAACACAGGGTCAATGAACTGAAGGTAAAATAAAGCTACCATCTCTACCTCCCTACATTCCTGGGTATCCTGACATTTGAATCATATTACTTTTCGGTGAAGGTGTCTAACTAGGATCCACAGTAGCAGGTTTCTCATAGCATGGAAAGACATGTGTTGTATCTCTGGCTACAACTCGTGTGTATATTTGGCATAATTGAACTTGGCAGCTGAATAGACATGTGGCAATTTTAGCTGTATGTTGTATTGAATCTACTGTATCTATACTCTGCAATTAGTGTGCTAGATTTTGTGTATCCATATGTGGAATTTCTAGGTAGAAAGTGTACTGACTGTCTTGGTGTTGAAGGAAAAGAGAGTTTCTGTGGGAAAAAATACTTTGCTAAAATTCAAAGCTAAATTCTTCAGCAAAAATCCATGACTTTGAATAATGTGTAAGATTGTTCTTGTGTGTGTCTGATTGCTTCACACTTGATTCCTGATTTGTTCACTCAAACCAACAAATGGCTCCATCAAAAAAGTATATATTGAAATACAATGTATATCAAAAGTATGTTTATGTGTATAGCTGCAAGTGAGTACATTATTTCGTGGAACGTTGCCTGCGTAACATCTTTTCCCCTGCTGGTTACTATGGCAATTAGGCAAAGGAGGAGGAGATTGGATCCCTGAAGAATGATACCGTGCGGCTGAGTAAGATGCGGGAGACCATCCAGCGCAAGCTGCGCACCGTTGAAGAGCAGAAGGGAGAGACTGAGCAGGCCAAGGAGACACTCAAGTCCCAGATTGTCGCCCTGGAGAGAGGTGAGTGTCCCAGCATTTGTTTGACTCTGTTAGTTCCTACATGGCTTGCTTTCGGCAACATACAAACTGCTGATGTTTTCCGAGCATAGTATATGGAACATCCTTTGAAATTGAGACAGGCACATTGACAAACAAGCCTACTTTAAGCCAAATTAATTTTTGTCATATCATATTGATGAGAAGAAGTGTCGGGTCTCTGTTGCAGTGTCGCCCTCCAGAAATTTCTTATCTAGCAGAGTAGACTCAGTTGATCTTGTCTCATATGCTCTTTGCTTATGTTCTGAAGCAATATGTGAGGCTCATTATCACTTCAGATATCATTCCTCACGACAACTACAATACTTATTCTCTTTCCTAATTGCTTTGTTTTGATTTGATTTGTTTTGTATTGAACACTTGCTATTGGGCAAAGCATTTATTACAGAAATGGAAATAACCAAGTGATTTAATCTCAAATGCATTTTCTTCCCACATTCAACTGAAACACAGAAATTGAGGCCAACAAGAGGCAGACTGAAATGGATCGCAAGGCCATTGATGACTTGGTGCGAGAGAGAGACATCCTCAACAAGAACTTGCTCAAGGTACGGTAGTTATATCAAAGAAAATGTCTGTCCCAAACTGATCACCATGAAGAACAGGATAAGCCATATTCTCTTTAGAAACATTATGTATTTGAATATGCAGATACAAGGAACATTGGTTTCATATATTGCCAGTACTTGGTGCATCTGGATAAATAAAAAACAAACAAACAAACAAAAAACAAAACAAACATAAGTCCTCTGTGTCGGGCATGTCTTGTCGCCAAGGTGCTTGTTACACCTTGGGTTGTGTATTCTGTCCAGAGGTTGTCAAAATCTGTCAACATACTTCCACTTCCATAATACTGCAGTACAACCTTCAAATTAGTGACCTAATGCATCCACAAATTGGGGAATACTTCATTTTCTTCTGAAAATGCACAGATAATCAGTTTGATCTACTGATGTTTGTTAGTTTGGGATGATTTGCCATAATGTGGTGTGATACTTATTTTACTCAATTCCATGTCTAAATCTTTTCATGTGTGATATTTACTCGCCAACCTTAGTATCAGGGTCTCTGCTTAAGACAAATATTGCAGCCCCTGTCTGTGTGAGTACATATAATGCAATTCGTGATGATATGCTGAAGTTGTCTACTGTTTCTGCACACTACAAATATTTGAGCCCCTGCCCTGACTAGAGTACATGAGCAATATGTGATGATGATGCTGAAGTTGCCAACCTCTTCCCAACGTACAGGCTGCAAGTGCCACCCAGAAGCAGCTGAACCTGGTCAAGCTCCATGAGCAGTCCAAGAAGAACCTGGAGCAGGAGATTGCCAACTACAAGGAGGAGGCCCAGAAGCAGCGCAAGATCATCTACCAGCTGGAGAAGGAGCGCGACCGCTACATCAACGAGGCCAGTGACCTAACCCAGAAGGTACATCTCGGTTTGATTACACCAGTATCAGACTGCTCCTACTGACAAAATATGAGAAGTGTTTGAGCTTTCTCAGTTGAGCATTCCTTGACTTTGGTGGTGGGCATGTTAAGGCTTGACAGCGAGGGTCATCTTCATTCAATATATCTAGTACTAATATCCAAAAGAAATCATTCAAGTGGAAAGGAATTCAAAAAGAAATAAGAAGTCTTGTGTAAGATGGGAAACCCCAGATCTAGTTACCATGTGACTTCATACCTGGGATGATCTATAAGGACAGAAAGGGAGTCGGAATTTGAACTGATGTACATTTCTGTTGATACGAGAAGTTGCTTGAACCAGTAAAGTGTATGTTTCATGTCATTTTTTAAATTATATCAAGTTAGATCATGAGAGATTAAGGTCACTGAAAATAGAAATATCAGCTAGATTTGTGAAGATTGCTGTGTCATATAAAATGTTTGACTTGTGGACGTTAGTTTAAAAATATGTAAACTGCATTCGATAGAAATGAAGATCTTCGGCTATCATGATATTGTTTGATGTGATATGGCATCTTCTGTGTTAATGTGTAAAGACCTGTATGGCACTTGCATAGCACAATCACAGTAATGTACCCTGCATTACCTATCATCTGTGACAGACATAGGATTTGTTGAAAACAAAAAAATATTCCTTACAGAAAGAATGTATCATGATCTTGAAAGCACACAAATGCCGATGGCTAAGAAGCAGGAATGAGAACATGATCGGAGCGACTCAGAAAGAATGAATAAGTGTCAACATCCACATAACAACTGCTGCTTGTAAAAGATTGTCAATAGACTATGATATTTTATATTTGGTGGGTTGTCTGACCTTTGACCCTGGCAGGTTCTGCAACACATGGAGGATGTGAAGGTGCGTGAGATGCAGATCTTTGACTACAAGAAGAAGATCGCTGAGGCCGAGACCAAGCTGAAGCAGCAGCAGAACCTGTACGAGGCTGTCCGCAGTGACCGCAACTTGTACAGCAAGAACCTCATTGAGTCTCAGGTAGGTTTTCATGTTGAAGTTCTGCTGCTTGCTTTTTTAGCTGTATAAACTATTTTACGTCATTGAAATACTTTTCCTGAGTGTGAATAGAATCACAATCACAGTGTGTCCAAGAGAAGGAACAAGAATGTTCCCATTTCTTGTTTTCATGTAGTCAGACGATATAGTGATCCACAATCACTTCATCTTTATGACAGTTTTGATCAGTGGATTGACACAAAAATCTTGAAATCAACATTCCCTGTGCACGTAACTGTAAGTGCTCCATCTATTTCTTTCATCGATAAACGAGCAAACAAACCTGAACACATGTAATATGGAGACAGCAATGTGGATATGGAGTTAGTGTATTGAATATTGAAATTGTAGACTTGTTTAACTTTGGAGGTTTCACCTGTTGAATAATTTCTATGCTTTTACACTTAAATGACCCAATATGAGAGTGCTTTGCTCTAGATTTCACAATAGGTGTTTCAGTGAATGCTATGTGTTATCTACTGACTCTAAAACAGTATAATGATGTCTTTGACTTCAAAGTTGTAACACTACCCCTCCCCCACCCCCAGTAGAAATATTGAAGTGATGGGTCAGAAGCCCTGTCCCGCCATTGGTAACAACACACTTGCTAAAGATGAAGTTTTGTGTGGTCTTCTCTAGGATGAGATCACAGAGATGAAGCGCAAGCTGAAGATCATGAACCATCAGATTGACCAGCTGAAGGAGGAGATTACGGCCAAGGAGGCTGCACTGGTCAAGGAACATCTTGACCACCAGAGGTAATGACCAGTGGACATCTTGTGAGCATGTACTCCCAGGGTCATTTGTGGCACTTGATCACAGATGTGATGCATTCTTCTAAGATATATCTTGTGTGATGATTAAGATAAATACAGTCAGATAACTTTACACCTTTTCCTTGACTGAGCTTCCTCTTCAATTTTCAAAGAAAGTACTTTGCATTCAGACAATTACGTAGTGTTTATGACTGTGTATAATCTGTTGGTGGAAATGGAAAGCAATGAAATGAAATGAAATGAAAGTTTACATGTAACTTCAAAACTGAGTTAAATGCAAATCTGAGTAATTCTGAAAATTGTCCTTTGCCTAATATAAGGATGACGTCATTCTGCTTACACTATATACTATCTGACACAAAGCATTTTTGGGCAGACTTTGATTAGTTTGTTATCTGGAACTTTGCCGAACAAAACAATTTTTGTGTTATTTTTTCCCCGTGATATAAATTTTATCAAGAAAATTGACATTTCATTGTTCTAGCGTAGCATATTATCAGATAGCACAACACTTGCATACAACTTCCAATGACAGCAGTTGCTGCAGTGGCGGCAGTAGGCAGCTATTTATCCGCTATGAGCATTTGATAGTTGTCACCATGGTAAATACTGTAAAACGAGGAATGTTTGTGTGCATTTTAATTTTGCGAATTTCGCGAGAGCCAAGATTTGCGAAATTAAAATGCATGTGAAAGTTCTTGTTTACACTATACGCATTGAGTGTTAGAGGCAACTCGCGAAAATTTCATGCTGCAAAAAAGGCTGTCGGCTCCAATTCATGAAAATTTCATGCTGCAAAAATATCTTCTTTTACAGTACAATTCTAGCTATGACTCTGTACCTTTTCATGAATGGGAAATTGTCTTTTCTGTTGTGTGTTGTGCTAGCTTCAAAAATGAAACACTCAAAATGCATCCCATCATCACTAGTCTTTAACCTGCCTTCCTCTCCCAATGTCAGAGTTGAGAAGGAGAAGGAGGCCCTCAAGGCTGAGTTACAGCGCATGAAGCAGCAGGCAGCAGAGAGCAAGGCCTACATTGAGGCCCAGGAGGCTGAGGAGAGGAAGCTCCTCAAGATCATCTCTGAGGCTGACGCTGAGCGACTCCGACAGAAGAAGGAACTGGATCAGGTACGGAATTTGTTAAAATTGTCCCCAAAATTAATAAGCCAATGAATAAACAAATAGATAAATCAATAGATAGATAGATAGATAAAAACAACTACAATTATGAACAAAACTTGTCATCTTGTTGCGTGAATCTGGAATGTAGTCCAAATGCAAAGCTGTCAACTCTATATGATTTGCAAGATGACTGTAAAATGGGATTAATTTGCCACTCTACAGGTCTGAAGTCAAAATTTCCCTTATCATACTGTATTTTGCGCATGAATGCATGATAGAAAGGTACATCTTTTCTTTATTTCAACATCCTATGTTTAGGATACATCAGGAAAGTATTTTTCAATCAAATAAATGCATTCTAGGTTTGCTGTTGGGGATATTTTCATTAGCCTCACAAACTTCTAACACCCCAAAAACGCCATGTGGGCATCACTACTGTCACCACACCAGGGTCAATTTTGAGATACCAGCAAGGGTTGGGTGTGGCATGCATATGAACCACACCCACCCACAATGTGAGCATGCATGGACATCACCCATACAGGCCTCCTCAAACTTTTGAAAATTTTGCTCCTTTGCGCAAACAGGTGATCAGCGAGCGCGACATCCTGGGCACGCAGCTGGTGCGACGAAATGATGAGCTGGCGCTGCTCTACGAGAAGATCAAGATCCAGCACTCCACCCTGGGCAAGGGAGAGCTGCAGTACCGCCAACGCTTGGAGGACATCCGCCTCCTCAAGCTGGAGATCAAGAAACTGCGCCGGGAGAAGAACATCCTCAACAAGAATGTCGCCAATGTCGATGACCTCAGGTAAGACCATTATAACCAATGACTCATAATGCCTTTTTCGAAAAGTTATGTATTCGCAAGATAATCAAAGTAAAGCTTCCATGATGCTGCCTCAGTACCTGCATTTATTGTGAGTTTGAAGGGTTGTGAAGTACTCGAAGTTTATAAAACAGAGCCTTTTGTGTCCAGTAAAGATGGTAATGCGTATGTCCTTTCATGACTAGCATCAAATTATGGTGTATGTGAAATCAGACCTTTTGTCTAATTTTTGTTTCATACTTAGTTTTTGGCAATATATACATTATTTTAAATATTTCTCTTCTTTTGACTTTTTATATATGTACAGATTAATTTTGTGTTTATGCCAGACTAGATGAAAAGGTCAATGAGTAAATGAATGAATAGCTCATTTGTAGATTAGAAATTAAATACGAACAACTGTTAATTTGTACAATTTATATTTTCGGCAGTTTAAGTTCCTTCAGCCAACATTTGATATCAAACTGAATTGACACAACAAATTCCTCAGGTTTCTCTGCTAACTCCCCACTTCAAATTATATTTTTGATCGTCCTTCCTCTTCCTTTCAGGCGTGAGGTCTACCATCTCCAGCGTGAGCTGCTGCGAGAGCGCACCCGTTGCAAGGCCCTGGAGGAGGAGCTGGAGAACCCCATGAACATCCACCGCTGGCGCAAGCTGGAGGGCTCCGACCCCAGCACCTACGAGATGATCCAGAAGATCCAGACGCTGCAGAAGAGGCTCATCCAGAAGACGGAGGAAGTGGTGGAGAAGGAGCTCCTCATTCAGGTCAGCATCTCAGAATATGAAAGAATTAACCATCTGTAACTTTTATACAGCCGGGGCCTGTTGCATGAAACTATTAATCGGAAAGAACTCCGGCTACTTTTTACAGAGAGCTCTTTTTCCTGTGTTAAAATCTAAGGCAAAATTGTGTTATCCTGAGCTTTTCATTTCTTACCAGAGTTTTTCTTAGGTAAAAAATTTCATGCAACAGGACCCTGGTCCTAGGAGATTGGTCTTATTATATTTTGCGTGTTACTGTACGAGCTGAAATTTTCGCGTACAGATATTTTCGCGAATTGGTCCTTCGAGGATGTTTTCGCGGTTGCGAGGGTCTAACTGAACTTACTTATTTGCACGTTGTTATTTTTGCGTGTTGTTATTTTTGTGATTCAAAGGCGATTCGCGAAAATAAAACCACCGCGAAAATTTCAGCTCGTACAGTGCCTATCATATATTAGGATGGTTAGATGCATTTACAAATGCTACTGATGTTCTTACTAATATGATACATGTTTATTCTGTTCCAACCATGGACATGATGCAAAGCTCTGATTTCTTTATGTGTTCATCCCAAAATTCTTTATTCATAGATGGAATTTGTGTGTAATTAGTTTTGCACTTTATAGATTTTATTACCTTCTCATGTGTATTTCTGTGTCTTACAGGAGAAGGAGAAGCTCTATGTGGAGCTGAAGCACATCCTGGCCAGACAGCCGGGGCCCGAGGTGGCAGAACAGCTCCAGATCTACCAGCAGACCCTGAAGGACAAGACCAAACAGCTCAAGGTAGGGGATCCATAGAATAACCCCCTTTCCTTCTTCTTCCCTCTCCCCTGTCTCATATCTACTTTTCTGTATTCTGGTACCAGTTCTCAAGTACTATAAAAGTGGAAATTTTCCCGCATTTTGCAAGACCAGAAACTAGTAAGAAAATCAAAGCACACAAATATTTTTGAGTGTTGTATGTGCAACTTTTACATGTCTGTCTTGATTCCGCATGATTAAAAAATCCCAAAATTCATCCTGAACGAGAAAAATTTTCTTCGTTTTTTATTTTTAAAAAGTCACCGAGTGAATTTCTTCCTAGAGCGCTCTCAAATTCTCTCTCATTGTACTATTGGAAGACATCCTACATTTCCCCCTCATTATATAACTATCCTAGAAATATCAAAAAGTCAAATGAAGTTTTCGCCTTATAGTTGATGGAGACTATATTGCTGGAAGAAGTTGATGTAGGTCATGGTTTTCATAGTGTCTCACTGCATAGTTTGAGTACATGTTTGAACATATATGAGCCTTGGTATACAGATTTGCATATATCCCTTCACTTGAGAGCAATATGTATCATCCAGTGTGTGAACACATCCATTTGATTAGTGGCTCTTCAGTAGCAATTACAAAGTGCCTTAACATGCATAATCAAAAAAATGCTGGTATGTCAGATGATGATATCATGATACAAGAATTCAATTTGTGATCTTACATAGCCATGTTTTCATGTCTGTTAACCTGATGACTATGAGTATATAATGTATTTTTGTTTTCTTTTGTGCAGGGTATGGCCTCAGAGCTGAACATGTACGAATCTCAAGTGCAGGAGTACAAGTACGAAATCGAAAGACTGGCAAAGGAGCTGCAGGATGCTAAGAAGAAATACTATGCACAGAAACGCAAGGAGCAGCAAGCAAGGTGAGACACAGTAGACTTGAGTAGTAAAAACTTGGTCTTGATGCTCACATGATGTTAAGAGGAGAAGAGTTGCATATGTAATCTGTAATCCTTTGTGAGGTTTATAGTCTAGCTTGCTAATTCATCTGTAACCATGCATCATATCTGGAGTAGTTAGGTGATTGTACAAAACTCATTCCATATTCTGTGTGTTGTTGTGGTGCATGCATCATTGTTGATCTATACAACTAAGCTGTGCAAAAAACAAACAGACAACCCCCTCCCCCCCCCCAAAAAAAAAAAGAACAAAAAAATTTTCCCAGTAGATTGATTACATAGATATTTATAAATACCTTTTTTTTTTTTTTTTTTTGCATCTGCAAACGTACGTTGTATTTGCCATTCTCTGACTCTTCAAATCAGCATCTGGGCCCCATTTCACTAAAGATATTAGGATAGCAACTCTTGCTGAAATCGCAACTTCCCGTGACAAAAGCGAATCAAGAAGCTGGATTCTTGTCATTCCCATGATTGTTACCATCCCAACAAGAGTTGCTATCATAGCAACTTTAGGAAATGGGGCCTAGGTGTAATATTTTCAGAATTAGTGGGCTTAAATGATAGATAATGAGAGAATAGATTACAATTTCCCTTTGTTCTGATCTGCAAATCATTCTTTTTTTCTTTTTTTTTGTTAACATAAATTTACACCAATTTATTTATTTGCAGAGAAAGAGAGAGAGCCCTGGCACAAGCTGGAGCGCCCCCTATCCAACCACAACGGACCGACGGGCCTCGTTTTACGGGCGGGGGGTTCAACCTGAAGCAGACCGGGAAAGTGGGTGCCAGCTGAAAACCCCAGATGATACATTCTACCAAAGTTGACCATGCCATCAACCATTTATGTTAAACTCCTTTGTGCCCGTCTTCTCAAAAATGATATTTTTCAGTGGATTTTACATAGTGATTACATAAATGGATTTCACTGTATATTTGTGGGAACATAATGAAAGGATCAGACATTCAGCAGACTTTGTGGTTTTGCTTACATTCAGCAGGTTTGTGGTGGGGTTACATTTTAATATTGGAGTAGATTAAAACAGCCGAGTGAGATGTTGGGGGGGGGGGGGGAAGGGTAGTCATCAAGTTGATATGTTCATGCAAAATCAGATATATCTATCTCAAATAAATGCATGTTTTATACACATCTCAAATACACAAGTTTTTCGGGCATTCATTCAAAGAATACACCTAATGAAGAGGATATGTACACCAGTGGATATTGTATGGCCAAAATGATTACAAGACAACATGATGCTGTTGGACTCCATTTTTACTTTGTATTTGTTCATGTCAGCTTCCCATTTATTCATTACCAGGCACAGAAGCAGTGGTGAAACACAGTTTATTGTCTAAAACTACTGCAACCCATGTATTCTGTTTGCTATCCTTTACCTATAGTATACTAATACCACAAACTTTGCAGTATACACCTATGTGCCGTCCATTTACAAATACTAGTATGTCTCACCTTGTCTTTGTATTCAAAATTTTGACATCAGAATTCAAATAAAATATTTTCTGTCATCAAACTTTGATACTGTTTAGTTGTGCACTTATTTATTGGAAGCACTGTTCGCTATCGTAACCATTATTTTGCTAATTCAAGATCATTTGCTACAATCCCCGAATACACCATTTCCATCAAACAGCTGGAATAGTCTGGTTTGCAATTGAATGCAAGAACGGCGCAAGTCCAAATTTGGCTACCATCTTTGAAAACCCCTTGCAAAGTAATGCAAATAGGTACCGGTAGTCATTCAAATTATTGTTTTACATTTCAATTACATAACATTCCCAGAACTGAAAAATCACAACTACACATATTTGGATGTTATTTTTTTTTCTCTACATTTTTTCTGATGGATTTGGGTCTTTATTGTATTCAGGTATTCACTTATATTCAACACTTAACTGTTTTTGTAGAATATCAGTCTACAACAAAGATTACTTCTAAGGTGTTCGTGACAGCCACAAAACTGATTTGAGGCTTGCCAAAAAAAGCAGCAGACAACCGAGACAGGCACAGATTAAAGTGTGCGTCACTGGTCTAGACACATTGAATTGTTACAACTGGTCCTTGGGTGAAAATATCCATAGATATGCAGAATTATGGCGGCTTATAATATTCCTTATAGTTATCAAGCACAACTTACGGGTACATCCCTATTCAAAGAAGATTGATATGTTTGCAACATATCTTGCAACAATAGGCTTGGTTACTACTACTTTCCAATCTATGGATATTTTCCTTCCAGGGATCTAGTAATAAGCTATTCTATCTTCCTGTAGAAAGTCATTGCTTTTCAATCCACAAAGAATCCAAAGTAAACAATTTTTATTTTCCGTCTCGTGGACTTCGGTAAGTGTGGGCTTACAAGATAAAAAAACAAAACAAAAAAGAAAATGAGATACACACTCCTACGACCAGTGCAGCAACAAGTAACTACTCTTCCTTATGTATAATCACATGACAAGGGCACTTCAAGTTAAAAATAGTGGAAGGTAAATGGCCATAATGCCTACAATACCATTTTAGATGTACAATCAATTGTATACTAAAACTGCTTTGCAAAATCATCCAGTCAATTCTGTAGGACAAGTTTTACAGTAGAGTGGTACCTAGTGGCGTCCAATCATGTAATCTACAGTATTAATCTATTTGTTAAAAAAAAGAGCAAACAATAATTTAGATAACTGATCAATTGTGTGATACATGTAACAATATTCTCCAGTTATCCATCAAAAGCAAATGGAAAAATGACGAACAATATTTTTTCTTCTCTCAATATCACCATGGCCATTGAGAATGCTCATATGTCATCTGCATCAGTACACTGTACTGTGCCTCGCTTAAACTGAATACAGTGAACTCTCGTTATAATGAAGTCCTCCGGACCGGTAGTTTTCTTTTGTTATATCAAAATTTCATTATAACCGAACAAATAATTGATAACATAGAGCGGATATATGTTGCAGCCTGAATTTTTACTTTGTTGCAGCCTGAATTTTTACTTTGTTGTAAGTGGAATTTCGTTATAACCGTGTTTGTTATAACTGGAGTGCACTGTATGATAACAATGAAAGAAAAAAAAAGAAATACGAATTGTAGAAACTCTTGTTCCTCAGGGACGAGAGGCCTTTAGGGAACGCAGCTTGAATTTGGGGCAGGCGAAGGGACAGCATCCACATGAGGGAGAAGAAGTGGACACTTCGTCAGAATCCTCGTAGGTGGTGATGCTGAGGTATGCAGCTCCTACAGTGGATTACCAAGAAATTGAAAGAGAAAGATAGAGAGGGAGAAAGAGGAGGAAAGATATTCACATTGAAATAGATAGAGGGGGAGAGAGGAAGATATATACATTGAGATATATATATGTAGAGAGATAGGGAGACATCAGGAGATATTTACAGTGAGATAATGGGGAGACATCGGGAGATATATACAGTGAGATATAGGAGATATAATACAGTGAGAGAGGAGGAGAGATAGGGTGGCAGAGGAAGATATAGTGTGTGTACATTGAGATATAGGGAGAGATAGGGAGATATCTACAGTGAGATAGAGAAAGAGATAAATTATACAGCGAGAGATACAGGAGATAATAAGATATACAGTGAGAGAGGGGGGGGATATAGGGAGGGACAGGGAGATATATCCATTGAGAAAGAGAGAGAGGGAGAGAAAGAGAGGGTGGATGGGGGATAGATGACTGAGAACACAATGTCATTTCATTCTGTGTCGAATACATACATACAGTCAACCTCGCCCTGGTCGTATCGGAAGGGACTGCTGAGAATCCTTCATTTTACGCGAATTTCGACTTACACAATAGATCTAACATGTTATATCTATCCAGGATGAATATTTTTTTTTTTCTTCTACTGAGCCAATTTTTCGACTTGGTTCAACTTAGGTCAACTTAGGAGAGATAGACTGTACTTTAAAATTCTTAATGTCATAGTAGTGGATTCATCTATAAAGAAAATCATTACGAGAATTCCATAAAATGTCACTTTCTTATGAAAAGTACATATTCCTTTTGACTTGCTAATGAAAAAAAAATATATAAAGATATATAAATATACACACACACACACACACACACACACACACACACACACATATATATATATATATATATATATATATATATATATATATATATATATATATATATATATATATAATACATTTTCTAGCATAAAGAAAGAGCACTTGACTTATTTCTTTCAGAAGCCAGGCTAAACAATATCAGCAGAATATGTTATGCTCGAAAATGAAAATGCATGGAATTCTTTTTGTATTTTATACCATTTTTCTATTCTGACGCAAAGTGTTGTAGCCTTTTTTTCTAGCAATGACGACACAGGATTTTAACTATTACAGTGGATCGTCCACTTTTTCCTCAGACTGCACTTATACGTTCTACTAATATTTCTACATTGAATGCATTTTACTATAAATCCAGAGAAAGGGGTTCATCGGAATGATAATGATGCACTTCCAGTGAATGAAAACTATTTGTTAAAAGCCACTGGGAGTTAGGCAAAAGCTATACACCGATCAATGTTGTAATTTCAGCCCCGCAAAGTGAAATCGTACCGTTCTTGAGAGATTTCGGCAGCTCCAGTTTCCTCCTTGCGGGTCCGCCCGAGGACGATACGGTTGAGTTTCGGCCGAGCGTGCCTGGGGTGGAGATGGTTGAGGCAGGGGTGTAGAAGTAGATATCGCTCTTGCGGTGATGTGCGTCCGTAGAATGCTCTTCAGTGCGTTGCCGCCGGGGAACGAAGGGCCGTCTCTCGGGGGAGGAGTTGCTGTACGTGGTTCTAGAAAATATGAAATTTCTCGATTGATTAACCGATTCGTTTTTTGTTTGTTTGTTTGTTTGTTTCTCTGTAGGTGCGAATAATTTGGCTCAAATTCATTGTACAATGTAAGTCCTATTTGCCATGGGCTCGCAATCTTCATGTACCAAAGGCAATGAAAGGGGTCAGAGTTTTCAGTAGTGTTTCATTAGTTGTTTGCCCGATGTAGCTAAGTGAAAACTAAGTCACACGTACGAATAATATTTGAAGAGACATTATCGACAGGAATCGGATGAAATCAATAATCTCATCACAAGGGCCAGGAAAGATCCGTGATTACTAACATGACAGAGACATATACATAATAGGATTTTGTTGTTGTTGGTAGCAGTGTTGTTGTTGTAATCATTGTACTTTAAAAAAAATGATCGTCATCAAGGCAGAAAATTGAGGACGTGATGTGCATGAGTGTCATCTTTGCTTACAGGTAGTCTGTTGAATCGTCCCCGGATGATATCTCGTGCTGATAGATGTAATCTCCCAACCGTCGGGCGCACGTCTGCGCTGCGGCTTCCCGCGTTGGTACTCGAAGCTTTTTCTGTTTACAAGCGTAACAAACAGATAAATTTATGTCGAATGTAAAGGGGGAAAAATCAAAACAGGTGGAAATACGAGAATAAACCATACATTCCCTCTCACTCAAGCGAAGACTGTACACGTATACATTAATAATTTTCATATTGTGTGCTGTTTGTGCCCTACGTGATGCAAATGAGGAAAAGAGGTTTGCGGTAACATTATTAGGGAGCTTTAAATTTTGACGCGCGGACGTTTGAGACGACGAGTGCGCTGGACGTTCTCCTCTCCCCTGCGTCGCGTTGAAAAGTAGATTTAGATTACGTTGGGACGCAACGTATAAAAAATAAAATGGCGCCCCCTTATCATCGGTGCATGAAGTAGTTCTTTACGTTGCAAACTGTGCGGACGTAAAAATAGCCCAGTACGCGTAATGAAAAACTCAGGCGACGCAAGCTAAAAAAAATAGATCGACTTGACGCGCGCTTCTGCGCATGCTCAGAACATTTTTTCCCCTCTGAACGTCCGCGCGTCAAAATCTAAGACACCCTATTGTAGTCCCTGAGAGAACTGCTGTTTGGCGAAAGAAGACCTTGGAGAGAGGAGAGCGAGGGAGGGAAGCGAGTGAGGGAGAGTGTAAGGGAGGTAAACGGTAACATTAATAAGGGTAGCGCTGAGCTGGAAGTTGAGGTTGCACTAATGGAGACAGAAGAATAGGAGACACAGGTACGTTTGTAAGCTAGGACGGATGAGAGTGAGAATTAGGTTCGGAAGTCGGTGGGAAGAGAAAGATGAATCAGAAAGGAGGGATCACAAGCAAAGGGGAAGGAGATGTTGAGATAACCATGAAGATAAGAGAGTGAAGTGATGAAGATGTGCAATCCTAGATGTATTACAAAACGAAGGGAGGAGAAAAAACGTAGTCGGTAAGCGATTGAAAACACGGACTATACATTGTATATAGAACGCGGAATTAATAACTACGAAAAGTATTGAAAATAAGGGGGTTTGGCCCGTGGGAAAGAGCTATGGGGGAGAAACAATGATAATGAATAATAGTCCATTCCCGTGGAGCAAGGAGTGTATAAAGTGAAAAAATAGTCATGAAAGGAAGAAAAGAACTGAGAAATTAATCCTTGTAAACAACTTTTGTAAAGTGGTAAAGTGGCCGTAAAGTGGTCTTGAAAAAGAATCGTTAAAGGGGAGGTATATAAGTCGAAGAGAAGTTGGAATGTGGGAAAGTCGTGAAAACGACTGAGCAAAAACTCCATAGAAACCAAGTGTGATAGTTCTCAATCATTTTGTTTTCATATCATGAAGACCCGTCGGCTATATGCCGAAATCATAGTGCAGGGAAATCCTATATATGACATCTATGATAAATGCATGCTGCCCATGCAGCCGTAAACAAACTCGGGAACATGTGAATTAATCATCACATTCGATATGTTAAATGAACCATTATTATGGGGTGGGAGAGGAAATATTACCAGGGAGGTGGTCTCTTCCCACCTCCCTGATATTACTGATCGAAGGCCTTGACCAAGTTTCCCGTCGTGTCATCGGAGCTTCAATATAATCCGCGCAATACAACTGAACTGTGTGTCCTATTTCATTACTGTTTGTGTGTTATTTCCCTGTCCACGTGACTATCATTGTCTATGCAAAGACAATTTCCTCTGACCAATCAAAATGCACCGTTCCTCAGCTAGGCGTACGGACAAGGGCGAACTGAATTCACAGAGATAATAATTAGGTTTTTCACACAATCGGTGTGATGTGGAAATAACAATAACAGACGAAATAAAAAAAGCCTGGATTAATTCTGCCATATCAAATAATAACCAGGGAGGTGAATGTGCATCTCCCTGGTCGTGACGATTTGAGATTGCATTACGTTTGTTTAGGTCCCTCATCACGGTCTTCGATATGAGGGGAAAGAATAGGGAAAGAACATGATATTAAAAAACTAGATTTGGAAATTTGTCAATTTTGACAAATTAGGTGATCCGATGTGTCCGGAAATAAATGTTTTAACTCCGAACTCGATTTGCGTGACGCTATCTGTTACACATCTGTGATTTGAGGCGAATGGCCATGTCATTTTTTAGATTCTCATCAAAGAAAAGAGAATCGTACCTAAGATTTGATAGGGCATATTATACTAACAATAATGCAAAATTATTATTATTATTTTTTAACATTTGAACGTCCTATCATTTTTTCCTATCATTTTTTTCCTTAGGGGGCATACAGAGGAAGAGATTTAGGCCTACTTATGGGGGCAATATGCAATGTATTTAAGAAGATATAGGACGAAATTTGTTTGATCCTTGACCCTACTTTAGAAAGCGTCTGATTAGAAAGTTATTATGTCATGAAACGATCCATATGCCATAGGCGAAATGGTTGCAAAATATGGAAGAATAGGGAAAGAACATGATATCAAAAAATTAATGGTCTGATATCAAAATGTCTTACCAACAGTGCCACCTCAACGTGAAGCGTGGCGATCTCAGCTCTTGCATCAGAAAGCTCGTCTCTCAGCTGTTACGTAAAAAAAAAATAAAGAAAAGAAGAAGACAGGCCGTGTATCGAAGTATGGCATAAACCGTGCGTATCGTATAGGCCTGCAGTCTCAAATCTAATGCTCACTCTGTAGCTAGATTACATTTTTAGATAGAGTCCAAGTCGATGACAAATGAGATCTTCAATATAACTTAATCACAACATAGTTCTGAAAAGTCATTATGCATAACAACTATATGTCACTGTTAACCAATGCCTTGGACGACTTGCATCCCAGATTTACATCAGAGAACCTGAAAAAGAATTAATTGACTAATATACAAACATTCAAAACACCAGTAGCGAAGGTCTATATGAACTATTCTAATCTTATATATTTCGGTATTCTAAAATCCTGGATGGATAAAGGACATGCTCGCTATCGTTTTATGTCCATGCGCACACAATGAATAATTGATGATTTTTGCGAGAATGATATATTGACATCACGTACCATCTGATTTTCAAGCTTCATCTGCCCGATGAATATTTGGAAGTGTCCAATTATGTTTATTTATCTCTGTGATCCTCTCCCACTTGTTCAGGACCCGACATTTAGGCGTATCCCCCATTTTGCAATTTCGCGTCATAAACAGTGACATTTGTTGATGTAACTCTTGCCGCTGTTACTTCATTAAAAAAACTGCATATAAAAGAGTAGGTGCAGATAGCCTTGTATACACTTTGTCTCCTGAATCCGAATTATAAAACCTAGAGCCATTAATATCCTGAGCTTAGCCATCGACCAAATGGTGCTACATGTTGTTCACAGTGTGACGTTCGTTTAGTCCCTTCGGACAGCGAATTCATTAATCTGCTTGCCGTATTGGACAGTTTGTATCATCTACTTTTCAATGATATAATTGGCTTGACGGCATTCTTCTCATCGCATATTTTGTATGAAGCTGCAAATTTACGTAATGACGCCAAATCTTTAGAGATTTTTTTTTCTCTTTCTTTTGGACATGACACTAAAGATGAAATTAATAAAATAAAATCTGACCTTGGCATTTTCTAGGACGAGGACGCTACTTGCCAGCGCTTGCTCCATCGCAATGTTGCCGTACAGCGCATGTTCACATTCCTCTCTTCGACCTGACTGAGCAACGATACGATCCATGACGTCATCATTGCTATACTCCGCGGCAATGGAGCGCTGTGGCGAAACTTTCGCTACTGGAGGAAATCAATAGGACATATAAATGATAAAAAAGTGGTCTTTAGCAGGTATATCAAAAGGGCACTGTTTAGATATGTTTCCAATCTGAAAAGGAAAAACAAAAACCTGAACTATACGTTTATAGATGATTCTATGATAGTCTCAGAAAGAGAGTAAATATGAAGCTATCATACCTACAAAGAATTTACAGAAAACTGCTTCAAAAAGTAAACTTTCATGAGAGACCGGATTTACCACACACAATTATATCCTAATGGTGTTACAATGAACCATTTAGTCAATGGTTTATCAACATGATGATATTTGTACACAAAGCTCTTGTTCATAAATATCTTGAAAGTGACAGCATAATTCTCAAAACATTTTTTGTGCTGGATGATTTTTGTTTTGTTTTGTTTTTAGTTCGTTATTCCGAAGTTTTTTTGATCAGAAAATGAAATTAGATTCGTTATTGAGAAGGTTCGTGAATCTAAAAAATGAAACGAGGTTCCTTTTTCCGAAGGATCGTTGATCCAGGGAGGTGAGAGGACTAATGAACCCTATTTCATTTTTGGATCAACGATCCTCCGCACTAATGAATCCTATTAATTTTTGTATTAACGAAAATCTAGGTTTTGGAAGTTTGTGTGTTTCGGAATATCGAACTTTAGGAATAATGAACATTTCTTTTTTTTTCTCATATATTTGAATATGACACCATAGACATTAAGTTAATTCAGTATTCATAAAGATATGCCACCACAACGTGAATTAAACAGTGTCTTCATGCGATGGAAACGGTGTTTTTATAAGAACCATTTTGAAGAGAAACTTATTTGAGAAACATCGCGTAGTCTCGTCATCAGACTTTTTGAGGTTCACTGGATAGCGTTGTCACAGGACCAACGCCACCACCAACACCACCACCACCACCAACAACAACAGCAAACCTCACTCTCTCACTCTCTTCAAGGCCTAATCATATAACTCTATATGACGTTTTGTATTTCAACTGGTTGTCAATTATATGTGACAAGATTTAAATTATTTTAATCCCATCCAACCCAACCACATCGATGAAAATTAATGTCATTTATATGAGATGGCTGTCGACCAAAGAAGAGTGAGGAATAATCTATTATTTCTCAATCTACTTAGTGGGGAGCAGGATTAATTCAATATATCTATGTGTAAACTCATCTATTAATCAAATAAATTCCGTAGGATGCCTCCACTTTACAATAGCACGAACGGCGGCCTCGGTCCTTAATTTGCGATACTAATGATTTACAAAAGAATGAACAAAACTACACGAAAATCCCGCTCAAATTACAATGTATTAATAACCCCACAGCCTTCATAACACACACGGACGCACACTAACGAACATACAAACAGGGGAATAAGATAAAGTATCGTGCATAATGATGATACATTGCACTTACAAATTTTATATCATAACTGTAAAAGGTTACTAAGAGCCATTGCGCCATATGCTAACACAGAACTGCGGGCAAACACAAAGTTTACGTCGACAAAACGATATTTTTCCTCCTAATAGACATAGAAGTGAGGTTTGCACTGGATATTCAAGTTACCATAAGAAACCACACTACGACATTATGGTGGATCTATCATCTTGCTATACAGAGCTTTGTGTCTATTGTAATTGCAACTGCCTGTGTGTTTTCATGTGTTTGTACAGCGTGTCCCGCAAAAAAAAAAAAAAATGCTAATGGCACTTTAAATGAGTATAATTTGAAAATTACCAAATCATATTGTATGTAATTTTATAATCATAAAATAGCAGTCATTTTGTACAACTGGCTTAAATCTTATGCCATATGGTCCATTGAACACAGAGGTATGTGCCTTCTTTCAGCACTCATCAGAAATCACTCAATCCAAGTAGTACGTAGTCCATTTACGTGTGGGACGTTGTTTCTCCTGCTACTTTCTCGGGGTTCTTGAATGAGGCTTTGCATCATGTGGTCCATGTCAATGTTTTCTTGTGTTTTGACTGTTACTCTTGTCCCCGATCTGCCCTTGCTAAGGTTTTTGCTTGTACCCATTTCCCTGTATTTGAGCACATTTCTGAGTATTGTTGCCTTGCATGGTGCTCATTGATTGAATTCTGCCTCGAATTTTTCTTGTACCCTGTTCAGACTTCGATCAGATTTCGTCATGTTTCGCTGAACGCTCGTGCGTAAATATGCAAGAATTTCTATTCATGAGAGAGGGATGAATGAATAGGTCATCCTCAAGTCCTGAACAAAGTAATCCTTGCCCGTGACTGGACATGAATAGACATTGCACCACTTGAATAGATAAGAAATCTTATTAGCTGAATCTGACTACACATACGTACTGACGACAAAACTTGGAAGGAGAGGCTTTCTGATGTGTAATGAAAAAATGCTCATATCTTTGTGATTATTCGACCATATCTCATAAATTTCATCCAGTTGTAGAAAAGGAATTTTAGTTTAACAGTGTAAAGATATAGACAATATAGTGTTGTAATTTTAATATAATACTCTGGAGTGCCATTAGCGGGTTTTTTTTTTTGTTTTTTGTGGGACAGGCTGTATACGCGTATATTCATATTTTTCGTTTTGTTCGACAGTGTAGTTGGTACCTATGGCTACTCGTCGACCGCCTTTTGATTAATTACATCGCATCTCAGAAAATATTCATAAGCTTTCCTTTAAAGGAGACTTTCGGACGGTTTTTAAACTTTAGCATTTGAACATCTATTGGTCGTACGGAGTACAGAGTTTAAGAGTTTATAGAGATTGGAATGAGGAATACGACTGTTTTCAACATTCATTACAAGTCGCAGTGGACGGGGATGATGACATAGTAGTTTCACATAAGAAGGCATAATTGGGCGCTCGAGGAAGTAGAACAAAAGAAGAAAGTATCTACACTCATGTAAAGCTATTAAGCAAGTGGTAATGTAATGGATTTACATGCCTACATAATTGGAAAACAAAGTGTGAACCTCAATGTCATCATCCTTGTTCAGGTGTTTAGGGTGTTTTTTTTTTCAGAGTATTGGCTTATCAACTCTTTAACGACCACAATAAATTCTCTAATTTTATACATGGCACCATCGATTTATGTATAGGCCCACTACATAATGTGAATTTATTTAAAATCGTCTGGAATGTCCCTTTAATTTCTTCTCATTTGGGCAGAAAGTGCGGCAGATTCCCATCTCAGCGGAGCCAGTTTGTTGACTTGTATTTTACGAACAGAAATCCCGGAGACAATCGCGAGTGACGTTTTACATTTTACGGCTGAGCGAGCTCTTTATTTAAACCGACTGCCTGCCTTCTATTAATGAAGCACGTCTACTAGTGAAAAGAATGTCAAAATGGTATTAATATCGACGTGTATGAATTAATGAAGATTTTCTTAAATTCTGCTAACTTCTTAACTGTGTCCTCCTCATTTCTCTTGTTGTCGGCTTGTGTACTTTTTTGTATGCAAGAAAATCTATGCGTGAAAGTGGTTTGTTTGAAAAAAAAAGGGTGGTCCATGAGTAGCAGACCTCCTGTACACATTGACATTATTTGAGGACGATGCATGGTTACGCACAGTACATTTTTTCAAGACGTTATCAAAATGGGTGTACGTCACGAATTCGACACCCACACGAGTCATACAGCCCACGAGTCATACAGTCTATTAGCTCGACCCTAGGCAAATAAGGCCAATGAGTCCAACCCTAGGCAAACAGGGCCCACGAGTTAACGACGCTAAGCAAAAAAAAAAGGCCCAAGAGACCGACACAATAAGCCCATAGTGTAATATCGGTCTCGTGGGCCTGGTTTGCCTAGTGTCGAACTCATAGGCCGCATGACTCATGGGTGTAGGAATGTCCCCTTAAAATGGGTAAGGGTGTGGCTTTGAACCCCTCCCATCTCTCCCCGCATTTTTTCCTAGGCTCGTCACCTTTAACCATAAAGCGTCAACATACCTTGTGACGGAGCTCTCGAAGACAGCACCTCTCCAGAACGTCGGTCAGCCGCGGTGGTCAGCTGCCGTACACGAAGATTCAGCTCTTGTGAGCATTCATTATTGACACTTTCACCGAGTCGGGTTTGAAGTGATGGAAAATTACGTTCTCCTTTCCTGCATGAATTAACTCTGCCATGAAGTGAGATATGTCATACGAAAGAGTCTGGATTACAAATCAAGTCTTTTGGTTCATTTTATGTTTTTCACTCACATGAAACTAAACATTCTTCTAACTCGCCAAACGTGAAAAAGAGATGTACCCATATGCATTCACCAAAAAAATTCATAACCCATGGCAGAATTTGCTTCATGTGTGTCTCTTTCTTTGACGATTTCATAGATATCGTGATCAAAAAACATTTCAACGGTATTTCTTTAAACATACTAAAATAGCTTGTGGTCTTGGGGATATTTATTTCGTATCTATATACAGGCGAGATAGATGCTATGTATATTGTAATGTGCGTTCCATCTGCGGGGACCTCCGGGTAGCAAAAAAAAATTTCCCCGCAAGTCACACGCAAGACTTGCCCGGAAAGGTGTGAAATGGCCTTAAAATCAAGCTTGTCATCTACATTTCTTAACTGTACGATATCTTTGACTCCTGTGCAACGAATGTATAATGCGGTAAAAATGACATCCAATTGAGGAAGCTTGGAAGCTGTGATTCACAAGATCGTTGCCACTAATGTCCATCTAGAGCAGTTTTGATTGATAATACCTCCTGCTTATACGAGGTCGAGTCAGATTCTAGATGACTCGCGCTTTCACGCGGAAGACACAGATAATCTAAGGCTGGCGGAAACAAGAAAATGATTGAGCGATGATACATCCGCGATAGCCTACATTTTGTCTTTAGTGGCGTTATATCTGTGAGTGTATCATTCAAACGCACACGAATAACGTGTTGTACATGCATGTTTGTACGTGTTTGTGAGTGTGTTTGAATGTAGTAGCCGCTACACGTCGGGTGAAATTGAAGGTTTTAGTGCTGCTTTATTCAAATCTAAATGCGTTGTTCTCACCAGCTATGAGGATTTTTGAATACTAAGGTCATCGAGATAGTTATGAAACAAAATCATGACGTAGGGCCTACGTACAGTCAATTCTGCCAAGGTCACCTGGTCACTGACATATCATAAAAGCGACATCTAATTCGTACTAGCATTTAACATGTTTAAGCCCTTAAGTAGGAGAAATCCATCAAAATTAATCAACAAACTATACGAGAGGCGAACTGCCACCAATTCTAACATCAAATTTTAACTTTCTCTGAGAAATCGATCGAGTGACTCTTGAATGTCCTTGATCAAAAGAAACGTGACGAAATGAAACATGAAATTATATCTTTTCGTCCTACACGAGTCAAATTGCCGGTTTCCGTCAACCAGTCCTCTGTAGCTAGCTCTCGCCGTACAGTTTCTCTAGGACCAATCACAGTACGTTGCGCATCCCCCTAGAACTAAGTTAATTTAGTTCAGTTAAAAGCAGTGCATTCAGGGACCATCATGTGTATCGTCCTTCCAGCGCGATGCAAAGCCTAATCAACACCAAGCAACAGCACTCTATTCATGCACGCCAAACACACCTAAGTTAATCTTGTATATAGCGACATCTGACAGACCACCGATCTCACGTTCATGGATTACCGAGATATTGAAGACATAACTATATTGCTCAATGAATCCGCCAATTTAGAGGATCGAATCCAAGGATGTCACGATCACCCTCCGACATTTCCATGCCTAATTGTGAACACCGCGCCGCTTCGACAGAATGGTTAAAAGGACGCAATGTTTCGCCGACGGATATAACAATAGATTTTAAGGGTTGCAATAATTGCGAAGGAAATACGACCACAGCCATATTGATATGAACATCTTACATTACGCTTATGAACGAGTTTCCGCGTTCTAGAAAAAAAGGAAGTTGTATCAATATACAAAAAAAAAAATAGCTTTGTTTCGATTTAGGCGTTCTCCTAGCGGCCGTCAACGAATTGACAATAACTTGAAGTGGCAACTAGTAGTTTTTATTTTGCTTACAACACGTTTACAACTGGGTATAACGTGAGTGTTTGGCGCTTGTCAAGAACATCACAGACAACATTATTTATTCCTCCTAACCATAGGTAGGGGCGGATCCAAGAATTCCGCAAAAGGAAGGCGCCTTTACAAAACAAAATTAAAGGAGGGGGCGCACGCGCCTCCATTTTTCTTTTTCTTTCTTTTGTTTTAACAGAAAAAAAAAAAATAAAGAGGGGGCGCGCGCCCAGTGCGCCCCCCTCTGGATCCGCCACTGATTGTACACTCGAGCTTTAAAATTGATGGTGGCGTGCTATGAGACGAACGTCTATCTGGTTAAAAGTATACCTCTTCGTTGATATAGCTGACCCTTCCTCTGTCTGCTGATGGATGGGATGGTTACCATGACAACGGAGCACTGATTCCGTGGCGGCAGGTTCCCGCCTAGCAGACGACAACTGGGCACTTCTTGCTGGGGTGAATTCCGCGGTTGCCGATGAGATCAGATCACTCTGAGATACTAAGTAAACATAGCACATGACGAATGAGAAAAAGCAATGACTATTGTAAATGAAAACATGCAGAGCCTCCAGCAGGTTTAATACATTAAAGATGTTGACAAAACCCCCCAAAACAACTGATTTCTGAAAAAAAAACAACCCAGAACAACAACATGAGTATTCATCAATTGACATTTTGGCTATTGTTTATGTGCGAATACGCATGTGGCTTCCTGCTATCTAATTCTATCAGCTCGGCCTATCTGTAATGTTTTGTTTCTTAGAAAAAATAAAAAGAATATAAAAGAATGATAAAACATGGCAACAAAACCCATGACCCTCGAGGATTCTTCCCGACGAAGGAGGCGGGGGGGGGGGGATGGGGAGGGGAGAGGTACCATTGACCCTTGACAACACCATCGGCCCGCAGCCCGCCCCGCCCCCCCCCCCCCCACACACACACACACACTACCCTCCCCCCAAAAAACAAAACAAAACAAAAAACAAAAAACAAAAAAAAAACAAAAAACGAACAACAACAACAACAACAAAACAAAACAAAAAAAAAAACTAAAAACGTTCCGCTTCCTTCTTATGTGTGAATGTGTGTTTGCCAATTGCATAATCATTATACGTGCGTATATGCATTCACTTGTCCACATGCAAGTATTGATATCTAAAACGACGGCAGCAAAACATCAGAATGTAAAATTGTGGGAGGAATGAAGGAAAAATGTGGATATCATTAAGAAAACGCGCATCTAATATCATAATTTTATTGATTTGAATTTCCACTGTTAAAATCTGGGTTAGACTTGTGAAATGATGTGAAAATTTGAAAATGTCAGTTGGTAATGACAGGAATTTGTATCAGAAAAGTACAGAAAGTTATTGGTGGTCGGTATTACAGCTCGTTTGATATTCATGGCTCTTTATTTTCCATAAAGCATATTGACGTCTGACATCTTTATAATTATGTATTGCATCGTTACAAACAAATAAACAAGCAAACACTTGCTGTTCGAAGTAATGAATTTTTGCGTCAAGTATGTTGCCCGTGATTTTCCTTTTCTTTTTAAAATCATGCATGGCTACTGTATATAAAAAAAATAGTAAAAAAATCGGTACTTGTATACGTCCATGAAGGGCGATTTGTAAGTCAGTTGCAATAAACATTCACTGGGTATTTACTTGTTGGACCTGTCGAAAGTATGCACGTCTATTCGTCCACGCATTACACGATGTATAGGGTTAAGTACACGGATTTTGAAAGTTTTTGAGATATAATACGTCATCAAACAAATTAATGTAACACTATATTAGGGGAACAGGTATAGGCTTACATAAGTCGTTAGAACAGTTTCATATTAAAGGTAAAATCAGTGCAGTTGTCAAACAAACGAAAATGATAAACAAAAGGGGACAAATTAACCCAGCCGGACAGTAAAATCAAATTTACCTGCAGAAGATGAGCTGGTGACGTCCAGGTCATCCGCCGCTTGACCCAACACTGTGTTGAGGAGGTCTACAGCTGACCGAGCAGCATCCAACAACTTCCGGTGCTCGGACATCGTGACATTAAAGGCGACTTAGCGGCAAGACTAGCCTCGAGTGTAAATTCATAGCTACGTACTAGGTGTTTCAAAAAAAAACATTCCCACTTTTGATCATTAATAGTTCAAAAACTATTCATCCGATCAAACTGTCATTGATATGAGTTATAGCTGAATAGTGTACAATTTTGTTGGAGGTAATTTCAATGTGAAAGCATAAATCAGTTTCATTAAATCTAAGATTGATTTTGAAGTAAGGTTTCAGATTTTGGTCAAATTTTAAGCCTCTGTACAAAAATTGAACTTTGCACAGGAACCAATGATGTGTATGTGAGTGTGTGCTGACAATGGCCCTGAACAATGGACATGCCTGAACCACCTGTTGACTAGGCGTCAGTCTCGCGCTCCCAGGCACAATAATGAATGCTTAATCAATAATTCATGTGGATTGCACTGGGCACTGCTAGTCTGAATTCATGCACGGTAAAGGGTAAAATGCATGCACATGGAAAAAGTAAGCACATGTTTCCATGTGCTTGCAAACACCACATTTCATTCCAGCTGGCAATCAGTTTCAAATTTTGCTTCACATATCACTAAATTTGGGATATAAATAAGCATAGATAATCTAAAGTTCGTCATTTTAATACAACTGTCTACTAATAGTCTGACAAATTTGTTGCTTTTTCGATAAAAAGAGATCATTTTTGGTAAAGAGTTCAGCAGCATTTTTTCATTGGGGCGATTTGTTTCACAGTAGATTTATTTAAGGCTCCATTTATACACAAGTGTATACTCTAATTAATTTTCTTTGCTTCCTGTCACCATGTTTTCGACAGAACAGAAGGTATTTATCGTAATTTCGTTTTTCAGAAGTATAGGGAGAGCACTGTCGCGACTCAACGACAGTATCGGCAGGCGTTTGTCTTTACTCAGATACTACCAGAGGCTGAATAAAGACTAGTTGTGATAGTGGAATTTCTCATGAATAAATAATGAAGCATTCAAACCCTGGCCATTGTTCAGGACCATTGTCAGGGTGTTAACCACACACTCCCATACACACCCATTGACCCCTGTGCAAAGTGAAAGTTTCGTACAGAGGGTTGAAAATAGAGCAAAATCTGGAACCTAACTGTGAAATTAATCATGGATTTCATGAAACTGATTTATGCTTTCATATTCAAACTACCTTCAACAAAATTGTACACTATTCAGCTATCACTCATATCAATGACAGTGTTATCTGATACATAGTTTTTGAATTATTAAGAATCAAAAGTGGGAAATGTTTTTTGAAACACCTAGTACAATGAACGAGTAAAAGGTCTCACTTTCAAAAATCCTACATCAATGCAAGAATAGTCCACGGTACGACAATTATTGTTTGTTAAAATATTTGATTATCAAGTTAAAACTTTCCAGGAAGTTTGTTGTCATAATTAATACGTGGGAAATTTCATTCACAAACAAACAAGCAAACAAACAAACAAACAAACAAACAAACAACCTTTCGCTATTCTGTTCCAAGAAATTCGCCGAGCGTCGGAAGCCCCAACTTCTATCCTCTCAAGCGTCCAAATCATTTTCTTTTCTTTCCCTCTCTTAAAATGTTTGTGTGACAAATAAAAAACACACATAAATCACTCTTTTTTTTTCGGAGGGAGAACATTCCTGTTTGTATTAGACACAAGAGTGGTTTTATAGGCCGTCTTAACATCTTTTGAGTATAAAATTTAACTCTGTAATCACAAGACGACATTATTTGACAACATCTGAACATGGCGACATCTGTTCGAAGTCCCTGTGTCACAAACAATCCAGACTATGATGATTATCATTTGAACCATGGAACTGTGACTTTCACGTCGTTCTAAAAGGTTAACGTTCGCCCTTCACAGGGAAACAAGTTATTGCTTGTTCATCTACGAAGAAAAAGAGAAAAAGTACTAACTTTTTGCTTCATAATCACATAATTAAATCGGGGGGTAAATTTATTACAGCAGTCTATCAACTATCTTACTAGTAGGGTTCTAACCAATTTCTCCTCGCATGTACCTAAAGAAAGACGTATCTAGTGTAGGTCTAGAGTTTTCTGTATAGAATAGTCATTCCGTGCCAAACACGTACCAAAGCCGCGGATTGTAGAATTCTGCGACTTCATGCCAAACCATTGTAGGATTACATAAAATTAAATAAACACCTTTTGGATTAATTTGATATCCTTCATGATTCAAATTATGATCGCACCGAAGAAGATAATGGGATTAGAATTAAAGTTTGATAACTTTACTTACAAAAATGTCTGCTGAAGGATATCTGCTGAAGGAGACGGACGAAGGCCAGTGCCAGTGGCAGTGGTAGACTGGGGTCACAAAATGTGAGCTACCACAGGCAAAAATTCCTTTTTTCGTTAGCAAAAGGTGATACGTAATGATCTTGCCAGCCGCTTTTCGTCGTTAAACTTTGTTTCATCAGGCGCTTTGCATTCTGAATTAGTAAGTTCACAACTGACACGAAGAAAAGCTCTAAAGCAACATTATAATAGAAACACCGTTTTACCAGTAAGAAAGTACAGCTTGGACAGTATACGTACGGGTCAACTCGGGGATTCAACACTGTACAAACGAACCTCCCGGGTCTTTCCTGCGTCTTCAGGTATCTATTTCAGGTGTCTATTTACACACTACACATGCACACAGACGTGGCAGCGGAGTGTATGGAAAGAGGGGAGTACATAGGGGTGAAAATAACAAGCAATTACGTAATAGCAGAATGTTAAGTATTTCCTCGAGTAGTGAAAAAAGACAGTCTGACTAAATTAAAAGATAAATTACGTGCTTTGTCCTGTCAAGTATGTTGTTCGATCAGAAAGAAGAAACACAGAAGAAACTGTCGAAAAATGTACCAATGTTATTCTTGATTTCGAGCTCTCCTTGCATTTATATTTATCCTCTCTTGATATCAAAATTACTGGTAAGGGAGAGAGAAACATATAATTCATTAATATCACTTTAATTATTCTTTAAAATCGAATTTTGTTTCTGTTTTTGCACCATGATACATAAGCTTTGAGACGACGAAATAAGCATTATGGTAATGAATTATAAGTTGACGGAAAGCTATCGGCGAATCGTAAAACGTTCAGTCTTATTTCCCATACCGGGAAGCACTTCGTTTTTCCTTAGAAACAGTGAAAATGGTCTTAGATATACATATGGAAATTATACAAGGTCGCATGTTTGTGCACTATCCAGGATTACAGCTCTGACTAATACTTTTGCACGTATTTCTGTAAGGAAATGACTTTTGTTTTATATGTTTTATCATTTCAGAGAAATTGAACTTCATTTAATGAATAGACAACCCTAATACACCCTGCATTACTTCAGAGTTCAAAATGAATTCCCATATTCCTCAGAAAGATGGCGGCATCATCAAATCCCGGTAATCTATGCCACAAATACAGCTGTGGATTTTTTTTTTGGTGCATATCTAGAAACTGACAGCTGTTTGAATAATAATAACTAGGCGGTTCTCCAGCTCTTGAACATCCATTGTTAAGTAAAATCTTTAACACCTAATATTGTCTGCTTTCACTACCGTCCAAACGTGTGCCTCTAACATCAAACAATGATACGCCGGTTTTATGACGTAATCACATAAATTCATGGATGTTTCCTTCCAATATACCAGGTGCTTATAGCTTTGTGGTCCATTTAATAATCCAAGTTACTAGTGAATACACGTCCACTGATAATGGTTTCCTTGGCACCTTACACCAAGGTGTTCAATAGACTGTTTACTCACTTAAAATGTTCAAATCTTATACCATATCTTCATAACAAAGGGCGTTCCTTGCAAGGGGAGGGGTAAATCCACGCATTTTTTTTTTTTTTTTGTGCGTGTATATTAGTAAACCTGTTTACTTGACTCTTAATGCCTGTTATTGAATATCTATTTCCATATACTCGGCATAAAGCTTGCATGCCTTTTTTTTCCCATTGTTATGCAGTCAAACCTGATGAAAGCCGTCTGGCGCGCCGTCAGGAATAACCGTCGATATGAAATAAAAGTATGCATAATTATTTTGAATATTTTTTAATCAAACTCGTTTATTGTTCCAAGGACAAGCAGACCTCTATAGCCACGTCATATTGGATTGTCGCCGATTATCTATTGAGGGAAAAACTCAGAAATATGCAAGATTTCAAAACGTATCAAACTGAGCTATTGTGTTCCATATGTCTCGTTACCATTACAAGACCCGAGTGCATGGCATTATTATTAGTATCGATGGACAGTGAATTAGTGTACATCTAGCATGGCTTTTATCACGTGACCTGCATCTCTCTCTCTCTCTCTCTCTCCCTCCCTCCCTCTCACTCTCTCTCTCTCTCTCTGAATTGATATTCTCACAAAACCCTTTCCCAGGGGCGAATCCAGGAATTTTGTAAAGGGGGGGGGGGGGGGAGGCGCAAAGCAGTTTATATTTCTGGTGCCAATTCCGGGTTAAATCAGCTGACAAGCAAAAAACAAACAAACATACAAACAAACAAACAAACAAATAAACCACTTCCGGGGTTAAATGGCTAAGAAGCAAAAAAAAAACAACAAACAAAAACAAAACAAAACAACAACAACAAAAAAACCCCAAAATAATAACAACAACGACAACAACAAACACTTCAACAACACATGACACGATCTGTCAGCTGCCAAGGGAGTTATCCCTCCCACGGTAGGGAGATTTCTTTATATTTATATTGGTCATCAGTCATACATACTTTTCTTTAAAAAAAACATCAACATCTCATTTTTTCTTTCCTTTCTTTTATTTAAAAAAAAATAGAGGGGGAGGAGCGCGCCCAGCGCTCCCCTCGCTGGATCCGCCACTAACTTCTCAGTTTACATGACTAATTTTAGTAGCAGCAATGTGTCTTCATTGACTTTATAGTAGTGGTTGCAACCACATATATGCAGATTAGCTAATGACGTCATAAATTCACAGTTCTATCAAGGTTTATGCACAAATATATTATTCGTATCATGATTTCTGTTTTTCTCGACTATATAACACTTGCAATTCCTTTCCTAGAGCAACGTCTATTGCAAGTTATTTGCACACAACAAAACTTTGACGTTTTTTAATTTCAGGTTAAAAAGGGAAATGTAGATAAAGATTTGCTCATAGGTTAATTGGATACCTTCGAGGCCACGACATTGTCACATGATTTATTTTGCATCATGATTGCTACTAACACTGGGCCACTACTTGAATATAAATTGCAAATTGTAAAGTTAAGTTACGCCTCTTCCGTTATAGGGTAGATTTTCAATAAGCTCTTACAGTTTGTTCTTTGAATCTATCAATAAGATGGACTTTAAAATCACTTTCTAAGGAGATGTATTCGCTCATTCTTTTTATATTTGGTTTGAGATTCTTTTTTTTTTTCTATCTCTCTTTGTACATGTTAATTATACACAATAATCATTTGATTTTTTTTTTCATTCATTCTATGTTAGTCTTGTTTTCACACAGGATATTGGTATTCACATATCTATATTCATGTTTGTTTGTTTGTTTGTTTGCTTGTGTGTGTGTGTGTGTGTGTGTGTATGGAGTGGTCAGGGACGTTCAGAATTGTACCACAGATCCTGAGAGCCAGTTACATGCGACGGTAATTCTCCAACTCGGGTGTAATCGCGCATAATGTGAATGACGGGTTTATCCACTCTACCTGCGAAGATTACATTCCGGTGATCCGCCCAGCGTATTTCATTACCAAGCATCGCCTCCAGTAAATAATGCTGAAAAGTGCCCATTAATCTACCCAGTGCCGTAAACCTGCCTTTGTACTGGTACGAGATAATCACATTTGCAGCGTAAATGTTCATATCAGCAAAAGACAACTAGACAAAGAAAGAATTAATTAACCTCGATATTACAATATACAAGTGCATTACTAGTATCATGGGACATCACTTGTGCAAATCATACAAACAGTGAATGGATAGAAGGACGGTATACATATATATATATATATATATATATATATATATATATATATATATATATATATATATGTTTGTATTGTGATATACATGTATATCAAATATCATCTCTCTCTCTCTCTCTCTCTCTCTCTCTCTCTCTCTCTATATATATATATATATATATACATACACATATATATATATGTGTGTGTGTGTGTGTGTGTGTGTGTGTGTATGTATGTGTATGCCTATTGTATATTTGTATAAATGAATTAATTTATATGTTTATTTATATATTTATACAATTATGCATAATTGTGATAATTATATTCATGGCAATATTGTGTGTATCAGTAAATAACGTTGGTGTGTCTGAGTATTTAGGATGAATGCTATAACCATAAGCTGTATATAAACAACCTTTTTGTAAATTATAGCTGTAAAAAGAATCTATTCATTTTTTCCCTATTGGTACGACAGCGTAACGGGAAAGAGTGTTGTATTCGTGATACGGTATCCAGTCAAGTGTATTTTAAAAGAACAAGTACACACTGAGACATCACGAGCTGAAATAGAAAAAAAAATCAAGTAATGCCGTACCAGATAAAGGAGTAATTAGTTTATGTGGAAAACCTACAAGAATATAGTAAAATCATCGTCGTACATTGGACCTAAATCACTTGTATGAATTACAAGTTGTTGGTTTATTATATTTCAGTTAGACATGCGGCAATATTATATATAAATATATATATATATATATATATAGAACACAAGTGTAGGGAGATATCCATTAAGATATTGCTGAAGACCCTCTTTGCAAGCAAAGATTGTGATACATTCCTACTTTTTTTTTTCAAGTGGGAACTTTGTACAACATTCGACGAGATCGGTCGATTTTTCCACAAAATACAACATTAAGATGTGAAGATTTTTGTACTCCTTCAACATCTATACAATAGGTGGATGCAATATATTGTATCCATAAATTTGATATAAGAGATATCTGATATCTGTGTGTAAGTCTTAACTCGCTTCCACAAGATTGATGTTGTAATGCACCCTGTCCAGTGCTTCATCATGTTCAGTTCATTGAATTATAAGATATCGATATCGTTATTAGGTACACATTTTGTACACGTTTGCCCATTCCACTCGTACAAATCACATACTGTAGTTACTTACTGGTATATCGACGAACTTATACAGTCATTTATGACAGGGATTATTTTGTAGATTCTGCAGGTCCATGTCATTGAGCTCGATAATCTCTGTGCGCTGCGTCATGTCAACGATGAATCTCAGATTAAACGTTTCCATGGAAACCCGCAGCCATTAGTACACCGGGACGCACTTGCGAGTGTGAGAGCGAATAAAATTATGACAGTAATTTCTGTACATCCATGTGCTAACAGACGCAAGCGTTAACTATTGGCCGTAAATCACGCACAGTCTAAAATGAATATACATTTCATGGTGTAAAAGGACTGTATTGACACTGATTAAATATAAGTTTACGTGTATATTTGCGGTATCAACGGAGGGGAAAACTAAATTGAAATACGGATGTGGAATATTCTGTTAAGAGTACAAGCAACTTTTCTTATGGTAGACACACACTAGAGGTATTGAATTCAATCCTAAACATACATCAGCTCCCAACCTACTTACACAAGTATATATTCAAATATATTTTTACACAATTATTATTGTAATGTCGTATACACAATGATTTAGAGCCGACTCATTTGGAAACGAATAAATCCGATTCCAGCGTACTAAGTACTTGCCGGAGACAATGATAATACAGACATATGACACTTTCGGATATGAAGTCGCTATGTTATGATAGGAAAAAAAAATCGCGATTGGACATAATCACTAATAAGATTGAATTCGTCAGCGTTAAGGCATTCTATGAATGCTGCAGCAAAATAAAACCGATTACATTATCATAGATAGTAGACAACACATGTCAGTGCAACAAGATTCATCATTTTTCCTTATCCTTGAAGAAGTATACATATATTATAGTGCATATAAAAACCTTCCTTTTACACAGCAGCCTCATGCGCTTTGCCATCATAGAGGAATGCTTCTCTCTTCTTTTTTT
The DNA here is from genome assembly GCF_964275005.1 of Diadema setosum. Taxonomy (NCBI): domain Eukaryota; kingdom Metazoa; phylum Echinodermata; class Echinoidea; order Diadematoida; family Diadematidae; genus Diadema; species Diadema setosum. The sequence continues at coordinate 3,756,898 of NC_092702.1, forward strand.
TTTTTTGCTTTTTTTTTCCAGATACATGAACAACTCACATTGAAGATTGTCCCTAAAGTCTTTAAAATATGTGACAAATGAACTCAAGAGATAAAATTATCATTAAAATAATAATAAAGATAATCATAATGATCTAAGCCCATGTAACATTTTTCATCGTTCGCAGAGAGAATTCCAGAGAATATTGTAGCCACCAGACAGGGTTCGAATTCAGAACCATCCTATATGCAGTCCAGCGGTTTAACACCACTATACCACAAAACTGATGACATGAATCATAATTATCAACTCTCCGCTTCTATGGTGTACACCGAAATTCCAGATGTTGTAAGTATAGTGTGAAATGTCAAACGTATGATAATAACTACTATACGAGAGAGGAGGCCTTGATTCAAATATTGCTATATTGCGATATTGAGTGATAACGTCATTACAAGTAATGTAAGATTTCTCAAAAGAAGAAAACAGACCGTGTGTGGTGATGCATTCCTTCATGATAGGGGACATTGTTCAAAAGACCGTACTAAGTCATTCACATCCATGCACATTTAGGTTGCAATACAATTTTTTTTTTTTTTGTGAAGCATATATATATATATATATATATATATATATATATATATATATATATATATTATATCAAGACTAAAAACTCAAGAGTCAAACTAACTTAGGAGTCTAACTTTCATATTTTGATCAATATATATATATATATATATATATATATATATATACATATATATATCTCATATAGATATATATAGATATATAAAAGTAGATCATGTGTATATAATGCAAAACACATGACGGTAGCAGCAAATTCGCATACTGATTATAACAAACATATTACGTACATACGGCAGATATGAAGAACGATCTATTTTTGTAGTATAACCTCTCCGTATCGATGAGTGTTCAGTTGTTATAAGTAGAGTAGGCCTATAATAATAATATTTACCGTTCATTTCTTAATTGAGTCACTGGTATGCACTGCGACGAGTGTGTCTATACTATTCATTAATTATGCTGTGATTATTGATTGATTAGGATTGTTATTCATAATTGTCATGTCGGGCAAGCCTTACAAAGTCCCTTGGCATTCTTTATAGTAGAGCAGCATTGTCCATGAATAACGAAAATCGACGCGAGCTTATCTCTAAGGTCTGATATTCGATGGAGTTCTACAATGTCTCTGTTCAAATCAATTCTTGTTTCTAATCATCAGTGCAAGGATCAACGTGATTGGCAAAACGACATCATGATATAGGTATCAGAGGATAGGAATAAGGCATCGTGGTCGTGTGGGGTAGGGGGAGAAGGGAGACGTATGCAATTGCGGGGTTTCCACCGTTTCGTGGATGTGTCTGGTTCAGTTGAGTCGTGATGAACTGTGACTTTTTTTATTCATACTATTTTTTTGCCTTGTGTAGACGTTGTTCTACAAAACGGTGCTGCTTGGACGGGCAAGACGTTGCTAATCTGAAGCGATAATCCTCTGCGTAACTACGGTAATGTACACTTATTGTTCATTTGGTGACTGCGAGGTGGCCAGGTGGGCACAATTAATCTTAGTGAGTAGACAAAAACTCCGGATATTCTCTATGTTTCATCATTGTTTTAGTCTTACTTCATTCAAATCAAGCTGCAATGGAAACGAGGAAGGGACGGAAACGAGCGACCAGCCACTCTTAAAACCAAGATTCATGTCTGTAGACAAAGGGATGATTTATTATTATAGTTTTTGTTAAGATGGGGGCTTCAAGTTTAAAACTTTTTTTTGCCAGATAGATGAGAAACCTGTTATGAAATATGAAAGAGTATGCAATTCTTAGAGGAATTCAAAGTTTTGATGAAAATTGGCTTTGAAATGGTTGAGACTCCCAAAACAGTGCTATACTGATAAAAGGTGGGACCCATTTTCATTATTTCATCTTTATTTTACTCTGTATTTGGATATCTCACCCATTTCGAAACCGATTTTTGTCAAATAATCTTTGAATTCCTATTGTATGCTCTTTAATATTTCATAAATGATTTCTAATTACAATGTATCTCAAAAAAAAAAAAAAGATTGAAAGCTGAATCCCCATCTATTTAAAACCAAAACCATATCATCCCTTTAAAGCCGTGACGGAAAGGAGGGAATTGTCACTCGTAATAATTACACCCCTCCCTCCTCTGAAAGTACCGCTCATCCACCGCTCCACGGGTGCTGTTGTTCAACTCGCAGACTAAATCATGGTGGTTGAAAGAGCTGCAGGCCTCATCGGTCATACAGGCTGACGCGCAGTGGATTTTGCTATCACTTGATATGGTGCGATGGGTGTGATTGGCGAGACACCAGCCCGTGACAAACCTACCGCCGGGAGACCGGGTTAAGGTGTACACCTTCGACCGCTTACGATTTACGGCAGGGGCTGTAAGAAGAAAAAAGGAAGAGATTTTCACAAAACAAGAACAATGATCAAAGTGTGGATCTAACGGCTTATCAATTACGTTTATTTTATGATTTTAAAAAATCCTTCATCTAAATTTCCACTGAATCAGTGGTATTTAGATGCGCTTTTCTTCTGGTTATATAATGGGCCCTATGTGATATTTGACTGTTATTGATGTCAAAATTCATTAGCATTTTGCTAGAAAGAACACTTTATAAATAAGATTACGTAAATACTAAGAATATATCCATATTATTAAAAAAAGCATGGAAAACTGCAGAAAATCACACTGTCAAACTGATTTTTCTGTAAATAAAAGAAAAGCAGTTTTTCCTCCATCCTTCCTCTTTGTATAGTCTCCAGTAGAGAAGAATCGGGTCTTTCGATCGAAATGTCAACCCAATGAGACGTTCGGGGAGAAATACCTTCGCAATAACAAACATCACACCAATTTAACATCGCAGTGTATAGAGCGTCGAACATAACGAGTGGATGTGAGAACTGTTGTAGGCTTGCTTACCTTCGCATAGAGGTTGAAACATGCTATCACAACCTTGATCGTAAAGTTTTTTTGATGTTACGCTGTATCGGACACAGTTCACGGGACCCGAACCAGGTAAGTCATAGTTATCAGGCTCGCCAAAATCCCACCATGACGTCGTGCCTGACATTAGGAAAAACAAAATTTTATTCGAGGATTCAAGTAGTTAGGTGATCCGTGTGCGATCACGGTTCATCTATCATTATTTATTTGTTTGTTTGTTTGTTTGTTTTTTTGGTACGGATTCCTTTTCCCCCTTTCTTTCTTACTTTCTGTCAAATCTTGTGTAAACGTTTTCTCTAAAGTACAATGACAAAGACCTGGCAGACATCGATGACTATGTCTCAAGGATGGAAAATCTTGTTTGTCAACATGATCAGTCAACCATGACGTCAGCGTGGCATTATTTCCCAAGATCACATTGCCTTAATAATTTCATGACTAAATATTGTTTTGTAATGAAACTTGTATTCATGTCATGATTTATGGTTGAATAAAAAAAAAATGCCCTGCTAGTGCATCAAAATCTTGAATGTCTTCAATGATCTGTAAACGATTTTGCATATATAGGCCTACTTTTCAGACCATTTGAAAATTTTAAAATTTTGCCAGCGCGCACGTCCTCACGTGCGTCACTTGCACTTATAAGCGCGTAGATAAAGTAAAAATAATACTGATACCAGGGCTGCACACTAACCCATTTTTTCTGCCGGTCCAACCTGTCTCTGTCGGACCGGTAAATGCCCCGTTTTAAAATTTTTTACCGGTCTGAACAGAAAATTTACCGGTCAACGACAACCTAAAAAATAAACTTATTTTCTTGTTTTTTATGGACGTAACTCCCCCCCCCCCATACCCATGTACATTTTACAGATTAATTTTTTTTTTAACTTGCATTATCTATTGCACAAGAGATAAAAAAAAAAGATAGGAAAAACTAGAATATATGTTTGTGAATTACAGTGTAAAATGATAATGAACAAAATTAGATTGTATCAAATGCGTTTGTGACTTTTTTCTAAACATCGGCGCACGAACTTGCTGCGTAACCTGCTCTTGGTGGTCAGTTGGATTGCGACGATTTAATGAATTATTTTAGCTGTGAAATTTTCTGATGTACGCGCTCCAAGGAGTTCTTTATTTTTCTCCCGATAATCTATTCGCATTTGTGCATGCGTTCTTGAAAGGCACACGACATGCAGGGCCGAATTTGCAATCCTTTTTGCGCCCATTTCCACCTCAAATATTAGCGGGATTGTGACAATTTCATAAATTACTTCGGCTGTAATCTATTATGATAACGGGCCAAAATGGGTTGAAGATGTGTCCTTTATTTTTTTCCCGATAAACTCTTCGAATTTCGTAAGTGCGTTCTTAAAAAGATTCACCACATGGCCGAATTCATGATACTTTTTGCGCCTATTTCCACATCAAATATTAGCGGGATTGTGACGATTTCATAAATTACTTCGGCTGTAATATTTTCTGATGCAAGCGCCAAAAGAGGTTGAAGATGTGTCCTTTATTTTTTTCCCGATAAACTCTTCGAATTTCGTAAGTGCGTTCTTAAAAAGATTCACCACATGGCCGAATTCATGATACTTTTTGCGCCTATTTCCACCTCAAATATTAGCGGGATTGTGACGATTTCATAAATTACTTCGGCTGTAATATTTTCTGATGCAAGCGCCAAAAGAGGTTGAAAATGTGTCCTTTATTTTTTCCCGATAAACTCTTCGAATTTCGTAAGTGCGTTCTTAAAAAGATGCACCACATGGCCGAATTCATGATACTTTTTGCGCCTATTTCCACCTCAAATATTAGCGGGATTGTGACGATTTCATAAATTACTTCGGCTGTAATATTTTCTGATGCAAGCGCCAAAAGAGGTTGCAAATGTGTCCTTTATTTTTTCCCGATAAACTCTTCGAATTTCGTAAGTGCGTTCTTAAAAAGATGCACCACATAGCCGAATTCATGATACTTTTTGCGCCTATTTCTACCTCAAATAATCAGCGGGATTGCGACGATTTCATAAATTACTTCGGCTGTAATATTTTCTGATGCAAGCGCCAAAAGAGGTTGAAAATGTGTCCTTTATTTTTTCCCGATAAACTCTTCGAATTTCGTAAGTGCGTTCTTAAAAAGATGCACCACATGGCCGAATTCATGATACTTTTTGCGCCTATTTCTACCTCAAATAATCAGCGGGATTGCGACGATTTCATAAATTACTTCGGCTGTAATATTTTCTGATGCAAGCGCCAAAAGAGGTTGAAAATGTGTCCTTTATATTTTCCCGATAAACTCTTCGAATTTCGTAAGTGCGTTCTTAAAAAGATGCACCACATGGCCGAATTCATGATACTTTTTGCGCCTATTTCTACCTCATATAATCAGCGGGATTGTGACGATTTCATAAATAACTTCGGCTGTAATCTTTTATGATAACGGGCCAAAATTGGTTGAAGATGTGTCCTTTATTTTTTCCCGATAAACTCTTCGAATTTCGTAAGTGCGTTCTTAAAAAGATGCACCGCATGGCCGAATTCATGATACTTTTTGCGCCTATTTCCACCTCATATTAGCGGGATTGTGACGATTTCATTAATAACTTCGGCTGTAATATTTTCTGATGCAAGTGCCAAAAGAGGTTGAAAATGTGTCCTTTATTTTTTCCCGATAAACTCTTCGAATTTCGTAAGTCCGTTCTTTGATGCACCACATGGCCGAATTCATGATACTTTTTGCGCCTATTTCTACCTCAAATAATCAGCGGGATTGTGACGATTTCATAAATTACTTCGGCTGTAATCTTTTATGATGCACGCGCCAAAATGGGTTGAAAATGTGTCCTTTACTTTTTCCCGGTAGACTCTTCGAATTTCGTAAGTGCGTTCTTAAAGATGTTCCACACAGCCGAATTCATGATACTTTTGCGCCTATTTCTACCTCAAATATCAGCGGAATTGTGGCGATTTCATGAATTACTTCGGATGTTACTTTTTGTGATGCACGCACCGGCTAGAATGGTTGAAAATGCGATCTTTATTTTTCTCCCCATAATCTCTTCGCATTCCGTACATGCGTTCTTGAAAGGTATACGACACGGCGGAATTCACGATCCTTTTTGCGCCTATTTCTACCTCAAATATCAGCGGGATTGCGATGATTTTATGAATAACTTCGGCTGTAATCTTGTATGATAACGCGCCAAAATGGGTTGAAAATGTGTCCTTTATTTTTCCCGGATAAACTCTTCGCATTTCGTAAATGCGTTCTTAAAAGATTATACGACACGGCCAAAAATCATGATTCTTTTTGCGCCTATTGTTTCCTCAAACTTCAACGGGATTGCGATGATTTCATGAATTATTATTCGGCTGTAATCTTTATGATGCACGGGCCAAAAGGGGTTGAAAATGTGTCCTTTTTTTTTCTCCCTATAATCTCTTCGCATTTCGTACTTGCGTATACGACACGGCCGAATTCACGATCCTTTTATCGCCTATTTCTACATTGAATATCAACCGAATTGTGGCAATTTCATGAATTACTTCAGATGTAATCTTTTGTGATGCGCGCACCAACTGGGATAGAATGGTTGAAAATGCGTTCTTTATTTTTCTCCCCATAATCTCTTCGCATTCCGTACATGCGCTCTTGAAAGGTATACGACACGGCCGAATTCACGATCCTTTTTGCGCCTATTTCTACCTCAAATATCAGCGGGATTGCGATGATTACATGTATAACTTCGGATGCAATCTTTTATGATACACGCGCCAAAATGGGTTGAAAATGTGTCCTTTATTTTTCCCCGATAAACCCTTCGCATTTCGTAAATGCGTTCTTAAAAGATACACGACACGGCCAAAAATCATGATTCTTTTGCGCGTATCGTTTCCTCAAACTTCAACGGGATCGCGATGATTTTATGAATTATTATTCGGTTCTAATCTTTATGATGCACGGGCCAAAAGGGGTTGAAAATGTGTCCTGTATTTTTCACCCAATAATCACTTCGCATTGCTACATGCCTATACGTCACGGCCGAATTCACGATCCTTTTAGCGCCTATTTCTACATCAAATATCAGCGGGATTGCGATATGTCATTAATTATTTCGGCTGTTATCTTTTGTGATACATTCACCAGAAGGGTTGAAAACACGTTCTTTATTTTTCTCCCGATAATTTCTTCGCATTTGTGCATGCGTTTTCAAAATTATACATTGCATGCAGGGCCGAATTCGATATTCTTTTTGCGCCTATTATTGTTTACTCAAATTCCAACGGGATTGCCAAATTTTCATGAATTACCATTCGGCTGTAATCTATATGATGCAATCGCCAAAAGGGGTGAAAATGTGTCCTTTATTTTTCTCCCGCTAATCTTTTCCCATTTCGTACATGCGTTCTTAAAAGGTATACGACACGGCCGAATTCACGATCCTTTTTGCGCCTATTTCTACCTGCAAATATCAACGGGATTGTGGCGATTTCATGAATTACTTCGGATGTAATCTTTTGTAATGCACGCACCAGAAGGGTAAAAATGTGTTTTTTATTTTTCTCCCGACAATCTCGTCGCATTTGTGCATGCGTGTTTGATGAACAACACGGCATGCAGGACTGAATTCAAGATCCTTTTTGCGCCTATTATTTCCTCAAATTTCAACGGGATTGCGTTGATTTCATGAATTGTTATTCGGCTGTAATCTTTTATGATGCACTCACCAAACTGTTTCCTTTATTTTTTTTTTCTCCTCTATAATCTTTTCGCATTTCGTACATCACAAGCTTTTGAAAGATACGACGCGGCCGGTCGAATTCATGATCCTTTTTGGGACGATTTCTACCTCAAATATGTAAGCGGGACTGCCATGATTTCATGATTTTTTTTTTCTCCCTAGTATTATCTCTTCACATTTTGTGCATGCGTTCTTAAAAAGTTCACGGAAGGGCCGATTTCGTGATCCTTTTTTGCGCCTATCTTCATTATGAGACCATTCTGAGCGAATGAAAATATTCATTTGTGAAATGACTGTGTAAAATGAAAATAAACTCAATCAGATCCATATACTGTATCGCTGAATATCGAATGTGTTTTTACTTTTTCTAAAAATCGACACTAGTATATTAGTTCTAACATAACTGCCACGCTGCAGCGAAGCCGGGATCGGATCGATCTTGCGTTAAAAATCATGAGTAAAATGACCCAGAAATGCGTGCGCTTCTATCAATGCTTCTTGTCTGGCATGACCGCCGATCGCAAGCAATCGAAAAGCAGTGTAAACACTGTATACATGGTGTACATGCTTTGCATGTATTGCATTGCATGCAGTGCGTGAGCAGCGCCAAATGCACAAGCTAGCGCGACTCCGATAACTGGTCGACTGCTAGTGATCAAAACTAATCCCGTTTACTGTACAAATTGCACCGGTAGACATAAAAGAAAACTTGTGTAAAACTTGTTGAACAGTGCGATATCTTGCATTCTGTTTCTCCCTGATCGGGGCTGCTCTTTTTCTTTCTACTGACCCCACCAATGTTTGTTTGTTTTTTTTTACTGGTCATGTCGGACCGGTAACTTGTGGATTTCCTGAAAAGTTACCGGTCCGACAGTGACTTTTACCGGTCTTTGACCGTCGGACCGGCGCCAGTGTGCAGCCCTGCTGATACCCATAGAATTCAAAGAGTGCATTATATCACGAAGAATATAATAATGTTCATTATAAAATGGGTTCAAGAATGTAGCCAATTGGAAGCGCTGAAATGAGTCGCGTGCGAGTGCATTATTTCTTACGATCATGCACGGCCTGACGTCACAATGTTTACACTAGCAGTGCGCACTCAATCAGTTGTTACAAGTGCGCGTCACGCGCTACTAAACGCGCTGTCAATCCTGTAAACAACTTCTAGTTCGGGCTGCCAGCCGGCCTTTCTTGTGCATAACCTACATGTGGCGTACGTATACTCTTATACATACAGTACTTATGTGCGGGATTTCCGAGTGCGACGTGCGTAAATGTTTGGGACGAACATCTTCGGACATTTTGACTTTTGAGCGAGTGCTACATGTAGCTGACTGGTATTGACCCACAAAGGTACGTGAAAAATGCTGTTAGTTTTCGACCCATTTTATAAAACAAACGATGCACAGGATTATTTCGTTGCGTTAGTGAAGGTGCGGCGCACTCTCGAGTATTGACAATGGTGCAACTAACGCACTCTATCCTGTGCATCACTGTATGACCATGGCACTACTGGCAAGAGTGTCCTATAATGTGTGCGCGCATGCGCGTATGATATACCTGCAGTAGGAGTTCTAGTGCAGTTGTTACCAATTTTACCTTTTGTGGTCTATTGAGTAAAAAAAAAAAAAACCCAGAAATTCATTCCATTTTCTCTGTAAGAATACCTTAGACCCTCTATTGATTTAAAACAGTAAAAACGTTTGACAGTTAAGTAAATTTGAATAACAAATTACGGAAGTAATTAACATAAAAAATGGAAAAAAAAAAAACTTTCCCCGCTGCTGGTGTAAGCGAAGTTCCTGCTGGATCTGTGAGTAGATTCTAAGGTTCTGTCATTGTTTCATGTGTGAAACTCATGCCTCTACAATAATATAGGGTAGCTACTAGACATTTGAAAGAAAAATAATCAGAGGTTTGTCATACAATTTCCATCAAAGGAAAGCCTGGCAGTTTTTCTACAACTTTGCTTATTACATGTTCAGGGTAACAAGAACCTATAAAATAGGTACGTTGATTAAAAAACAAAATGTTTTCTCATGACTACGTTGCTGTCTCTGAATGCGGCAGACAGGGGGTTTACACCACAGCACATAATAGTTAATGGATATTCTGTACCTGTCTGTGTGTGCAGGTTCGTACATGCGTATGCGTATGCGTATGTACATGTGTGTGTGTGTGTGTGTGTGTGTGTGTGTGTGTGTGTGTGTGTGTGTGTTTGTCTGTCCGTCTACCCGCCTGCCTGTGAATGTGCGTGCGCGCTTATGCCTGTTATACAGTGCGTATCAAAAAAAAAAGGTAATCCAACTTTGGAGGGCTCACTATTTCATAATTCTCAGCTATGTAAAGCACAATGTTGGTTGTGAGGAAAGAAGAACTCTTCCTCTTTCCATTGATACCTAATTATGTTGACAAATACCATGTATGACTTAGCACATGAACTTTAAAGACAACAATGACAAACTGCACTTTTTCCAAATTTGAGTGTCACATGAAGGAACAATGAATGTCTCACTGAATGGATGGGATCTGTCAATGAAAGTGGTCAAATAAACAGGCCAGCCTGTACGAACGCAGGTTTGTGTTTAGGGTTTGTGTTTAGAGTTTCTTCTTGTCCACTTTATGGTCCATAACGTTTAACATGGCCGCCTGTCTGATAATGCGGTCACTCCCACTATAAAACCAGTTCACACAGTCCATTTTCTCTGTTCGTATTCGACACGTAGCTCGCAGCGACAAACCATGTCTTACATATGAAGAGAGAAAATGGATAATGGTTTAGTCTCTTGGGAGTGACCAAGTTATCAACAACAGCGGCCATGTTGAAGGTTATGGACCATATAGAAGGTTTTAGAAAAAAACCCTGAACACTGAGACCTGCAGTCTAAAACGAACAAAAAGTCGCACGCACTGATTTTGTGTGAGGTCTGAAAATAGGTAAAAAGGGTCAATTTGGTTAATCTTGACTTTCTATATTTTCTGAAAGAGCAAGTCTTCTTCTACATTATGCTAAAATTTGGTATCATATAATGAACAGGAAAGTGTGATTTTTAGCAATTTATCTCGAAGACTTTTTTTAAAGAATAGTGTGATTAGGTGCGTCTTTGGAGTCCCCCTTTCATTTCTTAAAAAAACAACTCTGTACACACTCTTCACTTTCAACTCAAATAACTTTAGAAAGGATGATGCTACTGCTGTGAAAGTTGGCATTTATCATAGACATAATGTGTTAATAGAACATGCTCAATTTCAGCTTAATCTGGTAATCCCTTCATTGTGGTTAACCGGTGGTTTTCATCCTGTTTTTTTTTTTGGTCCCACTCATTGCACAGGTAAGCACGGCGTACACCCTGTGCTTCAGAGCCTCTTTTCTCAGTTCACACTTTTCAGGAGTGTGTGATTTCTTTCCAATTTTAAATAGGTTAGGAGAGTCCATTTGATTTGATTTATTCATCATTTTAAAGCTTAAAGTCTGTTCTTTCAGAATATGCTCTTAACTAAGGCTGGCCTGTTAATTTGACCACTTTCATTGACAGATCCCATTCATTCAGTGAGACATTCATTGTTCCTTCATGTGACAGAAACTTTGAAAAAAAAGTGCAATTTGTCATTGTTGTCTTAAAAGTTTATGTGCTCAGTGATGCATGACATTTGTCAACATAATTAAGTATCAATGGAAAGAGGAAGAGTTCTTCTTTCCTCACAACTAACATATTGTACTCAGCTGACCAATGGCAGCCCTCCAAAATTGGATTACTTTTTTTGATACGCACTGTATTTCCTCGTAAATGCTCAAATACAAGTCATTGATTTGATTAATTGTATCTAGCATATCTTATATCTCAAGCATAAGGTACAAAAACCACATTGCATTTCAAATCAGACTTTCTGTAAGTAACAAAACACAATCAAACTTAATATTGTTTGGGATAAGTTGTAACACCTGAATAATGTTCTGCAGATTGGACGAGTTAAAATGTAGCAACTTGACCCTGTGCGTGTTTCAATAACCGGATAAACAAATCTAGTGTGCTCGATAAACACTCAAATATCTGACGGTGCTACTACCACTGAAAGACACATTTCTTTCACCCACATACCCATTATCAACAGAAGATGACAGGTTTTGATGAAATAAAATGATATCGATTATTCTGAAGTTATACTCGGAGATGGGAAAAGCTTTTTTTTCACCTAACTTCTCCATATATAGGGTGTTCAGGTATGATTACTTTCTCATGTAGAGATCGTTTAAGGAAATGATGTCTTAATATGATATAGCTTTGACGCCGTCTATTGTTTAGATTTTGAGAAAATAATCACGTGACAACTTACCCAAGTAACAACTAGACCTGGGTCCCATTTCATAAAAAGTTGATATGATAGCAACTCTTGCTGGAATGACAATTGTCATGGTAACGACAAGAATGCAGCTCCCTGATTGGCTGTTGCTATGGGAAGTTGTCATTCCAACAAGAGTTGACATCATAACATTTTTCATGAAACGGGGCCCTGGTCTTCACATAAGGTTTCTTAGGTCCAGAGGAGAGCACCAGATCGGAGTTTTTACCTTTTCACTCATCTTGTATACGGACAAAACGTTTATTCACTATTCCCACTAAAAGACACACTTCTTTCACGCACATACCGATCATTAAAAACTCTTTATGTGCCACGTTCGCATTTTTGACTCGGTCGATGGCGTGCCAACTTCGCATATTCTGCTCAAAAGCACAAACCCGCCATAAACAATCGATAAATCGCCGAATGCCACAGCAGAATGAAAGCGTTTCTAGCGATTCCGTTCCTCTCATGTTCAGCTTGCATTTTATGTGGAAATTGACTAGCAAGAGGTGTTCCCTCCTGGATTTGTCACTGTTTTGTGTGTAAAAGTAATGCCTTTGCAGTAATGTAGCTACTACTCATTTGGAAGTAAAACAATTTCATATTTGACATACAATTTACATCAAAGCAAAACTCGGCATTTTATCTGAACTTTGCTCATTGCATGCCTAGCTTAACAGAAATCTATAAAGGATACATAGATTTGAAAAAAAACAACAGAATGTTTCCACAAAGTATGACCACGTTCTTGTCTCAGAATATTATGGCACACAGGGGGTTTCCACCATGGCACATGGAGAGTTAACAGATGATGAAATGTCTTGATGAAATAAAACAATATCTATTATTATGAAATCATAATCGGACAAGGGATTTTTATTTATTTATTTTTTTTTTACCGACCAACATTAATAGATCGTGGTCATTTGGCTGGAATATTTTGGAAACATTTTCTATTTAAATAGAAATCCTGTAGGTACCTGTTCGCCAGCAAAGGGGCGGGGGAGGGGGGTTGGGATTCATTCGCACCCTGTGGCCACCTTATATGATACGGGCTTGGACACGGGTCTGTGTTACAACGTCCCAATACAGGTTGACTTACTGGAAGGAATTAACTGAGTGCCGTCGTCGCATTCGAAGACGTTATCGGTGACCTCGTCGTTGCAACCTATCCAGGCAGACCAGACTGGAATATCAGTACTGTTTGGTCGTGGGAATGGTTCATGATTTCTCATGAACTCCTTGACAGCTTGAAATTCCTCGTTGGACGAGGGAACGAAGAGCTGCGAGCCGCCACACTGGGCGGCAGCAGCATCTCGAGTGAAAGCGTATGCGGAAGCAAACCGATAGCAACGGTTTTCTCGTTTCCACCAGCCAACGGGACAGATGTAGTCTTCATCTTTGACGAGACAGACAAAGAAAGAAATACGAAATACAAACAAGTAAGAATACAAATCATGTACGCACACTAACCAAAAGCACAGTATACGGTATGTGACAAAACGAACGTTCCTTGCAAAACTCTTGTTTCATCGCCACAAGTATTTGACATAACCAGGAATGAGCAACCAATCTTAGCTTACCTGATGTTCATAGAAGACTTGAAAAAGTGGTGCTGTACTTCGTGGCTACTTCCGTCATCTTCAAATCACATATTATATATATATATATATATATATATATATATATATATATATGAAAAAATAAACTGGTAATGCATATTTTTTTTTTTTGGCCACTAAAGAATGAGTTTATTCGACGCAAATTTTCAGCGGCCTCGTGAAGACTCGTGAAGAAGGCGGAGGCCGCTGAAAATTTGAGTTGAATAAACTTATTCTTTAGTGGCAAAAAATGCATTACCAGTTTATTTCTGCATTTATTCGTGGAGCCAATTCCTGAATTCTCAACATGTTTGAACCTAGACTGAATATACATACATATATATATATATATATATATATATATATATATATGTATATATATATATAATATATACATATATATTTATATATAATTATATACATACACATGCCGAAATTAGAATATAGAATATATACCGATTTTGTATCGTTATTTCTTCTATTGTTGTGTGTTGTTATTTTTCTCTGTCTGCAACAAATTTAACAGGGAAACAGCAGATCAAAACCATTCAAAACCAATCCACAACACAAAAATACAACACTCTTTCTCTACTGACAATGTCGAAAGTGCGACGAATAAACCAATTTCCCATCCGAAAGACAACAACGAATTGAAATGTCATTGAAAGGATTTGTATCCAAGAATGATGTTATTTCACGGCCGATTTTGACCTATCCTTGACACAAACTGATAACCGCTTAAAAAGTTTCGATCAATCAAGAACGAATCATATAAGGATAACATAAATTCTGATAATCTACCAAAATCGCAACACAGCCTCCCGGAAGAAATCCAACTGATGATGCGTTGCGATGTTCTCGACTCACCATTTCCAAACGTCGGTATGATGAATCCAGTCAAAAGATTGAAAAAGAATATCCACCACATTTTCTCCGTCTCTCTCAGACGTGCTGCCTACAGTAACAATTCGTGATATGTGTAGTACCAAGAGCTCGATCGCCAAGTACCTCTTTGGTAGTACTGCTTCTCACAGGTACGGCGGCATTTTCAGACGGCAAAAGTCCCCCTGCTTCAAAGTGTCCACAGCCTGTCGAGCGAGCCTTGCCGCAAATCGGATTTCCGCCGTTGTGCGTTCGCCGATCGGTGACGCGCTGAAGATAAAATCAAATTAACGGACTCGTGGGCTGGACCGCGGGATATTTCACATCGCGCAGTCCTCGTACCTTGACGCCGTTGCACCGTAAGATAAATTGATTCATCAATTTGGATGGCATTAGTTTGCCCGAATGAGCTGAATATCTTTGTCATATGAATGACGTTTATTAAATGCCTTCACACTGAATGGTTAATTAATTGTAAATGCATTTAGGATATGAACCCCTTCTAATACGTTTTTCTTTTTTCCGAATGAAGACAAATAAGGGACGACTATATACATAACTAAGTATGTTACATTCTTATTGGATTCAGTGCAGTGGCGGATGGGGGGGGGGGGGAGCGCACCGGGCTCTCCCTTTATTTTTTGTTAAAACAAAATAAATAAAAGGAAAAAAATGGGGGAGGGATGCGTGCGCCCTCCTTTGATTTTGTAGGCGCCCCTCTTTGCGGAATTCCTGAATCCGTCCTGGATTCAGTGTCTCAGTGGTTAAATAAAGCCTTACAATATATATATATATATATATATATATATATATATATATATATATATACATATATATATATATATATATATATATATATATATATATATATATATATATACAGTGCGAGAAGAAGAGCAATCGTGGACGTAGCTAGTGATCAACGTGCGTGTTTATTGCCGACCTTTCGGTCTCGTTAGGACCTTCATCACGGCTGTAACTAGCTACGTCCACGATTGCTCTTCTTCTCGCACTGAATGTAAATAATGAAGGAGCTACACTGGTGCTGTAAATGGTTGAGACCCCTTCTCGTAGTCTATATATATATATATATATATACACTATATATATATATATATATATATATATATATATATATATATATATATATATATATTACAAACACACAGGGGATGAAAAAAATCACAGGTAACTCGCCGTAAAAAAATAAAAACTGAATAAAAAACAAACAAACGACAACATGTAAGGTAATAGTTGATAGTTCAGTACTTACGAATATCATAATCACGCAGAGTGCTTTTGAAATTACCCTTATTGATATCTACTATAGTGGTCATGGATCACCATGCAACCTTTTCTAATGAAAAGCATGCCATAATTTGATTTTTTTCTCTATTGGTAGCCGAAAAGGATTAACTTCACATCTGTGGAGCCATATCGTTGGCGACCACAAGCTTTATTTCATAACAATGCATAAAGAAAGGCTCAGTTGTATCTTTGTGTTTGTACGTTTCAGTATGATGTCAATATCATTTTTTATCCAGTGCGTGTTAAAATTTCCATTTGAGACATATCGGAATACCTCAGTATACTATTGTGACAGTCATTTTCGATGCCATTATTTTTTGGCTGATTTGATATACATATAATATATATATATATATATGTATATAATATATATATATATATATATATATATATATATATATATATATATATAGATATATATGTATATTAATTATGCATATATATATATATCACTCAACTGTCTCATTGGTAAGCCATGTCAAACGCTAATTGGCAATGGGACGCTTTGTTAATCAATCTACGTCGTTTAACGGCTCGCACAATGAGGATCGTCCTTCTCTTTTGTGATTCATGGATTTATTACCCCTTCTCCTCTTTTTTTTTCCTGTTTTTTGTTTTATTCAAGTACGTACCACAAGGAGGTGTGTCAGCTTACTATTCCTGTCTCTGTATATTGTATTTCAACAAATTATTTCTTTCTTTTAAACGTTTAGAGCAACTCCAAGCCCCTTCAAATTAGCGAGATTATTTTTGTTGTTATTTTTCTGTTTCAAATGACATGTTTTACTTTTCTGACTAATCTAGGTACGATAAACTTACTTTGCCACAACAGAATAAACAAATGCAAACACGATGTTGGTTGGACATTTTATAAGATTAGAAAAGTAGAAACTATCAGATAGTATCTTCTTGATAAATCAAAAGCGCCGAATGAAGTATTCAGTTTATCTAATGGGTACGATAAGGATGGCGTAAAGGAATATCCCCCCCTCCTTATCTTCTCCCAGCAACAAAACCTTCCAGAACTTATAAAAATGAAGGATAACGAAAGTACAAAGGGTATGTACGACGAAATGAAGGGAAAGTGAGTCGATATTTCAATTCTAGATGTTTCAGTTCAGTTTAGTTCAGTTCGATTTTATTTTTGCATTTTTTCAAGGAAATCATAATCAACAACACGTGTGTCTGACAGCAGAATAGCAAAACAAAATATTACATTCATAGTATCATAATCACAATCTTTAAAGTATAAACATAACAATGAGACAAGAGCAAAAGAAAAAAAAAAGACAAGAGCAAAAAAAAAAAAAAAAAAATACCGGCAGAGCAAAAACAGAGACATTGAGATAACCTTGAATTGACGACTCGAATTGACAATTTTACATGATATATATCGCCATTTCAAATCTATATTTCCAATGCCGGCAACTTTTGAAACAAACCATCGTTCAATCCATGGGTCAATCCAGAGGAATTTTCCTTAAAAGTAACAAAATCGGATGACTTATTTCATGACAGATATAACAATTATCACTCCATTGGCGAAATGCACTTCACGGATGAAACATAAACTTCGGCGGAGACCACAGTAAATTGGGACCAAAAATTTTACGCAGAGATGATAATCAGTTTTGCACAGCCCGATTTCAACCCACGTATTTTGTGAGATATATGGTTTGCCTCATTATAGAATACTGATTAAAAGCTCAGATCACATAACGCACAAGGACCGGGTTTTGTTCACTCTACTGAACGAAATGACGCAGAGCGTCATAAAGGGACGCAAAATCAACCTTTGTTGGCACACGATGAGAAAGCATGGTAGCACACGAAAGGATATCGACAAAACATGTTTGCGTTATTAACACTTTAATTAGCCTATTTCAACTCAGTGACCTTAATCAATTCAAGACTACTATCTGTGCCGAACAAACAGACATGAATCAGATCAGGGTTCAAAATTAATATTTCAAGGCCAATATGTCATTAATTTGCTAATGAATATACCCCCAAAAGACAGAGTTCGCCTGAAAGTGCATTTACGGCCAGATTTAATCCTTGTCTAGGTGAATCCAGATAAATCGGCGTACTATTTTGGGCGAATGATTAGAATAAACTTGATCGAAGAGCCCCTGCCTTGATAAGAAATTACCAACTCCACGCGGGCTCATTGATGGTCATTACTTTGCAGAGGAATTCACATGCATGACGCCTACTGTTCCCGCCTCCACCTCCCCTCCCCACCAACTCAGGCGGTCATCTGTATGAAAGCTCGTTCCCGATTTGTCGAGAAGAGGGGTCATTCTTTTTTTTTTTTTTTTTTTTTTTTTTTTTTGACGCGCCTTACGTTATACGGTTTGTGCTGTTGAAAGGTTGTTGAATTAAAGGTACACAGACCAGTGACTCAAGAGAGCGCTCTTTTATAATGATCAACGCCATCTTTATTACGAATATGGGCGATGTAAATTGTCAATCAAAGTCCATCACGTATTTTAAGCAAGTTTCGGCTGTGTAGCAAAGTAAATTGTGTCTTTGAAAGATCCAGCCAGAATCAGCCAGGAACAGCCAAATGAAGATGTGAATTGAATATAGACGCCACATTTCGACTATTTTCGACACACTATACATTTAGTTTGTTTGTTTGTTTGTTTGTTTGATGTTTGCTTTGTGACGTTTGGAACATGGCACATGCGTACGCGTGGGTCAAGAGTCATCTTTACATAGAATTTGACCAACACGGTTTCAGCTGGTCACAGCGTAACTTGCATTACTTTGTAACATGCTCGCCTGATGGTAGTGACAAAGCATCATGCCGCCATAGTGCTTCCCACTGGAGTAGGGTTGGTAATAACCCTTGAGTCTGTATGTGTAAAAAAAAAACTCTGAGTGGGGCCATGTAACAGCGCCCTCTTGAATCCCGGATCCGTTTCCCTTTATATTTTTTGCATACAATGAATATTCTGAAATAAACTTTTGCGTTCCGGTTTGTCTTTAACAGATTCATATCACATGTTGTTTAGCAATTTCGTTTGAGGAGGAAGTAGATAACTGTCCCCATGTCTCCACCTTTAACATTTAACACTTACATAATAGAACATTTAATATAGTATTAATGGAAAGAAGAAGGGTTTCTTCTTTCCTAACATCCAAAATTCTGCTGTCCATAGCTGACAAGTATGAAATGGTCCTCCAAAGTTGGATTGTTGTTATTATCATTGTTATTGTTATTATTATTATTATTATTATTATTATTATTATTATTATTATTATTATTATTATTATTAATATTATTATTATTATTATTATTATTATTATTATCATTATTATTATTATTATTATCATCATTATTATTATTATTATTATTATTATTATTTTATTATTATTATTATTATTACTATTTGATGCCCACTATATATAGGGACTGGCCATTACCAACCCTACTCCAGTGGGAAGCACTATGGCGGTATGATGCTTTGCAGGCGAGCATGTTACTAATTATTGCAAGCTTCGCTGTGATGTGCTGAAACCGAGTTGGCCAAATTTTATGTAAAGATGGCTCTTGACCCAAGCTTACACATGTGCCATGTTCTAAACGTCACAAAACAAACAAAAAGTGTATGGTGTGTCGAAAATGGTCGAAATAATTATCTTATAGCGTCTATATTCAGTTCATCTCTTCATTCGGCTGTTCCTAGCTGATTCTTTCAAATACAAAGTTTGCTTGCTAGATATTGGCCGAAACTCATCTGCCATTTCTTATCCTGTAGTCCAAAATGATCTGTTTCAAAGTCAACTCATGATTCCTTCCCAACCCCATTCTTTGCTGCAAGGAGGCGACCTTGTGAAGGGCTTTGTAAGGTTTTAGTTCTGTTGTAAGTGTTCGATGTGTTTTTTTGTCACTTTATATTTGTATTTCTGTCTACCCATACATGGCTACATTTTCGATTCATTTTCCTTTTTTTTTGCGGGGGGGGGGGGAGAGATTTAGGATAATGTATTTTTTGTGCAACTTCTGGGGTTAATCGGCTGACTGCCCAATGTATTCCTATGTATTATGCAAAAAAGTGGGGGCGTACCCCCCCCCCCCCCCACATACTAGTAGTATGTTTAGCAATTGTAAGCACATTCGGGAAAATTGGGGCAAACACCATCTAGCCCTACTAGCTCTATTTCAGAAGTTTTTCAGGGGGTTGAAACAAGCTCTATTTGGGGCCCTATATCAGGATTGTTTGGGAAAGATTTGAAAATTGCTTCCAAAGAAAAATAATTCTGGAAAGATACTGAAAAACCCCCATATTTCAACGATTTTTTTGTGATCCCCCCCTTACCTTTTCCAGAAATCGGGGACGCGCATGCAGTATAACAAAAGGTTGATTTTGCGTCCCTTTGTGACGCGCTGCGTCATTTCGTTCAGTAGAGTGAACAACACCCGGTCCTTGTGCGTTATGTAATTTTAATGAGGCAAACCATACCTTACAAAATGCATCGGTTGAAATCGGGTTGCCACAGCACAACTGAATACCATCTTTGCGTAAAACTTTGCGTAAAACTCCGCCCAAGTTTATATTTCATCAGCGAAATGCTTTCGCCAGTGGATTGATAATTATTATTATCTGTCGTCAAATATAAAGTCATCCGTTTTTATTTCTTTTTAGGAAGATTCTGCTAGATTGACTCATGGTTTGAACAACGGTTTGTTTGAAAAGTTACACTCATTGGAGATACGGATTTGAAAGTAGCGATATGTCATAATAAATTGTCGATTTGAGTTGTCAATAATACAAAATTATATCCCTGTGTCCTAGTTGTTGCTCTTTCCGGTTGTTTTTCTTCTCTTATATGTTAGCATTTAGAATGTAAATGTAATTTCAGCTTCCCTTCATGTGTTTTTTTTTCTTTAGTAGTTTGTTTGCTAGGAGGAGGTTGGCTGTTTATCTGTCCCATTCTCATCGCGCTCATTAGATAAAGCGTGTTGCCCTTGTCTACTCGCATTGTGCTCACGCATCAAAATATAGTACAAAATTATTTCGGTACTTTTGAGTTATCAAGAAGATTTTCTAACTCAGATTTTCCACAATAGACTGACAATATTGGTGTCTCGAGGCAAAATTGGCTCGTCGAACCCAAAAATGATAACTAATTAGTCAGACACACGAACTATGTAATTTAAATCATTGTAAAAATGTAAAATTTGCCTCAGAAAAAGATGACCTTAAATCGTAGGAAACTTGGAGATGCTTGATACATAAAAGTGCATGAGAAATATTTTAATGAAATATTTTTAACGGAATGGCAACATTACGAGAGAAGATGGTAAGCTGGCAGATCTCTAAGTGCATGGTATACTATGATGCCAGAAGAAGCAGAAATATCACTGCAAATATGAAACACCGAGATGGTGTTAAATTTCCGGTGCTCATTTATGGTGTTAGATTAAAACCTCCGGGTGTCATTTCAATATATATATATTAATACTTTCTTAGTTACTCTTCTTCTTGTTGATTTTGAACTTGAAAATGACGATCTAAAATTTTCCGATAAAGTACTTGATTTTTGAAGACAAAAAAGGTGTGAACACATTTACACCACAGTAACACCAGTCGGTGTGGTCTCCTATTGAAGCTGGACGGGTGTTATACCATTGATATTAACACCAGCAATATCAAATCAACACCAGTGCAGTGTCAAAAATACACCAGCTACAGTGTCAAATTAACACCATGAAGTGCCAGATGAACACTTTTCAACACCATCACAACATCGATGTTTTTTACAGTGATGGAGCAGACTTTAATGAATTGCAAGAGAGAAAGATGATCCTCACTGCGCGAACTGTCAGACGGCTTTGAATAATTAAAAAGCGCCCCAATGGCAACTAGCATTGGACGTGGTATTACATCAATATTCAAAGAGCTTACCAAAGAAACCTTTCGGTGATCAAGGTCTTGGGGTAAGGTTATTGAATGTATTACAATTGAACATACCATTAAATTTACAGTCGATTCTTATTTGCCTTCTTTAAAAAAAAGGCACTCGAAGAGGTTCATATACTAAATGTATTTACAATTAATTAACCATTTAATCTGAAGACACTATTATGATGAATGTCCTTCAGTTGACAAAGATATTCAGCTCATCCAAGCAAACTAATGCCATCCAAATTGATAAATCAATTATTTATCTTACGGTGCAACGGCGTCAAGGTAAGAGGACTGAGCGAAGTGAAATATCCCGCGGTCCAGCCCACGAGTCCGCAAATCACCTTCACCTTGTCATCCTGATCAGCGGACGCACAACAGCGGAAATCCGATTCTCGGGAATGCTCTCTCTGTACGGGCATCTTCGAAACCACGAGGACTTCTCCCATAATCTGAAAATGCCGTCGTCCCCGTGAGGTGCAGTACTGCTCACGAATCGTTACCTGAGGCAGCAAGTCTGAGAGAGGTGGAGAAAATGTGGTGGATAATATTCTTTTTCAATATTTTGACTGGATTCATCATACCGACGTTTGGAAATGGTAAGTCGAGAACATCATTAACACATCATCAGTGCGGTGTCGTCTCAAAGGTCGTGTTGCGATTTCTATTTGTATTACCAGAGTTCAAGTTGCCTTTTTTATGAAAAAAAAAAATTAATATGCTTGATTCTTTTTCCGAATGACTGAGATTAGCATTTTTTTTAATGGAATGCAAATTGTATTGAGGATGTTTCAAGATCCGCCGTAAAATTACACCGATTTAGGGTACAAATGCTTTCAGGAGCATTCTAATGCAGTTTGCCTTTCGAAGGGTCTCGAAGTACGAAAATATCTCTGCACTTTCGACGTTATTAGTCAAAGTAGAGATTGCGTGTATGTGTGTCGGCTTTCCTGTTTTGTCTGGGAAATTTTTTGGAGACAGAGAAAAATGTCGTCAAAGAAAGAAGTTTTCTTTGTTTTGCCGCATGTAATTCGAAGGTGAAGGAAGCAGCCGTAAAGTACAGTACAAATTATCCCCACGTCTTCGGTATGATGACATCAACCTAAGTTTGCTTGCTCTCCCTTCCTTCAATATCAAATAATTGTGGCTATAAAACAAGAGTGCTCCTGAAGAGCTAGAAACGTTCGTTTCTTAAACTGTCGTAGAAAGGATGATCACCATCATCATAAAAAAAATGTGTAAATTGTCACATACCTTACATACAGTGCTTTTGACATGTGTGTCTGTATGATTAGTATTCGTACTCGTTTGTATTTGGCATTTCTTTCTTTGTCTGTTTTGTCAAATATGAAGATTACATCTGTCCCGTTGGCTGGTGGAAACATAAAAAACGGTGCTATCGGTTTGCTTCTGGGTTCTCCCGCACTCGAGACGATGCTGCCGCCCTCTGTGGCGGCTCGCAGCTCTTCGTTCCCTCGTCCGACGAGGAATTTCAAGCTGTCAAGGAGTTCATTAACAATCATGAACCATTCCCACGACCCAACAGTACTGATATTCAAGTCTGGTCTGCCTGGATAGGCTGCAACGACGAGGTCACCGATAACGTCTTCGAATGCGTCGACGGCACTCAGTTTACCCCTGCCAGTAAGTCAACCTGTACTGTAGAGCGTTCTAACCCTTGCCCAGGCCCGTAGCTAATTGGGGGTAGCAGGCTGGGTGCGAATGAATCTCAACAACCCCTCCCAGCCCCATCTTCGGCGAGCAGGTTACTATAGGGTTTCTGTTGAGATTTCTATCTAAAAAGTAATTTTGTATGAATTCATGTAATCATAAATTATATTGTAGGTATATCATAAGTACATCCGCGCACGCATTAGAGTACTCTCATCCGTGTCATGATCGCACAGCTGATACTGTTAGCCTTGTCCAGCCATCATTATTGTAATTATTGGAGACATCCGGATGATTTTCAGACTTTTACATCTGAACAACTATACTTAGTTATATCGAGTACAGAATTTCAGCATTTATAGTGATTTGGATGGGGAATGAGAATGTTTTCAAAATTTATAACAAACTGCAATGAACAAGGATGATGACATTACAGCCTCACCATATGAGTTGGGCCTCAAGGAATCATAACAACAACAAAAAAAAAAGAAGAAGAAGAAGAAAAAGAAGAGAGCATAAGAAAGCATAAATTCTACACAGGTGACCTTGACCAAGTGGTATTTTAATGGAATTACGTAATATTTCTGATAAAATTATATTCGAGCCTCCTATGTCATCATAATTGTTCAGTAAAATTTGTTTAATAAGGTTTTTCAGAGTTTTAGTTTCTCTGCTCAAGGACCACAATTATTCTCAAGATCTATACTCGGAGTTGTTGATTTATGTGCTTCATGATGTGAAATTATGAAAATCGTCTGAAATTCCCCCCGCCTTCCATTTCGTGCGAATTGAGAATCATAAAAATACTACTACATTCCTACAAGTTCTCTACGTCTTCTACTGCTTTTCTGTTTCTACTTTATTCCAGCACAACTACTACTGCTACTTGAACTACTTCTATAATGGGTATAACTGGACCTTGTTTAGACAAAATAGGTGATCCGTTCAATGTGTGATTGGCAGCAAATGACCAAATAATTGTTGGAAAGTTCGTGAAAGAACAGAATTGTCATGCAATTTTGATTTATCAGAAAAAATTGTTAAGCAAAAGAACAACAGTGCCAGCGCTATATCACGTTTGGCAAGATACGTACATTACACAAAGTCTAAAGCGCACATCAGCTACAGCCCCAGCTACAACATATCAACAGCTTAGAGAAGATTGATCAAGCTATTGCCTATAAAACAAAGGCATATCGATTGACATAAAGAAAAAAAAAAACATTGACTGCCACAGATATAACACATGAAATGGTCAAATTTTACAAGATTAACTTATTGATTTTTACAGTGATGACATCATTGAATTCAAGATCCTTTTCCCGATCTAAAAGGAGTTTAAAAAGCTACAATACACTGAAGTGTGGGTGAAAATTGGTCAAGCATATCTGAGATACCCTCAAATGAATTTCATATTTCGTGAGGTAATTTTGAAATTTCATTGTTTGTTTTGTTTTTCTTCATTTCATACAGAAATTTGATAACTCTTATCTACTTCTCCAGCCAGACTGACTAATTAGATCACCGGCATCCATAACTTGTCAGCATTCTAAAATATGTAACGAAGGGAAAGAAATGAAAGTCCACCTTTACGAGCTATAATGAATTCAAGATGTTCTCCTTTTTTTTCAAATTTTGCTCTGTAAATCGCCATTGACGCACACGCGGAATTTCAAATCTGATGGGCATGTACATGATGTCATATCAAGTCGGATAGATTTTAAATTTGTTGAACATAATTCTTCAAGATTATTATCAAAATAATATATGTAAATTATGTAGATTTCATAGATAAAATGTGTGTTTTTGTTTTTGTTTTTTTGCTTTACTTATGCGCATATGAGTGCAAATGACGCGTGTGCGGAATTGTTCAAATGCTCAAATGGGCTGAAAAGTATGCAAAATCAAAATTGTCACGCACGCTTGTGCGCACCTAACACTAATGCCCGATAGGGCATTTTTTTTTTAAATTTGACATGAAATATGCTATGCCAGGTTTCATTACAAAATAACATTTAGTGATGGAATTATAAACGAAGCGATTTTAGGAAATGACGTCACAACAACGTCATGGTTGACTGATCACCTTGACAAACAGGATTTTCATTCCTTGAGACATAAGACATCAACGACATGTTTCAGGTTATTTCCCACTGTACTTATGAGAAAACGTTTACGCAAGATTTGACAGAAAGAAATAATTAATACGGAAACAACAGATGAACCTTGATCATACACGGATCACCTAACTACATGAATCCTCGTATAAAATGTTGTTTTTCCTAATGTCAGGCACGACGTCATGGTGGGCATTTAGCGAGCCGGATAACGCGGGCTCACCTGGTTCGGGTCCTGTGAACTGTGTCCAATATGCCGTATGGGCAGAAAGCCTTTTCGATGATGGCTGTAATGCCTTTGTTCAACCTCTATGCGAAGGTAAGCAAGCTTACTGCATTTATCAAATTCCCTCGTTGTGTTCGGTGCTCTTCACAGCGATGGTAAAAACTGGCGTGAAATTCTGTGATATTATTTTAATAATCCGAAGATATTTATCTCCGACCATGTCATCAGGTATTCTTCTAGATTAGAAAGAGGGAGGATAGAGGAATAAAAGCCTTATTTCATTCACAGAAAAATGAATTTCACGATGTATTTTTTTTTTCTGTTTCCCTGACCTCATGCTGTTTTAGGGACATTTTATAATATTACAAATATCAGAATAAACTAGATCTATATCTATCCGGATACTATACTGATACAACAGGAATATAGACGACGACATTGGTAAATTCACACACACACACACACACGCAAAAAAAAAAAATGTGATGGATTAGCCGTCAGATGCATACCGGTACATTTTTTTTTTCTTTTCTTGCTTTTTTGTTCTTTTTTGTACAGCCCCTGCCGTAAAACGCAAGCGATCGAATATGTACACCTTAACCCGGTCTCCCGACGGTAGGCTTGTCAAGGGCTGGTGTCTCGCCAATCACACCCATCGCACCATCTCAAGTAGTCTAGCTTCTGGACTCTTTTTACTTGTAGGGGTGATTCAGTGTACGCGACAAGCCGTATGAGGGCGTGACACCCGAGGATTGCGATACGCCGAGAACTGCGATACCCGAGAAATGGGCGCGCAGTCTCTCGATTATCGCAATCAGAAAATTTGCGCCCTCTCTTGGTCGCACCAAAGAAAAGGGGACGGAGCCCAGACTACATCTCAAGCGATAGCAACATCCACTGCGCGTCAATCTGTATGAACGATGAGGCCTGCAGCTCTTTCAACCACCATGATATAGTCTGCGAGTTGAACAACAGCACCCGCGGAGTGGTTGATGAGCGGTAATTTCAGAGGAGGGAGGGATGTAACTATTACGAATGACGATTCTCTTCTCCCAACCCCGGCTAATGCAAGATGGTATACTCTTTAGTAAATTACAGCCACGACCGTAAATTGAAAACAAGTCTAGATCTTGCTTGGTCATGAAGGTCGTGATGACATACATACCCATTTACATACCCAAGATGGCGTAAAAGTAAGGTTGACCCTGCGTCGACTGAGATGAATCTTAGTTTTAAGAGTAAATGGTCGGTATTCTATAGTTTCAATTATTCCTCTCTCGTTTCCAATGCAGCTTGGTTTGAACAAAATAAGACCAAAGCATTTATTAGACATAGAGAAAATACCAGTTTCCCGACCGAAACTGCACCATCCCGTTAACCCTCTTACCTCTTGTAATAAGCATCTTTGGGTTGTGTAGATATATTTGCTATGGCAAAATAAAGGTAACAGCGTGCTCCTACAAGGGATGGTATAGATTTGATTGAGATGATAATTTAGATTTTCAACTTTTTTTTTCAAAATAATTAGAAGCCATTGATATGAAATATCGAAGTGCATACAATTAGAAGAGGAATTAAAAGTTTACTTGATGAAAATTGGTTTTAAAATGGATGAGATACCCCAAAACAAAGCGGTCACAATAAATGGTGGGACCCACCTTTATTCGGACCAGCCTGTTTTGCTTGTTTTTTTGGATATCTCAGCCATTTCAAAACCAATTTTCATCAATCAAACTTTTAATTCCTCTTAGAATCGGCCTATTGGAATTGCACGCCGTACTTCATATAAATGGGTTTTGAAAAAAAAAAAGTTAAAACCTACATCCCCATCTCAATCCAAATTATACCATTCCTCTCGATGTGAAGAGGACACTATCAAAGTGATCAGCTAATGAGAAACTCTTATTAGTCTCCACAGCCGCGAATTAGTTTTGCAACATAGACTCATTGGGTTTGTTTCTTTCAGTAACATTAATGCAGTTGTAGTCTTTTCGAGCATAACTGGAATAAAGGAGTATTATTCATTTAATCTCAACTTATATTAATGTGTACTCGTATATATAGTGTATTAGAGGTTTTAAGAGCAAGTGTAAATGAGTTTACTTAAAGACAAGTCTGAAACATAGACTATCCATTACTGCCGGTGGAATACTCCTAATTAGTTACCCTTTTGTCAGGGCCCTCTCGCTGTATGGTGAAGAGAGCCCAGCTGAGTGGCTCGGCTGAGCTCTCTTCGCTCGCCCGTTACAGCGAGAGGGCTTAAAGGCTATGCTGGAGTTGGCCAAGGATTCTTGTTTAGAAACTCGTCACAGAAGACCGGAGTTTTCTTCACTTCCTCACTTTTCTCTTTGCTCCTCACTTGGAAAAGAAAACTGTATAGGGCTCACACGTGTAAATAATTCCCATAGAGACGTGTGTTGAAATTCAAATTTCAAAAAAATCTGTAAAATAGCTGGGAGAAATTAGGTGTTTCATCTTCACTTACCTAGATAAGTGAGCTATACCCTGTCATCCATCAAATTTCCAAGGCAGGTGTTCTTCGGCTCAAACTCTGTCCAAGGGTCCGCAAAGCCGGACTACGAGTTCTTGTCACTCAAAAAATCACCTATTTTCCGTACATGCATCCAATGAAATACAGTCCCTTCAAATTCCATGAGAAAAGCTTTCATCTTCAAACCAAAATGCAGTTTGTAGAGGAATTCATACTCAATATCTGCAGCTATTCAGTTTTATGCTATACTGCATTAATGATTTTTAATTAATTTTTTTCTTCATTTATTTTGGTATCTTTGGTACAAATTTGTGAAGGGGTCTGGGACATTCCATTTTATTTACAGGTGAGAGCCCTATATCTGCTGTAAAGCGTGTGAATGAAATCAAACTATGGAGTAGCCTTTTGACAAGGCCCTTTCGCTGTGCGATGGCTGTAACGGGCAAGCGAAGGGTTCACACCCATTCGCTCATCACCATACAGCGAGACGGCATTGGCTAATGACTATCAATGGAGCTGCTAAACACAAAGCTCCACCATCAAACTGGGAGCAGCTTTTTGATATCTTGTGTTCAGTGCCTTAAATGATTATGATTCAAAGTTAAAGGGAATTATTAGTCAGGCTAAATATCTTTTGTATTGTACACAGGCAATGGATTCCTTTTATTTACAACTTACATCATTCTAATCATTGAGCAGAGTAGATCTATTGTATTGTGTGAATTTAAATGAAATGATCATTAGTATTGTTAGTTAGTAGCATGGTGCATTATTCAGTAGACCAATAGATTTATCATGTGTGGTCTTACGGAATTGTTGGTGTTTAAATTCTATGTCATACAATAGACTAGCAAAAGGGTTTAAACGGAATATGGTTATAGATGTGGTTTGATAAAACATGATTGATAATTATGTTTGTCATGTTATATCATGAAAATAATATGAGCAGACATTATGCTTTGAGATTTTAGTCCAAGGTGATGGTAGTTGTAATATCTAAATTCTTTTCGTTGTTAAAAAGTTGATGACTTGGATTGATATCAAAACTCTCTTACACACATTTTGTAACATCACAACTAAGTTTACATAGAATATTAGATAATAGATAGTGACATGTTGAATGGTTATCATATTCAGTGCATCAGTATGATATTCTGATCAAAGCAGATTTAAGTGTTATTGTAAGAGGATATAGCAATCTAATTCTGGTACTTTATGAAGCAGTTGGTTATTAATCAGGTGAAGATTTAGTGTGTTTGTTTCCATCAATCATGGTTTTATTATAGAAGATAAAACAAACAAAATGTTAGTTTAGAAAAAAAATTATTCGAAATGAGGTAATTATTGTAAGAGTTGGTATTGGTAGTACATTCATATTACATATGATAAAATATAAGAATGTGCAAGAAAGCGTTATCGAACAGATAACAATGAATGATTATGGATAAAAGACCACTTTTTTGATTGCTGCTTCTGCCCACACAACCCACTAAATCATGTCACCACCCTTCTTTTGTCAAGTTTACTGAGACCTACAACTCACCCAGGAACCTACGATATGTCCTTTGCATCATTGTTACACACCAATCATTCCAATGTTGTGCGTTTGTTTATTTGTTTGTCTTAGGTACTAAATCCATGAAGCTACGTGCACCATTTCTGTGGTGCTTACTCTGACTGGTTCGTTATGTAAAACAAATTGTTGTAAGGTCTTATTTGGAACGCAGAATATGACACATAAGGGTATTGTATTGAAGTATTTTCATTGAACAGGTCCCTCCACACATGCCGACAATTTCATAATACACGTGTATATTGACTAGTTGTGTTCGAAGTTTCTTAGAGACCTTCGGGTTTTTTTTTAAATCCATTTGGAATCCAAAGCTTATACTGCTGAAGGACAAACAGAATTATCGTAATTAATGAATCTATCTCTTTGTGACTTTAATAAATGGCTTTCGACAAGGTCACGTGGCGCAAAAGCGAATGTATTATTAGTAATACTGTGAATGATTAACATATTGTCAGTTTACTAATTATTTTCCCACGCATTATAAGAAGCCTTGACATGCTTGAAGTATCTGGTAGTGACTTGCCCTGGTGCAAACTCAATCAAAATTCAGCACCAACGTGGAGCATATTTATCAAGAAGTCTCTGTTGGCTTTATATCTTCACTAGCTGACGATGCTTGAAATTTCGAGATTTGCTAGTTTGTTTATTTCTATGTCGTAATGTTTATCAATTTTCTCCTCTGGCCGTTATACCATTCATTTAAAATACACGCAGTCAACGGTGCGGTATGTATTGTACTGAAAACACTTTTTGGTTACTCTCCAATTGTGAAAATCAGTTCTATATACAAAGGCAATCCTTTTTATATTTTGGTTCACATAATCATACCCGTTGATATAAATGTGTCTGCTACTGCCTTGGCAATGGAATAAGATGTACAACTTTCTACCTCGCTCTCCTTGTTTTGAATATTCCGATGTGTTCCCATCTCTCCCTCCCTCTCTCTCTTTCTCTCTTCCTCTATCATCTCCTCTCTTCTTTTTTTTCTCCCCGTCCTTATAAAATTCTTCTTTTCCCCAACATATAAAACAAAATTAACATTAAGAGGCTTGGCATTTGCATGATAGCTCCCAAACTGGGAATAACTTACCATGAGAAACAAGAAAATCCCCAACTGTGGCAGTCTAGTAGTCAAGACTCAACTCACATTAACTGTAGTTTCTTCATTGTTAATCGTATTTGGAGCTCTTGCAGCGAAGAAGAATGTATGCGCATATTATGTTCTGTGCTTTATAAATATGATGACGTTATTATTTTCTTTCACCTCAGCGATAAATCAATGCTGTTTTGCCCTGATCCTGCGTCAAGTTCATCTTTATTTGATTACTTGATTCAGTATTGTTCAGTGCCCCTGGACGGCGATCAATTGCTAATCCATTAAGTATATCAAATGTATCGGTTAAAAATTAAAAATATACAAGCGACACTACTTAATAAACGCGCAAATAATTTTTAGCATTTTTTTTTTGGTTGGGGGGGGGGGGGGGGACAATACTAGGTATGACCGTGACACTGTTATGTAGTATTGTAGCAATTCAAATCAAAACAAACCATATTATCCAATTACTCAATGAATGAATGAGTGAATGAATGAATGAATGAATGAATGAATGAATGAATTATTCAATCAATCAAAATCAATCAATCAATCAATAAATCAATCAATCAATCAATCAATCAATCAATCAACTATATCCATCCATCCATCCATCCATCCATCCATCCATCCATCAATAAGTCAATCCATCAATCAATAACTCTGTGACAAAGTTTATTAAGTTGTTGTAATACTATTTCAATTTATGTTTGTCGATCCATATTTTGGGTGTA
This sequence comes from Diadema setosum, assembly GCF_964275005.1. NCBI lineage: Eukaryota > Metazoa > Echinodermata > Echinoidea > Diadematoida > Diadematidae > Diadema > Diadema setosum. Next base: position 3,788,594 of record NC_092702.1, read on the forward strand.
CATAGTACATGTATTACCAGATTACACATTGGTCTTCATACTTTGTATTTGCAATATATGGAAGATATGTAATTATATCACATTTTATGTATCCTTTGTATTTTTTAAATGATAATATGGGAATGAGTTGAACTGAATTAAAAGTAAAACCATCCTGGCTCTATAAAAACTGACGCCGTCTGCACGAACAAATCACTGACCAAGACAGTGATCTGGAAAAAAAAAATGTAGCAAATGTCAGCTCAATGAATACAGATGTAAAGGAAGAAAAACTATGAGAATATGACAACACCTATCAAATTTATGTATGTTAACAACAACAATAAACAAATCCTTATCATTCTGCAAACTGTACGTATTTTCCCACATGGCGAGGTAGTGTATGCTTCTGACATTCTCTGTGGTTCTTTGAGGTGCTCCATATTTTAGGGAGCTTTAAGTTTTTGCGACGCCGTTCAGACCAAAAAGATATTCTGCGATCTATCGATCTATTTATAGCTCTCGTCGTCTGAATTTTCCCATACGCGTTCTGGGCCATTTTTACACCAATTCACGACATAGAGAGCTACTGGCAGTGATCATATGGGGGCGCCATTTCACTTTTTATACGGTTGCGTCCTCACGACTAACGTAAAAGCTACTTTGCAACACGACGCAGGGAGAGAGGTAACTATACACAACCCTGTCTCTGTAAAAAAAAAAAAAAAAAAAAGCATTTAAAAAAATTATAAAAACTCAACGCGATCGCCATGTTCGCTGTGTGTTTGTTTTGTTGTTGTGCACCACCCTGATACAACCCTGTTGCGTTTTGTTTGTTTGTTTGTTTGTTTGTTTTAGCGACTGGGCTGGGTATAGTTAGGAGAGAGGAGAACGGCCAACGCAATCTTCGCCTTAAACGTCCGCTTCTCAATATAAAGTTCCCTAATTATCATACACTGTTGTACCTGGGGTGACAAAAACTCATATCGCAATCGACATTATTGTAATGGATGTGGCACGGCACTGGTTAGGGCATTGTGTAGCGCCATCTCATGTTTGTTAGATCAGGGAGGTGAGACGATCACCTCCTAGCTCATTTAGTTGATCTGTGCAAGAAGTGGTACATGTTAAATATCTTTATGATCTTTATCTAAATGATCTTTAACTACAAGATGTCACCGATTACAAAAAACAAACAAACAACAAACAAACTTGTTAATGCTACAGGATTTTGAGGGATTGCAAAAGAGAGACACACACTTTCATTATAGCAATATTGCATTATATAAAAGAAACTGATACTTATTATTCTATTTTTGAAAATTTCTAATGTACACTGCATGGAAGACCCAAGTTTAATTTGTATAAAGGAATTTTCAGGAGTTTTCTGTGCATGAGTGAGTGCTACATTTTTTTTGCATAAATTTGTCGCAAATTGCTTTCACCCATTTAGTGGTAACCCAGGGAACAGCACTGTCTCACTATATATATTATTGTCATTATCATTAATGATAATAATAATAATAATAATGATAATGATAATAATGATAATAATAATAATAATAATAATAATAATAATAATAATAATAATAATAATTATTATTATTATTATTATTATTATTATTATTATTATTATTATTATTATTGTATAGCACATCCCTTATGGAAAGAACACAGTTTTACCACACCATGTAACACAGTGTGCAACACAGTGTCGAACACATGTGTTTAATATGTGTTTAACATGTGATTTTGGGACGTGTGGTAACACTGTGTATTTACCACAGTGTGAAACACAGCGTCAGCACACTGTGCAACACATGGTCCAAAACACATATTAAAAACACTGTGAATCAAACCACAGTCTCACACACTATGACCATAGGGTTATAACCACATAGTCCATTACACTGTGGTAGTCACCACATAATCCACCACACTATGGTATTCACCACATAGTCTACCACACTGTTGCAGTCACCACATAGTCCACTACACTATGGTATTCACCACATAGTCCACCACAGTACAATGTGGTAGTCACCACATAGTCCTCAAATGTATCTAATACCACATAGTCATCAGATGTATCAATATTTGTAATGCATGAAGGCACGGTTACTGACTAGATAACACTGTTATTGAATATGAAATTACCTTTTCAAAATTTATGACATTGGTATAACATAACATTATTAGACAATAGTTCACAGGAAATCCCATCACAAATACTTCGAGTTTAGAAGTATTTTATGAATTTTCTCAAATTTAGGTTGCTTTTTATAAATATTCATGAGCAAAGTTCATAGTAAATATTCATATGCAAAGTCTGTACCACAGGAATACCACAGGAATACCACAATGTTACCACAGGAATACCACAGTGTCACCACAGGAATACCACAGTGTCACCACAAGAATACCACAGGAATACCGCATGAAGTATCACATTCTGTACCTCAGCACTCCCACTTGAGTGTAACAACATTGTGGACACAGGAGTACACATATTTCAATATATACCACACTGTGGTAAGTCTGTGTGGATTATGTGGTAAATGAATGATCTGAAATTCCACAGTTTGACAACACTATCAACACAGGGTTTACACATAGTTAAAAATATGCCACACTGTGTCAAACAGGAATCACAGTGTGTTCAGTATGTGATCTATGTGGGGATTATGTGGTAAAACACTTAAACTGAAATACCAGACTGTGGTAGCATTATGAACACAGGGTTTACACATAGTTCGATATATACCACACTGTGGTATTTGTGTGTCACTCTGTGTTCAGGATGCCAATAATGTGGTACACGATGTGATCTCAAATCTCACACCGTGACAACGCTGTGCCACATGGTTAGCACATTGTTTACACATAGTCAACTATGTGAACACACTGTCGTAACACTATACCACACTGTGGTATATGTGTGCCACTCTGTGTTCGGTATGCCAATTATGTGGTACACTATGTGATCTCAAATACCACACTGTGACAACACTGTGACCACATGGTTAACACATTGTTTACACATAGTCAACTATGTGAACACACTGTGGTAACACTGTGTTTGTTCCATAAGGGATATGCGCTGAGAGGTGGCTGGTTTAGTTGTAGTTCTCAGTAAACTTGACAAAAGAAGGGAGGAGACAAGACTTGGTGGGTTGTGTGGGCACAAGATTGCAAGAAGCAATCAAAAAGTGATCGTTTATTCATAATCATTCATTGTTATCTGTTCCATAATGCTTTCTTGTACATTCTCATTTTTATCTCATATTTCATGTAATATCAATGTGCTAACAATACCAAATCTTATAATAATTACTCCATTTCGAATAACATTTTTTTTTCTACATTTACTAAACTAACTACATCTACTAAAGATGTTTGTTTTATCTTCTATGATAAAATTATGATTGATGAAAACATAGACACTAAAACTTACCCTGATTAATAACCAATATGATTCATAAAATATAAGAATAAGATTGCTATCATTTTACAATAACACTTAAATCTGCTTTGATCAGAATAATCATACTGATACACTGAATGTGATAACCATTCAACATGTCACTACATTTTATGTAAACTTAGTTACGATGTTACAAAATATGTGTCAGATGGTTTTGATATCAATCCAAGTCATCATAACTTCTTAACAACCAAAAGAATTAAGATATTACAATTACTGTCAAGTTGGACTAAATTTTCAAAGCATAATGTCTGTTCAGATTATTTTCATGATATGGCATGACAAACATGATTATCAACCATGTTTTATCAAACCACATTTATTTAAAGGTAAAGGTAATCACATTCCGTTTGAACCCTTTTTCTAGTCTATGCATGACATGAAATTTAAACACCAACAATTCTGGAATGACCACACATGATAAATCTACTGGTCTACTAAATAATACACCATGTTACTAACTAACAATACTAATAATCGTCTCGGTTAATTTCAGACAATACAATACAATACAATACAATACAATACAATAAATAAAACACAATACATCTACTCTGCTCAATGATAGAATGATGTAAGGTAAAGTAAAGTAAAGTAAAGTAAAGTTGTAATGAAATGAATCCAATGCCTCTGTGTACTATAGAAGGTATTCGACCTGACTAATAATTCCCAGTAACTTTTATAGATAATGATTTAAGGCACTGAACACAAGATATCAAAATAGCTGCTCTCAGTTTGAAGATGGAGCTTTGTGCGTAGTAGCTCCATTGTAAAGCGGGTGAATAAAATCAAACAATGGATTAGTCTTTTGCCAAGGCCCTCTCGCTGTGTGGTAGTAAGCGAATGGGTGTGAACGCTTCACTTTCCCGTTAGCCATATCATATAGCGAGAGGGCCTTGTCAAAAGGCTAATCCATTGTTTGATTTTATTCACCCGCTTTACAGCGGATATGCAAATTTCTTTTTCAAGTGAGGAGCAAAGAGAAAAGTGAGGAAGTGTGGAAAATTCCAGTCTTCTGTGGCGAGTTCCTAAGCAAAGAATCCACCAGCAGGGTTAATTCACTCCTTGGCCAACTACAGCACTGAGGAGCATTCTAGTGGCAGTTATGATTATAGTCTATGTTTCAGATTTCTCTATCCGTAAACTTGTTTACACTTGCTCCTTAAACCTCTAATACACTACGAGTACACATTATGCAAATTGAGATTAAATGAATAATACTCCTTCATTCCAGTTATGCTCGAAAAGACTACAACATACGTTAATGTTACTGAAAGAAACAAACCCAATGGGTCTATGTTGTAAAACTAATTCATGGCTGGGGAGACTAGTACAGAGTTTCTCATTAGCTACAGCTGATCACTTTATAGTGTCCACTTCACACCAAGAGGGATGGTATTATTTGGATTGAGATGGGGATTTAGGTTTTAACTTTTTTTTTCAAAACCCATTTATATGAATTATTATACAGCATGCAATTCTAATAGGCCGGATCTAAGAGGAATTAAAAGTTTGATTGATGAAAATTGGTTTTGAAATGGCTGAGATATCCAAAAACCAAGCAAAACAGGCTGGTCCTAAGAAAGGTGGGTCCCACCATTTAAGTTATGACCGCTTTGTTTTGGGGTATCTCATATATTTCAAAACCGCTTTTCATCAAGTAAACTTTTAATTCCTCATATGATTGTATTATGCACTTTGATACTTTATATTAATGGTTTCTAATCATTTTGCAAAAAATTACAAAATCTAAATTCTCATCTCAACCAAAACTATGCCATCCCTTTACGCGCACCTTCCTTATCAGGAGCATGCTGCTACCTTTGTCTTGCCACAGTAAAATAAAGTATTTACACAGCCCAAAGACGCTTATTACAAGGGGTAAGAGGGTTAACGGGATGGTGCAGTTTCGGTTGAGAAACATGGATGTTCTCTATGTCTAATTAATGCTTTGGTCTTATTTTGTTCAGATCAAGCTGCATTGGAAACGAGGGAGGGATGAAACCGAGCGACCATACACTCTTAAAACTAGGATTCACCTCAGTCGACGCAGGGTCAACCTTACTTTTAGAGGGCGCACTTTATGATCAAGTAGATTTAGACTTATTTTCGATTACGTTCACTGTAATCATGGGCCTACTACACAATTCTGTGAAAAACATCACAATAACTTTTTAAAGATGCTTTTCTGCTTTGATCTCATCGTGCATCACCGACAGGCAGCCTGGAGAAAAAAAAAATGACGGCGCTTTAAGATACCTAAAAACTACACGCGCGGAAGATAATAACTCTCTTAAATCAAGAAAATCATCGCTCAGTTAATTTCATTTGCGAAAATGCACGTACTTTACGAGAGAAGGCAAGCATTTCGGCAGGTTGGTTGATAATTGAAATGTGATTTTTTTCCCCATTTTTCGTATATTGTTTCAGAGTAAACGTGAACAGTAATGGTTTACATGCGCGTTCACAAACGTCCACTTCAGTAATAACTAATTTTGAGACACGAAATTTGTCATGTTTTGAAGTTTACTGCCCCACATTATTGTCGATTTTCCAAAGGCAGTTAAGTCTGAAAAGGCACCTCAGCGAAATAAAACCGAAACACGGAGGTACAAAGAACTCCCTCCATGACTGAAATGAGGAAAACGGTTCTTTTGTCAGTGACGATGAACGATTACACAATCGTCATTGTATACAAACATCTGAATGCACTCATCAGGATGCACATAATAAGGTGGCGGTGATGCAGGTCGGATCAAAGAAATACCTCCTTTCATAGGCCATGTGTGTAGTAGGTCCATGCTGTAATTTGCTAAAAGAGTATACCATTTTCTTGAATTTGCCGGGGTTGGGAGAAGAGAATCATCACTCGTAATAGTTACACCCCTCCCTTCTCTGAAAGTACCGTTCATCCACTGCTCCGCGGGTGCTGTTGTTCAACTTGCAGACTAAATCATGGTGGTTGAAAGAGCTGCAGGCCTCATCGGTCATACAGATTGACGCGCAGTGGATTTTGCTTTTGCTTGATATGGTGCGATGGGTGTGATTGGCGAGACACCAGCCCGTGACAAACCTACCGTCGGGAGACCGGGTTAAGGTGTACACCTTCGACCGCTTACGATTTACGGCAGGGGCTGCACAGAAAGAACAAAGAAACCAGAATAAAAAAAGAAGAGATTTGCACACACACACACACACACACACAAAAGTGTGAATCTAACGGCTTATCAAATACGTTTACTTCATGATTTTAAACTGCCTTCATCTATAATGTATGTTTCCGTTGAATCAGTGGTATCTAGATGCTCTTTGTGTAGGCCCTTTGTGATATTCGACTGCTATTGATGTCAAAATTTATCAGCATTTTGCTATAAAGAACACTAAAATTAGGTAAATACTAAGAATACATCCATATTACTGAAAGAACATGGAAAACAGCAGAAAATCACACGGTGAAAAAAAAAAACACAGTCATTCCTCAATCCTTCCTCTTTCTATAATCTTCAGTAGAGGGAAGAATCGGATCTGACGATGGAAATGTCATTCTGATGAGACGTTCGGAGAGAAATACCTTAGGAACAACGAACATCACCCCAATTTTTAACATCGCTGTGTAAAGAGCGTCGAACATAACGAGTGGATGTGAGAACTGTAGTAGGCTCGCTTACCTTCGCATAGAGCTTGACCAAGCTCATCACAACCTTGATCGTAAAGGTTTCCTGACCATACGATGTATCGGACACAGTTCACGGGACCCGAATAATCAGGTGGGCCCGCGTTATCCGGCTCGTTAAATGCCCACCATGACGTCGTACCTGACATTAGGAAAAAAAAAAACCAAAACAACCCAACATTTTATACGAGGATTCAAGTGGTTAGGTGATCCGTGTGTGATCACGGTTCATCTTTATAATTGTCTATATACGAATTGCTTTCCTCCTTTTCTTTCTTACTTTCTGTCATATCTTGTGTAAACGCTTTCTCTAAAGCACAATGACGTGCCTACTGGGCTCTTTCACTTGCACCAGCACTCACCTCACTCACCTCATTCTCTGTACATCAACGTCTATACAATTTTTGTTGTCGCAATGTGATGCCAGAATAACTGTTTTTCTTTTGTTTTCGATAATACATGATGTATTTTTTGGCCATTTCCTTTCCCCTCTCTTTCTAGGCTGTCGTATCTTCAAGCTATATGCTTATTTGACGACAGTCTTCTGCATTCACACTCCCAAATACATGTGCCATAATATAGTCAGTTTATTGATTCACTTTATCCCGAGTGGTTACTAGTTGACGTGTTCTCTTATTCTTCCTTTTAATCTGTACGCTATATCTCAAATCTGTTCGGATGTACCATACTATGTTTTATTGTCTTGAAAACAGAAAGAAATGACTGTATTTCATTTGTAATATATATTAAACGCCGACAATTTCCAATAAATTCATTTGAATTGAATTGAATTGATTTGGCAATGACCTGACAGACATCGATGGCTATTTCTCAAGGATGGAAATTCTTGTATGTTTACGTGATCAGTCAACCATGACGTCAGAGAGACATCATTTTCCCAAATTACACTATGATTCCATGACTAAATATCGTTTGTATTGAAACTTGGTATATTCATGTCATGATATGTGTTTATATACGTAATAGAAAAACAAAAATGCCCCGACGGGCATAAGTCGAATGTGGGCGCATTTGTGCATCAAAATCTTTTTTTTTTTTTTTTTTGATAATCTATAAACAATTTTGCATAGGCTTACTTTTCAGACCATTTTGAGCATTTTAGCACTTTGCCAGCTACTAAAAGACTTACTCCAAAAGAAAAAAGATACAATATTAAAATAGGCAATAACATTATGTCAGATAAGTCTAAAATCGTTCAAGCATTCAATCAGATGTTCGTCATTGTCGGAAATTGTTTCACCCAGTCCGAAAATAAGAGTTTTAAATCCCTGAATACATTGTCAAATAATAAATCAGCTTTCAAAAATTCAAAGAAATCGAAATGGAGTTTTTCCAAATAAAGATTTACAAGAAATATACGTCAAAAGAAGTCGCTGGTTTAGATGACTTACATCCAAGCTTATTGAAATCCGCAGCTCCGCACATCGCAGAACTTCTTACACATATTTTAAACAATCTTTAAACTCTAAGAGCAATTCCCAAGTGACTTTAAAAAGGTCAAGATTGTTCCTGTACCCAAAGGTGGTGATACGAGTGAATTAGGCAACTTTCGTCCGATATTTCTATTATCTTACTATGTGTCAAAGATTCTTGAAAGGGTGGTCCACATACAACTTTACGAATACTTGCGAGAAAACAAATTGCTATCGCAGAGGAAATCAGGCTTTCGCTGACAGCATTCAACGGCCATATGTTTAACTTTTTTAGTGGAACACTGTTTTCCATCATTGTGATTATTTACTATTTTTGTTGCCATGGCAAAGTGCATTGTTTCTTTTTTACGACATCATTCGTGTATACACTTTATATTGTATCAACAAAAAAACTGCAAAACCCTTTATCAGACGAGTGTAAGAGAAATGAAAAAAAAAAAGATTGTATCACTTTGGATCATGTCAACTTTTTCCTTTTTTTTTCTTTTTGATGATGGAAATAAATAAACTATTGAATTGAATTGAATTGAACTGAAATTACTGACTTTCTAGTGTATAATCTTGATTTCGGCCTTATAACAGGAACAAATTTTCTAGACCTAAAAAAGGTCTTTGGTATTATAAGTCGCACAAAATCCTTTTATCAAAAATACCTACTTATGGCATAAAAACAACAGAACTACAATGGTTTTCATCTTATCATTGTAATAGACAGCAATGTGTTTCTTTTCAAGGTGTCCAGAGTGCTTTTGAGAAGGTCGCTGTTTCCCCCTTCCCTTACATAAGGCTTCTTAAGTCCAGAGGAGAGCACCAGATTGGAATTTTTACCTTTTCACACATCCTGTATACGGACGAAACGTTTATTCACTATTCCCACTGAAAGGCACACTTCTTTGGCCACATACCGATTATTAACATAAGATGAAAGGTCTTGATGAAATAAAAGAATATCGATTATTTTAGAATTATACTCGGAAAGGGGAAATAGTTTTTGTTTAGTTTTCTGTTTTTTTTACCGACCAAAATCAAAAGATCGTGGTCATTTGGCTGAAATATTTCGGAAACATTCTCTCTTTAAATATAAATCCTGTAGGCACCAGTTAGCCAGTAAGGTGGGGGGGGGGGGGGGCGGGGATAGGTTCGCACCCTGTTACACTTGTAAAATTTTGCTTAGCCCCGGACCAACGGTGGGGCTAAGGGGGGGGGGGGGCCTTAGCCCCACCGTTGGTACGGGACTATCCTTAGCCCACTTTCTGTTTACACTCGTTTTTGCCAAAGTGGGCTAGCCCCACCGATAGTACGGTACTATCTGGCCCTGCAAAATAGCAGGGGTTAGCACCGCAATTGCTGTGCTAGCACCGCAATTGCGGTGCCAAGCAAGTGAGTGTAAACAGAACGAAAAAATAATCCGGGGCTAAGCGACGGAGACGAAGTCCGACCCTCACTGACCAATCAGAAACGAGGTAGTCAAGTGCTGCCGGTGCGTGCGTGTACGTGTACAGTACACAGCGTAATTATGAATATTCATGTGGTTTGGAAAGTCCGGGGCTAAGAAATACAAGTGTAAAAAGGTCAGTTTTCTCCTTAGCCCCGGACAAGAGATAGTACGGGACTAATTGGCAAGTGTAAAAAGCTGAAAAAATTGGTACGGGATTAACGATAGTCCTGGGTCAGAGAAAGTCCGGGGTTAAGAAACACAAGTGTAAAAAGCCCTTTAGATACTTGGGCTTGGGCACGGGCCTGTGTTTCAATGCTCTACAGTACAGGTTGACTTACTGCCAGGGGTAAACTGAGTGCCGTCGTCGCATTCGAAGACGTTATCGGTGACCTCGTCGTTGCAGCCTATCCAGGCAGACCAGACTTGAATATCAGTACTGTTGGGTTGTGGGAATGATTCATGATTGTTAATGAACTCCTTGACAGCTTGGAATTCCTCGTCGGACGAGGGAACGAAGAGCTGCGAGCCGGCACACTGGGCGGCAGCATCGTCTCGAGTGAAGAGGAGTCCGGAAGCAAACCGATAGCAACGGTTTTCTCGTTTCCACCAGCCAACGGGACAGATGTAATCTCCATTTTCGAAAAGACAGACAAAGAAGGAAATGCCAAATAAAAACGATGACAATTACTAATCATGCACGCACACATGCCAAAAGCACTGTATAAGGTATGTGACAAAACAAATTTTTGCTGATTTTAAACATGATTTCTATACGAACGTTCCCTGCAGAGCTCTTTGTACGAGCAATCTCGTTTCATCGCCACAAGTATTTTAGTCTGGGTGCCAGAGGCTGAACCTTGTTTTACCGTCCACCCAATGTTTTTTGATGGTTTTACCAGGGAGGTGGGAAGAGGCAGGGAGGTAGTTCGGGGTGCTGAATCCGAATCTGGATGATGCAACTCTTGCATCCTTGAGGGTTTTGAGATATTCAAGATGGCCGCCAAAATGGCCGCTAAAACCGGAAATTCCCCTGTATTTCCTTCTAAATGGTGATAAATTGAAAACAATTGATGGCTTTACCCTATTTCGAGGGTGCTGAATCCGAATCTGGATGACGCAACTCTTGCATCCTCGAGGATTTTGATATATTCAAGATGGCCGCCAAAATGGCCGCCAAAACCGGAAATTCCCATGTATTTCCTTCTAAATGGTGAGAAATTGAAAACAATTGAAGGTTTTATAGCCTATTTCGAGGGTGCTGAATCCGAATCTGGAAGATGCAACTCCTGCATCCTTGAAGATTTTGAGATATTCAAGATGGCCGCCAGAATGGCCGCCAATTAAAATCGGAATTTCCGATGTATTTCCTTCTAAAATAATGGTGAAACCGGAAATTCCCACGTATTTCTTTTTCAGTGGTTCAAAATTGAGAACAATTGTTGGTTCTACCCTACTTCGTGGGTGCTGAATCCTAATCTGGATTTGTTGGATTGTTTGGAGACCTTCAAGATGGCAGCCAAAATGGCCGACAAAAACGGAAATTCTTATGCATTTCCTTCTAATAAATTCAATTTCAATTCAATTCAATTTCAATTTATTTTCATATTTCTCGATGAAAAAAAAATACATCAAATATAACAATATTAAATGAAATACATGATATCCAGCTGGAGACATACATAGAATATTGCAAATATATAAAACATATAGTGGTCGATCTATGAAGTTTGGAATCTGTGAATGAATGCTAAAGAAATAATATGAAGGAACCTACTTAAAAGCGAGCTTGTTGAGCGTAGGTCCCAGTTTAAAGAGTTAAAAGAGTTTAAGATTAAGATGGGGAGCACGGGTACAACAATGACCGAAACATAGGGAAAAACAAAATATGAAAGTACAATTGTAATGTTATATAGCAAATTCTTCTCTGATGCAGGTTTGGGGTCGGATAAGCCACATGCTGTAAGTGGATGAACCGTTGTCGTTCTGGCAATAATAACAATATGAGTCAATATATAATAACATGATACGGTTTAGACAGTATCTGGGGAGACATTGATAACACTTGATCACGTTGATGGTTTACCCTATTTTTTGTGCTGAAAGATTTCAGGTTTTCGTCAATTGCAAATATAAACCCAACTCTACTCTGTCGATAAACGAACGCATATTATAGTTCATTTATCCCACTTTGAACTTGCTGTACAGTGAAACCAGCTCTACCGGATATCTTGGAGTTGATACGATACAGGTGTACCAGCAATGACCCCTGCAAGACTACAGATGCGGTTGAATAATGGGCAAGACATGCCCATCCAAATCATATTGTGATAGTGATGTAGAGAAGTTTACTGAGATTATCCATGAGCAGTTTTAATCTCTTCATCCATGAACACTCATATTGGTTAATTGGTTTATATTGATGGTCTTGGTGACATTGTTGAATACACGAGTAGGACATTTTTATAGTTATGCTTCAATTTTTTTTTTCGGCAATAGGATGTAACATTATATATATATATATATATATATATATATATATATATATATATATATATATTACAAACACACAGGGGATGAAAAAATCACAGGTAACTCGCCGTAAAAAAAAAAAAAAAACTGAGTAAAAAACAAACAAACGACAACATGTAAGGTAATAGTTGATAGTCCAGTACTTACGAATATCATAATCACGCAGAGTGCTTTTGAAATTACCCTTATTGATATCTACTATAGTGGTCATGGCTGCAACCCTTTCTAATGAAAAGCATGCCATAATTTGATTTTACTCTATTGGTAGCCGAAAAGGATTAACTTCACATCTGTGGAGCCATATTATTGGCAACCACAAGCTTTATTTCATAACAATGCATAAAGAAATGTTCAGTTGTATCTTTGTGTTTGTACGTTTCAGTATGATGTCAATATCATTTTTAATCCAGTACGTGTTAAAATTCCATTTGAGACATATCGGAATACCTCAGTATACTATTGTGACAGTCATTTTGGATGCCATTATTTTTTGGCTGATTTGACAAATTCGCTCAACTGAATTGAATTTAAGAATACGAAGTATTTCTTTTCACGTTAGAGCACAGTATTTCACCATTTATGAGAAAATATTAAGGAATTTCCGTTTATACAGGACATTTGTAAATGTCCCCAAACCGTCAAAGACCTTCAGCAACCTCGAAATGGGGTAAGACCATCAATCTATTCTCAAATTTTCACCAGTAACTTTGGCGGTCATCTTGGACATCTCAAAACCCTAAAGAAAGCACAAATTGGAACAACCGAGTTCGAGGGTGCTGAATATAGGGTCTAAAAATTTTCAATTTTTGACAGTTATTTTGGCGGTCATCTTGGACATCTCAAAACCCTAATTAACACAAAAGCTGCTTCAACCAGGTTCGGATTCAGCACCCTCGAAATAGGGTAAAACCACCTATTGTCTTCAATTTTACACCATTTAGAAGGAAATAGGGACTTACATGGACGTTTCCGTTTTTGACGGCCATTTTGGGGGGCATTCTGGCGGCCATATTTATTATCTCAAAACCCTTAAAGGGAAGGTAAACCCAAAGAGCAATGTGGATTGAGTGAAAGCAGCAACATAAGTAGAACACATCAGTGAAAGTTTGAGAAAAATCGGACAATCGATGCAAAAGTAATGAATTTTTAAAGTTTTGGTGTTGGAACCGCTGGATGAGGAGACTACTAGAGGATATGACGTATGAGTGGACAACAATACAAAGAAAATATAAAGGATATTCAACAAAAATTCACTTTTCTAGAATTATGAAAGAGCAGTGGACCAACCGCTTTCAGAAAGCAGGGGGAATAATTGCTACCCTTAACATTATGTCAGTATCAAGTTGATGGAATATGTGATTTTCATGAAAAATGGATTTTTGTAGTATTTTCTTTATATTTTCTTGATATTGTAGTCCACTCTTACGTCATAACCTCTAGTAGTCTCCTCATCCAGCGGTTCCAACACCAAAACTTTAAAAATTCATAACTTTTGCATCGATTGGCCGATTTTCTTCAAACTTTCACTGATGTGTTCTAATAATGTTGCTGCTTTCACTCAATCCACATTGTTCTTTGGGTTTATCTTCCCTTTAAGGATGCAAGAGCTGTATCCTGCAGCTTCAAATTCAGCAAACTCAAAATAAAGTAAAACCGCCAACTGTTTTCAATTTTACACAATTTAGAAGGAAATGTTTCAATTCAATTCATTTATTCAATTTTCCACAATCAGGTAAAATATACACAAAATACAACTGTGATTAAAAATAACAACAAACAATACAACACTGCGTTTACATGACAATTCATATGTACATGCGTATAATCATCACAAAGGGCTGTATAAATACAAGAAAGTGGATGGGGATAACAAAAGCAAAGTTGCTAGAATATCGAGGTTAACCCCAGAAATAGGGGGTCTACATGTGAATTTCCGTTTATCGCGGTCATTTTGGTGGCCATCTTGAATATCTAAAAAACATTCAAGGATGAAAGAGTTGCATCATCCAGATTCGGATTCAGCACTCTTGAATTAGGGTAGAACCATCAATTGTTTTCAATTTTCACCATTTAAAAGAAATACATGGGAATTTCCGTTTTTGGCGGCCATTTTGGCGGCCATTTTAGCGGCCATCTTGAATATATCAAAATCGTCAAAGATGCAGGAGTTGCATCATCCAGATTCGAATTCACCCTCAGGATATGGTAGAACCATCAATTGTTTTCATTTTCTCACCATTTAGAAGGAAAAACGGGGAATTTCCGGTTTTAATTGGCGGCCATTTTGGCGGCCATCTTGAATATCTCAAAACCCTCAGGGACGCAAAAGTTGCATCATCCAGATTCGGATTCAGCACCCTCGAAATAGGGTAAAACCATCAATTGTTTTCAATTTCTCACCATTTAAAAGGAAATACATGGGAATTTCCAGTTTTGGCGGCCATTTTTGCGGCCATCTTGAATATCTCATAATCCTCAGGGATGCAAGAGTTGTATCATCTAGATTCGGATTCAGCACCCTCGAAATAGGGGAAAACCATCAACTGTTTTCAATTTTTCACCATTTAGAAGGAAAAACAGGGGAATTTCCGGTTTGGGCGGCCATTTTGGCGGCCATCTTGAATATCTCAAAACCCACAAGGATGCAAGAGTTGCATCATCCAGATTCAGATTCAGCACCTCCGAAATAGGGTAAAACCACCAAAAAACATTGGGTGGACGGTAAAACAAGGTGAAAGGCCCAAAAAGTGGCTTTAACCAGGAATGAGCAAGCAATCTTAGGTTACGTTGAACTGGCCTCATATTCATAGATGACCTGAAAAAGCAGTGCTGTACTTTTTGTCTCCTTCCTTCATCTTCAAATCACAAGTGACAAAACAAAGAAGATTCCTTTCTGTTTCCTCCTCTGTGTGTGTGTATGTGTGTGTGTGTGTTTATTAATAATACCGAATTTGTGTCGTTTGTCTGTTCTATTGCTGTGTGTTGGTATTTTCTCTTTCTGCAAAAGTTTTTACAGAAAAATACAACACTCTTTCTCTACTGACAATGTCAAAACTGCAACGAATAAACCAATTTCCCATCCGAAAGACAACAGGGAATTGAAATGTTATTGAAAGGATTTGTATCCGAGAATAATGTTATTTCACGACAAATTTTGACCTATCCTTGACACAAGCTGATAACCTTTTAAAACTTTCAATCAATCAAGAACGAATCATAAAAGGATAACATAATTCTGACAATCAACAACAACACAAAAATCACAGCACATCAGATCCTTTTGGACAACAACCAACTGGTGATGCGTTGCGATATTCTCGACTCACCATTTCCAAACGTCGGTATGGTGAATCCAGTCAAAAGATTGAAAAAGAATATTATCCACCACATTTTCTCCACCTCTCTCAGACTTGCTGCCTATATACAGTAACAATTCGTGAGTAATACCAAGAGCTCAATCGCCTAGTACCTCCTTGGTAGTACTGCTTCTCACAGGTATGACGGCATTTTCAGACGGGAGAAGTCCCCCTGGTTCAAATCTGTCCACAGCCTGCAGAGAGAGACTTCCCGCAAATCGGATTTTCGCTGTTGTGCGTCCGCCGATCGGTTACGCGGTGAAGGTGAAATTAGATTAACCAACCTCCTTGAATTAACGGATTCGAGGGCTGGACAGCGGGATATTTCACATCGCACAGCCCTCTCAAGGAGGTTTTATACATGGAGTTCCAACTGGCTGTAATTATTCAAACAGTTGTCAGATTTCTATTGATGCACAAAAGAATTCCACAGGTGCACTTGTGCCTTTGATGATCGATGTTCCAAGCCGCCGTCTTGCTGAGCAATCTGAAGATTCATTTTGAACTTATCATAATGCTGGCCATATTTTGCTCATTTATTTATTAAAAGAAATGAAATTTCACTTAATAATAAAGCATGTAAAACAAAAGTCAATTCCGTTCAGAAATTTGCGCAAAAGTGTAAATCAGAGCTGTATTATGTGAAAATGTTTAAAACTGTACCATCCTGGAAGCTGGTTTTATCACTTTTCCACTTAATTTGCCCAAATGAAACTAATATGTAATAATCTTCAAGTATAAGTCTTTATTGATAGATATATCAGATTAGTGCCCGCGTATGCCCAGTCGAGTAATTTTCATCTTCATTTCAGCATTTTTTCCTCGATTTCTGTTCGCGCATCCTCTTGTCTGTGCTACCTACCTTTTATAAGAAGGGATAGCGAAAAGTAATTACCATCACAAAGACATATCTTCCTTTGAAAGTGGCTGGTGATTATGCAATGAGACACGAGTCAATTGTCTTCGTATCGGCGCTGCAGATCCTGTTTGGCACATGCTTCAAATATTTTTGTGCGGCGGCTTCGAACATAGATCAAAGGGAATAACTCTGTTGTTACTCCATCTCTTCAACCTCCTTGGTCCTCTTACCTTGACGCCGTTGCACCGTACGATAAATTGATTCATCAATTTGGATGGCATTAGTTTGCCCGATTGGGCTGAATATCTTTGTCATATGAATGACGTTTTTTAAATGCCTTCACACTGAATGGTTATTGATTTAAATGCATTTAGGATATGAACCCCTTCTAATACGTTTTTCTTTTTCCGAATGAAGACAAATCAGAGTCGACTGTATACATTACTAAGTATGTTACATTCTTATTGGATTCAGCGCAGTGCCGGATCCAGAGGGTAAATTGGCACCTCGTCTACACCCACCCTGTCCACTGTCCACCTAGTCTAATGCCATCTCGTCTAAACCCACTTCGTGTACTACCAACTCGTCTACCAACCATTTTGTCTATATGCCAATTAGTCTAATTGTCATTTCGTCTACTAGCCATTTTATCTAATGTCCAATTTGTCTAAGTCACATTTCGTCTAACACCCATTATGTCTATTGACCATTTCGTCCAGTAATCATAAGGTCTATGAATAGAATAGTCTACAGCTCATTTTGTCTAATACCCAATTGGTCTACAACTCATTGTCTAATAGTCAATTAGTCTAATAACCAGTCAGTCTACTGCCAACTGGTCTACTCCCAACTCGTCTACTCCCAATTGGTCTACACCCAATTGGTCTACTCCCAACTCGTCTACTCCCAATTGGTCTACTCCCAACTCGTCTATACCCAAGTGGTCTACTACCAACTCGTCTACTCCCAACTAGTCTACACCCAACTTGTCTACTGCCAACTCGTCTACTCCCAACTCGTCTACTCCCAATTGGTCTACACCCAACTCGTCTACTGCCAACCCATATCTACTGCCAACTCGTCTACTGCCAACTCGTCTACTGCCAACTAGTCTACTCCCAACTGGTCTACTACTAGTTATATATTTATATATATGTATGTATATATATATATATATATATATATATATATATATATATATATATATTGTTATTTAAGTTTACTTCATCCATTTTCTTTTTTCCCAGTTAAATAGGTTGAACACTCTTGGTGCTCCATTTGGTTTAAATTTTTATGTTCTAATTATGACAATTTTTTAAGGAAAAAAAGATAATGTCACAGTGTGAAAAACTTGCTGTGTTATTTTTGTGTTGGATGTGTAATTTATATCAGAAGCAATCATGCAGCATTTATGTCCAAACTTCAACACTCCATCCATTCAACTTTGATACACAATCATAAGTATGGTAAAAATGAAAAGGAACGCATTAGAAGTACATTATCAGTATTCTTTATTCTGTGTGCCACGTACTGATGTATGTAAACGGTTAAATGCACAAAAAAGGTTGAAACATATACACAAAAATATGATTCATGCCAATATATAGCTACTACTAACTGACTAAGATGAATAATTTACTTGCCTGCAATGTACTCAATACACGTTTCGCGAGGAACCCTAAATAAGCATTTATATGTCCAAACTTCAACACGCCATCCATTCAACTTTGATACACAATCATGAGAATGGTAAAAATGAAAAGGAACACTTTATAAGTACATTATCAGTATTTTTTATTCTGTCTGGCACGTACTGATGTATGTAAACGGTTAAATGCACCAAAAAAGGTTGAAACATATACACAAAAATATGATTCATGCCAATATATAGCTACTACTAACTGACTAAGATGAATAATTTACTTGCCTGCAATGTACTCAATACACGTTTCGCGAGGAACCCTAAATAAGCATTTATATGTCCAAACTTCAACACTCCATTCATTCAACTTTGATACACAATCATAAGAATAATAATCCATCCAACTACACGCCCACATCGTAACAACTAGAATAGTCCATTGATTTTTGTGCTGATCAAGGGCAGGGTTTGATATGAATAGTTCATGACAGTGAGACGGACTGGACACTAGACAAAGTGGTATATTCATTATTAGCATGACCAGATGGAAATGATCAGTTTGGGTAAATTGTTGAGAGTAAAACTATATCAGTTGGGAGTACACCAATTGGGTATAGACGAGTATAGACCAATTGGGAGTAGACCAGTTGGGAGTAGACCAATTGGGAGTAGACGAGTTGGGAGTACACCAGTTGGGAGTAGACCAGTTGGTAGTAGACCAGTTGGGAGTAGACCAATTGGGAGTAGACCAATTGGGAGTAGACCAATTGGGAGTAGACCAATTGGGAGTAGACGAGTTGGGAGTAGACCAGTTGGTAGTAGACCATTTGGGAGTAGACGAGTTGGGAGTAGACCAGATGGGTATAGACCATATTGGGTATGGACAAACTAAGGGTTGGACGATATGATAACTAGACAAAGTGAATGTAGACTGAATGACTTGTAGACGAGGTGGGAGTAGACTAACTAGTAGTAGACAAAATAGATATTAGACGACATGGCAAATAGACATTGTGAGTGTAGACGATTTGGCTATTAGATCAATTGTTTTGTAGACGAAATGCTCCTTAGACGAGTTGGGTATTAGACAATACGGGTAGTGGGCAAAGTGACTATTAGACAATATGGGTACTGGACAAAACGAGTTGTAGACCAAATGGGTATTAGACTAATCGGTAATAGACGATATGCCAGTAGACCAATTGGAAAATAGACATAGTGGCTGTAGACGAGGTTACTATAAACCATCCAGAGGGGAGCGCACCCGGAGCGCCCCCTTATTTTTTTTTTAAACAAAAGAAGTAAAAAGAGCAAAAATGGGGGAGGGATGCGTGCGCCCTCCTTTTATTTTGTAAAGGCGCCCCCTCTTTGCGGAATTCCTGAATCCGCCCTGGATTCAGTGTCTCAGTAGTTGAATAAAACCTTAGAAAAAAAAATCGATCACCCAACTGTCTCACTGGTGAGCCATTTGAATATTGATGAATTGATTGAAGTGCTAATTGGCAATGGGACGCTTTGTTAATCAATCTAAGTCGTTTAACAGCTCGTGCAATGAGGATCGTCCTTCTCTTTTGTGATTCAAGAATTTATTTCCCCTTCTCTCCTTTTTTCTGTTCTTGTTTTATTCAAGTACGTACAACGAGAAGGTGAGTCAGCTTACCATTTCTCTTTTTAGAAGTTGTATCTCATCAAAATGCTATATAAGATAAATTAACTTTGCCTCAACAGCCAAAAAAAATATATACACGATGTGGGTTGGACATTTTAAATGATTAGAAAAGTAGAAACTATTAGATAAGTATCTTCTTGATAAATCAAATTTGTACCATTTTAAAGCCGTAGCACAATGCCAGTACACAAAGGAAACAAGGTTTATCTAAAGGGTACGATAAGGATTGGGTAAAGGGATACTACCCCGCTCCCCCTTTATCTTCTCGTGGAGAGAGTGTAAACTTTAAGATGCCTCGTGGTTCTAATCATCGACTAATAAGATTGCTAACTTTCGAGTGTGTCCACACGGTGCCGAACTACAAGCTAATCATCTAGAGTTAAGTTTTCGACCTGAACCTAAAGGACAAGTTCACCTTCATAGACATGTGGGCTTTGTGAATGCAGCAACATTGATAGAACACATCATTGAAAGTTTGGGGAAATCGGATAATCTGTTCAAAAGTTATGAATTTTTGAAGTTTCGGCTCAGTCACGACCGGATGAGAAGACTACTATAGCTTGTGATGTCACATGTGTACAACGATATAAAGAAAGAATAAAGAAATTTCACTTTTCTCGCATAAGAAAAGAACACTTGACTTCTCTCTTTCAGAAAGCAGGGGGAATAATTATTACCCTTAACATACGTCAGTAAAAAGTCGAAGAAATGTGCACTTTACTAAAAAAAGTTTTGTTGAATTCTCTTTTTATTTTCCTTATATTGTTGCACGCATGTGACATCATACACTGTGGTAGTCTTCTCATCCAGCAGTGACTGCGCAGATACTTAAAAAAAATCAAGAATAACGAAAATACAAAGGGCATAGTATACATGCGACGTCATGAAGGGAAAGCGAGTTGACTTTTCGATTCTAGATGCATTCAGACAAGAGAAAAAATGGGCTGAGCAAATACTCAGACACTGAGATAGCCTTGAATTGACAACTCCAATTGACAGTTATCGCTCATTTCAAATCCATATTTCCAATGTGCGTAACTTCTGAAACAAACCATCGTTCACTCAATGGGTTAATCCAACGGAATTTTCCTTAAAAGTATAACAAAATTGGATCACTTATCTAATGATAGATATGATAATTATCACTCCATTGGCGAAATGCACTTCACTGATGAAACATGAACTTCGGCGGAGACCACAGTAAATTGGGAGCGAAAGTTTTACGCAAAGATGGTAATCAGTTTTGCACAACCCACTTTTATCCCATGTATCTTGTGAGATTATAGTTTGCCTCATTGGAATACTAATTAAAAGCTCAGATCACATAGCGCACAAGGTCCGAGTTTTGTTCACTCTACTGAACAAAATGACGCAGCGCGTCACAAAGGGACCAAAATCAGCCTTTGTTGGCACACATGTGAAAGCATGGTAGCGCACGAAAGGATATCGACAAAAGGGTCTAGGGCAACTACCTCCTGGGCAATTACCCCGGACCCTTCCCCTGGCCCTAATCCTAATCCTAATCCTGAACCTAATCCTAACCCGAACCCAAATCCTAACACTAAACCTAACCCTAACCCTAATCTTACCTCTAACCTTACCACTAACCAGTATTTAGCCGGGGGGGGGGGGGGGGGGGGTAATTGCCCTCCGGGGGTAATTGCCCGGATACGCGACAAAACATGTTTGCGTTATTAACACTTTAATTAGCCTATTTCAACTCAGTGACCTCAATCAATTCAAGACTGCTATCTGCAATCTGTGCCGAACAAATAGACATGAATCAGATCAGGGCTCAAAATTAATATTTCAAGGCCAATATGTCATTAATTTTGCTAATGAATATACCCCCAAAAGACAGAGTTCGCCTGAAAGTGCATTTACGGCCAGCTTTAATCCTTGTCTAGGTGAATCCAGATAAATCGGCGTACTATTTTGGGCGAATGATTAGAATAAACTTGATCGAAAAGCCCCTGCCTTGATAAGAAATTACCAACTCCACGCGGGCTCATTGGTGGTTACTACTTTGAAGAGGAATTAACATGCATTACGCCTACTGTTCCCTCCCCCCCCCCCCCACACACACACACACCAGCTCAGGTGATTAGGATTAGCATTAGGATTAGGACCAGGGGAAGGGTCCGGGGTAATTGCCCAGGGGGGTAATTGCCCTAGACCCCATAGGAATACATTGGATATTGACCCCCCCCCCACACACACACACACACGCACACACTCATTATTATTATTATTATTTTACCCCGGAAGTGGCACCAGAAAAAAATAAATTACTTTTTTTTTCTTTTTTTTTTTGCTTGTCAGCCAATTAAACTCTGAAGTGGCGCCAAAAAATACATCATCCAAAATGTCTACCCCCCCCCCCTAAAAAAAAAAAAAAGACGAATGAATCGACGTCCCTGTTCCCATAAACTGGGCCCCTCACTTGAAAAAAAACAACAACAAACAAACAAACAAACAAACAAACAAAAAACGGTCCTGCTGTGTATGTGCCCCACGGGTACGGTATAGCGTCTTACGTCATACGATTTGTGCCATTAGGGAGCTTTAGATTTGCGGCGCGGACGTTTTGCGAGACGACGGGAGCGTTGGACGTTCTTTTGTCTCCCTGCGTCGTGTTGAAAAGTAGCTTTAGATTTATACGCGCAAACGCAACCTGTAAAAAAAATGAAATGGTGCCCCCAAAATGATCGGAGGACTACGTGTGAAGTGAGCGGACGTAAAAATAGCCACGAACGCGTAGTAAAAACTCAGACGACGCAAGCTATAAATAGATCGAGCTTGACAAGTGATTTTGCGCATGCTCAGAACCGATTGTTTTTTTTTTTCCTCTGAACGTCCCCATCGCGAAAATCTAAAGCTCCGCATTGACAGGTTGTTGAATTAAAGGTACACAGACCAGTGATTCAAGAAGGCGCTGTTGGGTGGCATGATGATCGACGCCATCTTTATTATGAATATCGACGATTTAAAGTTAGTTAAATGCCAATCAAAGTCGATCATGTATTTACACGCAAGTTTCGTTTCGTTTCGTTTATTTCATTTCAACAAAGAGTTGCAATTTACAAACATAATAGCACGAGTAAAGAACAATAATAAAATGTAAATGAAAAATACATATTCTCAATACGTCGGAATATCATATAATAAATAAACGTATACAACTTATTTACTGCGTAATGTTAAAAATGGAGGGGAAGTTAAAAAGCAGAGCTTGTAATAATGCTTTTCCCTCAAAACCAATATCAATAAAGTACGAAAATGTAACCATGTATGGGTAGACAGAGGTAAAATATAAAGTGACTAAGCACTAACAACAGACCTAAAACCTTACAAAGCCCTTCACAAGGTTGTCTTCTTGCAGCAAAGAATGGGGTTGGAAAGGAATCATGAGTTGACTTCATGACAGATCATTTTGGACTACAGGATAAGAAATTGCAGATGAGTTTCGGCTATCTAGCAAGCAAACTAGCAAGCCGAAAACTAACAAGCTGAAACAGATGAATTTCGGCTATATAGCAAGCAAACATTGTATTTGAAAGAATCAGCTAGGAACAGCCGAATGAAGAAATAAATTGAAATATAGGCGCCATATTTCGACCATTTTCGACGCACTATACAATTTGTTTGTTTGTTTGTTTGTTTTGTGACGTTTAGAACATGGCATACGCGTAAGCTTGTGTCAAGGCCATCTTTACACAGAATTTGGCCAATTCGGTTTCAGCAGGTCACAGCATGGCGTGCATTACTTTGTATCATGCTCGCCTGACAAAGCGTCATGCCGTCATCTACCCACTGGAGGAGGGTTGGTAATGACCAGTCTCAATGTGCAGTGCGGATCAACTAATAATAATAATAATAATAATAATAATAATACTACTACTACTACTACTACTACTAATAATAATAATAATAATAATACATAGGTCTCGTCAGCTATGGACAGGACAATTTTGGATGTGAGGAAAGAAAACATTCTTCTTCTTTCCATTGATACTTAATTATGTTGACGAAATGTCATGCATGACTGAGGACATGAACTTTAAAGGCAACAATGACAAATTACACTTTTTCCAAGTTTGAGTGTCATATGAAGGAACAATGAATATCTCACTGAATTTATGAGATCTGTCAATGAAAGTGACCTAATAACAGGCCAGCCTGTACGAATGTAGGTTTGTATTTAGGGTTTGTGTTTAGGGTTTCTTCTAACATTTTATGGGTCCATAGCCTTTAAAATGACCACCTGTCCGATAACGTGGTCACTCCCACTAAGGCCAACCCACAGAGTCTATTTTGGAAAAAATGCAATATGTCATTGTTGTCTTTAAAGTTCATGTGCTCAGTCATGCATGACATTATAACCGGAGGGCCAAACCCCAGAAAGTCGCTTACTTAACGAGTGAGTTGCACTCTCTCTACAAACTAAGTAGACCATGCTTATTTTCAAGTTTTTATTGTAACAAACAACATTCCACTGGTCTACCTCAAAAAATTTGTTGCGAAAGCCTCCAAATCAAAGATGGCGTCCAAGATGGCCGCCATATTTAATGAATTTGTTGTTTGAGAAATAAAATTTGATTGAAACATCAGACTTCAACAAATTTGATGTCATATGAAAGAGAATGAAATTGTCTACAAGTTGATACCATTTTAGTGGGTTATTGTGATAACTGGATTGAGATTTTAAGGAAAAAATACTCATTTTTTGATATTTTTCTGAAAAAAGGAAAATCATGAAAATGCTTGATTCAGCATAAATCAGAGAAAAACTGAAGGATTATCTTGAAACGTTTCAAGAATTTTGTTTGACATATAATTAATATTTGGAGAAAATTAGGGGTCAGTACCATTTTTGGTTCAGGAGTTATAATGTCTCAAACTTGAAAACTCACTATGTAAAAATGGCCACTTTAGTTGTGACAAGACCTTGTTGGTCGTAAAAAAAAAAGCCTGCGCGCACCACTGGCACTGGCGCTCGTAGCAGTGCCAGTCATGGCCAGTGGTGCGTGTAGTAGTCTTGGCAAACGCAGACTTTTTCTTTGACAAACAAGGGTTTGTGCCTGCAAACTAACTTTTCATACCAAGTGGTAGCTCAGGTGACGCTGATTGCTATTGTTTCAAAGTAGATTGTTCTGAAGCAGATGAGATGAAGCAAAAAATATCTTTCAAATAGAGGTAGAAGCTTGAAACAATAACCTTGCTATAGAAAGTTTAAAACAAAATTTGGATCAATCACTCAAAAAATTCAAAATTGCAGGCCATCAAAGCTGACATAGTGTATTGCGCCAAAGTAAATGTATCATTTCGATTTTGATACAATTTTGTCTGTCTTGCTGTCTATTTATATGGTTTTTATATATTCTGAACATTTTAATGGTATTTCAAACCATCTTAGGTTTTTATGGAGACATTTTTCAGAATGCACCATGAATATTTCTCTAAAAAGTAAAAAAAAAATAAAAATGTTTATGAAAACCATGCAGAAATTAACATCTTTCCCATAATATAATCAATATTTCGAGAAAATTAGGGGTCAGTATTGTATTTGCTTCAGGAGTTATAATGTCTAAAACTTGAAATCCAATTTTACATAATATATATTTGCACGCTTCTGTTCCCAAAGACGTCACAGAGGGTCAAATCCAAGATCGTGCTTACTTTTCGAGTTCCACTCTCTCTATAAACAAGACCATACATAATATTAAGTATACTAAGCAATGTTCCGTAAGTACACCTCAGTAGATTTGTTGCAAAAACCTCCAAAGTACAGATGCGGTCCAATAGGGCCGCCATTTTTATTGAATTTAACATTTCAAACCTAAAATTTGATAGAGACATTGGATTGCAACAAATTTGATGTCATATGAAGGAGAGCAAAATTTCCTAAAAGTTGATACCACTTTAGCTGTGTATTGTGATAAATTGGGGGGGGGGGTGTTGTTTGCTTCTCTTTTTTTGGGGGGGGGGGATACATATTTTTATATTGTTTTGAAAAAAGGAAGAAATGTAAAAATGCATGATTTAATATTTATCAAAGAAGAACTGAAGAATTGTTTTGAAACCTGCGATTGAGATTGAGATTTAGTGAGATTGAGACATAATTCATATTTCTGGAATTATTCTGGCAATATCATACACTGTTGACAAGTTAACATCTAAAACTTGAAAAAAATTATATTTATGCATTATAAATTTTGCATACAATGTGTTTACATGGTCACATGTAATATTGTTATGGTCTAGTGACTTGCAAGTACCTGCAACTAACTTTTCATGCCAAGTGGTAGGTGACGCTGGTCGCTATTACTGTAGCATTTCATCATAGTAGATTGTTCTGAGGCAGATAAGATTGAACAGAAAGTATTTTCCAAAAAGAGATAGGAGCTTGGAATTTGGCACAAATTTTGCCAATGTGTAATATTTAGCGATAAAAATAGTATCCACACAAAATTCAAGATGGCGGTAATCAATCGAAGTTGTCGTTCAAGGCATTATTTACCATTAGTGCACATAAAACAAAAACCCAGCTTTACTTAATTCCTAACACTAGTTCTAAACTGTGAGTTAGGGATAGAACAACTAACGTACAAACTTAAATCAGTATAATTAATGCTAAATATTGTTAGATATACTAAATAGATCTGATAAGAATGTCTTTTTATATACTAAATTGTTAACAGTTATCATGGTCATGGTTTCTTGAAAAGAAATGATGTCATCTCCGTATGTTTCAGGCTTTATTATAATTTTTTTTTTTACATGGTAGAATGTTTTGTGATACAACTAACCTGCACATATAAATCGAATGTGATATCTCTCCCAATGGTAAACAATACCTTTAGTGTGTTGCGTGAAAGTTAAATCTCAACTTATAACTTATAATTTGTTCAATCTTCTTATATTGCTGTCTATTACATGTTTCTATACATCCGAACGATATTGTACTAGTGTAAACCATATTGAGGGTCTTTTTTTTTTTGGGGGGGGGGGGGGGGGGTGGAGCTCATTCCAGTGTTTGGGTAAGGCCCAATCTTTGATAAAAAAGAAATGCTTCTGTATCAAAGATATGCTTTTTTACTTGTATGTTACTCTGCTGTTGTAGAAACGTGAATGATGATGGTATAATATGTGTAATAATGACAGTCTGATCCGCAGATGTCCTTGAAAGCCCTTCTGATCCGAACCCCCCCCCCCCCCAAAAAAAAAAAAAAAAATCTGACATGGCGGCAATTTCTCAACTTTGCTCTTAAATGTGTTGTGCGAAATTACTTTTTCAGTACATTGTTCGAATAAAATTGTCCAAATTGATTATTCGTGCTGTATATTCACATTTACAAATAAGCATGCTGAAACTGTATTTACTGTTATCAGATTTTTCTTACATTGTTTTTAGGCTGATTTCATGTGGGTTATAGTGTCACAATTGATCTGAACTTATGCCATTGGTAGATGCTTTCCCTTAATGTAGATATCAGGATCACTCGAGATTGAAATGTTCATTTTTATTCATTTTAGAGTGACCTCGGGGATCACTCGAAGAGTGACGAGTGATCCCTATAAAAGGCAGGGCTCGACACTAACGGTGGTCCGGTGGCCCAGAGCCACCACAAACCGTTACGCACGTCGGGCCACCAAAATGTCAGAAATGAAGAATTTGGTGGCCTGATCGGGCCAACGAAAAAGGTCGGATATTTGCCTTTGGGCCACCAAAAATAAAAGTTAGTGTGGGGCCCTGCCTAAGGTCACTCTAAAATGAGTGAAAATGAACATTTTCACTCAAAAGTCACTCCACTTTCACTCTAAATTCACCGTTTTCTGTTATTCACTCCTCAAATCAAAAATAAAAACTTCCACTCGATTTGTTTTTTCTTTTTCGGAGAGTAGAATATCACTGTTAAAAATGTGTCCATAAAAACCTAAGACGGTTTAAGATAGCACAACAGACAAAATTGTATCAAAATCGAAATAATACATTTAATTTGGCGCAATGCACTATTGTCAACTTTGATGGCTGTCATCTTGATTTTTTTTTTTTTTTTTTGAGCGGTTGATCTAAATTCTGTAGGTAGGGATTCATGTTTTGAACATTCCTGAGTGAGATAATGAAAAGCCTCTTGTGAAATATCAAAGAGCATGTAATTTTAAGAAGAATTCAACGTTCATTCGATGAAAATTGGTTTTCAAATGGCTGAGATATCGAAAAAAAGTGCCAATAATAAAAGGCGACATGCCCCAACTTTATTAGTATCTCTTTGTTTCACCTTGTTTTTGGATATCTCAGCCATTTCAAAACCGATTTTCATCGAATAAACTTTTGATACCCCTTAGAATTGCATGCTTTTTGACATCTCATAGAGTGGTTTCTGAATATCTCACAAAACGTTGAAAGCTACATCTTCACCTCGACCAGAACTGTACACACCCTTTAAACCATCTATAACAAGATTGGTCCCAAGTTTCAAGCTACTACCTCTATTTGAATTTTTTGGGGGCTTCATCTCATCTGCTTCAGAACAATCTACTTTGAAATAATAGTGATCAGTATCACCTGAGCTACCACTTGGTATGAAAAGTTAGTTTGCAGGTACAAACCCTAGTTTGTCAAAGAAAGAGTCTGCATTTGCCAAGACTACCACTGGCACTGCTACGAGCGCCAGTGCCAGTGGTGCGTGTAGTAGTCTTGGCGCGCACAGACTTTTTTATGACCAACAAGGTTTTGGTGATAACTAAAGTGGCCATTTTTACATAGTGAGTTTTCAAGTTTGAGACATTATAACTCCTGAATCGAAAATGGTACTGACCCCTAATTTTCTCCAAATATTAATTATATGTCAAACAAAATTCTTGAAACGTTTCAAGATAATTCTTCAGTCTTTCTCTGATTTAAGCGAAATCAAGCATTTTCATGATTTTCCTTTTTCAGAAAAATATCAAAAAATGAGTGTTTTTTCCTTAAAATCTCAATCCAGTTATCACAATAACCCACAAAAATGGTATCAACTTGTAGAAAATTTTATTCTCTTTCATATGACATCAAATTT
Source organism: Diadema setosum (assembly GCF_964275005.1). Taxonomy (NCBI): domain Eukaryota; kingdom Metazoa; phylum Echinodermata; class Echinoidea; order Diadematoida; family Diadematidae; genus Diadema; species Diadema setosum. Next base: position 3,817,739 of record NC_092702.1, read on the forward strand.
GTTGAAGTCTGATGTTTCAATCAAATTTTATCTCTCAAACAACAAATTCATTAAATATGGCGGCCATCTTGGACGCCATCTTTGATTTGGAGGCTTTCGCAACAAATTTTTGAGGTAGACCAGTGGAATGTTGTTTGTTACAATAAAAACTTGAAAATAAGCATGGTCTACTTAGTTTGTAGAGAGAGTGCAACTCGACCTCTGTTTTTAGCGTTTGGCCCCCCGGTTATAGTTAACATAATATAGTATCAGTGGAAAGAGAAAGAGTTCTTCTTTCCTCACAACCAACATTGTGCTCTCCATAGCTGACTGCTAAGAAATGGTAGCCCTCCAAATTTTGATTACATTTTTTGTACATTCTGTATAGAAAACTCTGCGTGGGTCCATGCAGCAGTGCCTACTTGAAACCTGGATCTGTTCCCCTTCGAGTTTTTTTGCATACAAAACTTTTGAAATAAATCTTTGGGTTTCGCTTGGTCCTCACCTGTGCTCTCAGCGTCATATCATAATGTTTCTTGACATTTTGTTCATGGAGGGAATAGAAAAACTGTCCCCATTTTTCCAACTTTAAACATTTCACACTTACATATGGAACACGTCCGGTTTACAACCGGTTCAATTTCAGATTGACCCGAACAAGGTACTAATCCATGAAGCTACGTGCACCATCTCTCTGGTGCTTACTCTTACTGGTTCATTATGTACAACAAATTGTTGTAAGGTCTTATTTTCTAACGCAGAATATGACACATAGGGGTATTATATTGAAGTGTTTTCATTGAACAGGTCCCTCCACACATGCCGACAATATTATAATATATTGACCTTCGGTTTTCTGGATCCATCTGGAATCCAAAGCTTATACTGCTGAAGGACAAACAGAATTATCGCAATTAAAGGGATCGTATAGTTTTGGTTGAGACCTAATTTCAGGTTTCTAACGTTTTTTGGTGAGATAATGAGAAATCTCTTATGCAATGTGAAAGAGCATGTAATTCTATGAGGAATTCAACGTTTATTTGATGAAAATTGGTTTTGAAATGGCTGAGATATTCCCCCCCCCCCAAAAAAAAAAACAAAAAAAAAAAAACAGCGATTCTAATAAAGAGTGGGATCCACACTTTATTACGATCGCTTTGTTTTACTTTGTTTTTGAATGTTTCAGTCATTCCAAATCCGATTTTCATCATGTAAACTTTGAATTCCTCTTAAGATGGTATGCTCTGTACTATAAACATGAGTGTTTTCTTGGTATCTCACAAAAAGTGAAAAGCCCAATTCTAATCTCCACCAATACTGTACCATCCCTTTAATGTATCTATTAATTTATTATCTGTCTGTCACTTTAATGGCTTTCGACAAGGTCACGTGGCTCAAAAGGGAAGAAACACATATTAGTAATACTGTGAAGGATTAATATATTCGGTCAATTTACTAATTATTTTTCCACGCATCATAAGAAACCTTGGAGCATCTGGTAGTGACGTATTGTGTGTATAATACGCGGCCTTGCCCTGGTACAAACTTAGTGAAAATTAAACACCAACGTGGAGCATATCTATCAAGAAGTCTCTGTAAGCTTGATATCTTCATTAGCTTGTTGATATGACGATGCTTGGAATTGCGTGATTTGCTTGTTTGTTTATTTTCATGTCGTTATGTTTATCAATTTGCTCCTGCCGTTATACCGTTCATGCAAAATGCATGCAGTCAACGGTGCTACGCTATACTGAAAACACTTTTTTTTGGTTACTCTCTTTATTGTGAAAATCAGTTCATGTTATCATGTAACGAAAAGGCAATCCTTTTCGTATTTTTGGTTCACATATGCCCGTTGATATTAGTGGGTCTGCTTTTGCCTTGGCAATGGAATAAGATGTACAACTTTCCATCTCGCTCTCCTTGTTCTGAATACTCCGATGCGTTCCCATCTCTCTCTCTCTCTCTCTCTCTCTTCCTCTATCCTCTCCTCTCTTCTTTTTCTCCTCCTCCGTATAAATTCTTCTCTTCCCAACATGTAAAACAAAAATAACATTTTAGGAGGCCGAGCATTTGCTTGGTAGCTCCCAAACTGTGGAATAACTTATCACGAGAAACAAGAAAATCTACAACTGTAGCAGTCTTTTAGTCAAGACTCAACTCGCATTAAGTGTAGTTTCTTCATTTTTAATCGTATTGGGAGCTCTTGCAGCGCAGAAGAATATATGCACATATTAAATATGTTCTGTGCTTTATAAATATGATAGCGTTACTATTTTCTTTCACCACAGCGATAAATCAATGTTGTTTTGCCCTGATCCCGTCCTTTCCTCTTTACTTTGAATTTTATTTGATTACTTTATTCAATATTGTTCAGTGCCCCTCGACGGCGATCAATTGCTAATCCATTAAGTATATCAAATGTATCGGTTATAGATTGATATACAAGCGACACTACTTAATCAATGCGCAAATAATTTGTAGCATTTCTTTCTTTTTTTTTCTTTTTTCTTTTGTATTGTAGCAATTCAAATCAAAACAAACCATATCCAATTACTCAATGAATGAATGAATGAATGAATGAATGAATGAGTGAATGAATGAATGAATCAATGAATCAATCAATCAATCAATCAGTCAATCAATCAATCAGTCAATCAAATATATCATCCATCTATTAATCAATCAATAACTCTGTGACAAAGTTTATTAAGTTGTTGTAATACTATTTCAATTTATGTTTGTCGATCCATATTTTTGGCGTAGGCTACATACATGTATTACCAGATTACACATTGATCTTCACACTTTGTATTTCCAATTCATGGAAAATGTGTAATTATATCACATTTTATCATGCATCTTTTGTATCTTTTATGTGATAATATGGGAATGAATTGAATTGAATTAAAAGTAAAACCATCCTGGCCCTAAATTGACGCCGTCTGCACGAACAAATCACAGACCAAGACGGCTAGAGATCTGGAAAAAATGTAACAGATGTCAGCACAATGAATACAGATGTCTATAAAGAAAGAAAAAATATGAGAATATGACAACACCTATCAACTTGATGTATGTTATCAACATTTTTGAATGTATGCATTCTTGATTACATCATTTGTTTGAAACCTTCATATATGGACGATAATATTTCATAAACATGACAATTATAATATCAGTAAAAAATGGAATCAAATAAAAAAATACCCAAGCAGCTATACAAACTGCCAAGAATGAGAACATTTCAAACACTTGCAGTGCATTTAATATATTCAACAACATTTTTTTTTTTTTTTTTTTTAGGCGCACTGACAAGTAATGGCCTTCCGAGTGCCAATAACCCAATTCTCTGAAAGCTACTCATGAATATTACATGAGTTCGCATCTGAAAAGACCATGATAACTATTCGTTCAAACACCATCATTTCATTTCATTTTATTTCTTTTCTTTATCTGTCAAAATTCTATAAAAAAAAAGCATGGGCAATTGGTTTTGGAACACATTCATAAATACATAGTTTGACAACATATAAACAACAAGGAAAAGTATAAATTACGCGGTGCGTAATATATGTCCCCGCCGGAAGTAGCATTTTGTAACAAAATGTGCAATATAGGTAAAACATCAAGGTCAAAGGTCAAAGAAGTCAAAGGTCAAAATTCTGTGTAGAAGTTTTGAAGCCCTCACCTAGTGCCATCACATAAAGCAAATGGAATCGAAATTGGGTTAGAAATGGCGAAGGAGTAGCATTTTGTAGCCAATGTACAATATAGGTCAAAAATCAAGGTCAAAGGTCAAAGAAGACAAAGGTCAAAATTCTGTGTAGAAGTTTTGAAGCCCTCATCTAGTGCTATCACATAAAGCAAACGGAATCGAAATCGGGTTAGAAATGGCGAAGGAGTAGCATTTTGTAGCAAAATGCACAATATAGGTCAAAAATCAAGGTCAAAGGTCAAAGAAGTCAAAGGTCAAAATTCTGTGTAGAAGTTTTGAAGCCCTCAACTAGTGCCATCATATAAAGCAAACGGAATCGAAATCGGGTTAGAAATGGCGAAGGAGTAGCATTTTGTAGCAAAATGTACAATATAGGTCAAAGGTCAAGGTCAAAGGTCACAACTGAAATTCTGTGTAGAAGTTTTAAAGCTCCCATGTAGTGCTATCATATAAAGCAAACAGAATCAAAATTGGCTCATAAATGACAGAGAAGTAGCAAATTGAACATTTTGATCACACACGGACGCACGGACGGACGGACGGACGGACGCACGGACACACACACACGTACGGAGCCCGTTTCATAGTCCCCTGCTCGAACTCGTTCGGTGGGGACAACAAATTACATTACATATAACATCGAATGATAACTCCGGGTAAACTATGCAGGCTTGTTGCGAGTAGGGAATTTCCAGCACGCAGGGAAATTTTCTGAGGGCGAACAAGGATGTTGGCGAGTTCCGTATGCTGACAGTGGCTGTGATAGAGGCGTGTCATTTACCTGCTACTTGCATTTATTCCGTGCGACCTGCGTGAGAGCTTTGAAACCAATCCATTTTCAGCTACGATCGACACACAGGGACTGCGAAGTACCTGCGTTACAGCTACGAAGTACCTGAGTGGGAGTTGCCTGCGAGATGCTGCCACTAAGGGCCTCCTACTGGTGTTCTGCGTGCACCTCTGCGGACAAGCCCCCCCCCCCCCCCCCCGACTCACCCGGAACGAGTTTTGAGCGTGCTCAAGGTTGGGTGTGTTTTGGTTTGTTTTGTTTTGTTACCGGGACGTCCCAGCAAACAGTACCTAGCGCGTATCTCGCCCGTAGTTGCCCGGAGATGTGCACGCAAATCCGATTTACCCAAAACTTTTTTCTGGGTGAGTCGCGGGGATTGCCCGCCCCGCAGAGATCCACGCAGAACACCAGTAGGAGGCCCTTGGCCGCAGCACATCGCAGGCAACTCCCACGCAGGTACTTCGCAGTCCCCGTATGCGACCAAGATAATGACATTCTAGTGGGACTTCTGCCATTCATTCAGAGGAATTCCTTTACTGAGTTGTCAGCCCCCACGCGCCTGGCACGCAGGTCACACAGAATACCCGCAAGTGGAACTTAAGTAGAACGTGTCCAGCAAGTAAGAAATATGCAAAACTCCCCAAAATCCTTGTCCACCCTCAGAAATTGTCTGGTATGCTAGAAAATCCCCACGCGCAACAAACCCACGTAGCTTGTCCAGAAAGGTGTGACAGGGCCTAAACATGGTTGCGAGTGAAAAGGTTTTGCGCGCGCACCTCCGGGCAACTACTGGTGACATACGGGCAGGGTACTCTCATGTGCGGGTCATCTGCGGGGACCTCCGGGTAGTAGAAATCGTTCTTCGCAAGTCGCACGCAAGGCTTGCTTAGAAAGGTGTGACACGGCCTTTAACGACAGTGCTATATCATGCACGACTTATGAAAACCTGAGACACAAATCTGTAGAAAATTCCCCTCCTCCCCTTCACCCCCCCCCCCCCCAAAAAAAAAAAAAAAATCAGGGCACCCGTACAAAAAACTGAAAACAGTAAAGATTTGCGTGCAGTTTCGTTAGACATTTTTACATTTTCCACATGGTTCTTTAATTTTCCGGCAAAATTGAATATTTATTTTTTACATTTCCCCGCGAGACGTTATACATTTCCCGTCGATGCAATTTTCCAGATTTTTACATTTCACGGCGTTTTTACAAATCCCGGCTCCACAGGCCATTCAGACGAAAAACATGCGCAAAATTGCTCATCAAAATCTATCGTCTGAATTTTCGCTACGCACTCTCGCCATTTTTTGTTTGTTTGTTTGTTTTACACCCGCTCAATGCACATTCAGAGCTAGACTTGCTGCAGTGATTAGCACTGACAGAGATCATCAAGGGGGCGCTATTTTACTTTTTATGGTAGTACCTTATTACACAGCACTGTTTCAGAAAAAAAAAAGGATTGTGTCCACGCGTAATCTAAAGCTACTTTGCAACAAAACGTAGGGAGAGAGAGGAGAACAGCAAATGCGATCATCGTTTCTTAACGTCCGCGTCGCAAATCTAGAGCTCCCTCATATCATCTCTGACAAAAACTCACTCCAGAGAATTGCAATTAGCCAGTTAACAGTTCCACTTTGCGCATGAGCAGAAAAAGGTCATTTGTACAATCAGGCGTGTTTGTCTTGAATTCACTGAGATAAGCATCCCTGATGTATGATTACTCATGTAATCCTTGTAAATGGCGTTTACTAGCACATCCACCTGACAGCAAGCCCGGTATTTAGCAATGTTGGTAGAAAGACTTTGTTTATGCATTCAACACGAAACTATGAAATGAATGCCTGCCTCGAAGTGTCAATATTGACAGACCATTCTTGTCACCTGCTCTGTGCAAGTTAATTCTTTGTCTGAACGTGAATTCCATAAATTGGGGGCATGCTTATGCATCATGCTGCTTTGAAAACGAGTGAAGTGCCTAACAAATTGAGAAAAAAGAAAGGTCATCTGTAACAAACAAACAAACAAACGAACAAACAAACAAACAAACAAACAAACAAACAAACAAACAAACAAACAAACAAACCAATGTGTCCATGAGCTAACTGTGAACTGGCTTATCGCCATATGATGTGGGACTACTGGGTTAGGGCATTATGTAGCGCCATCTCGTGTTGGTAAGATACACATAACAGGGATGGTAAAGTATTGGTTGAGGTGGTTCGGGTGAGGATTCACCTTTTAACTTTTTGCGAGATACTTACCAAACCACTCTATAAGATGTTAAAGAGAATACAATTCCAAGAGAAATTCAGAGTTTATTTGATGAAAATCGGTTTTGGAATAGCTGAGATATTAAACAAAAACGTAAAACAAAGCGATTAATTAAGATTATCTCGGCCATTTCAAAGCCAATTTTCATGGAAAAAACTTTGAATTACTCTTAGAATTATAAATATGATAATTCATATTTCATAAGAGGTTTCTCATTATCTACAAAAAAAAATCATCATAAAAAGACCGTTTGAAACCTGAAGCCTCATCTCAACCGAAACTGTACCACCCCTTTTAAACATGGTGGCCAATCTTCAGCACTGCTAGGCCGCGTTTACGCAATTACAATGAAAATAAAACGATTTTTATAAACATTGAGCGAATAATTTAGAGAAATTTAGGTCAGCTCATTCTATTCTGCTCACTCTGTAAGAGGTGCATAATATCCGATCTTTTCCTACATGAAACTAATACTTAGTATTCTATTTTTGATGATTAACAGAATTTAATTTCCAATTTGTCGAGTCTTTTGTGCATGAGTGAGTGCTACAAAATATTTTTGCATAAAAGTGTATAAATATATTGCTTTCACTCAATTTGTGGTTACCCAGAAAACAGCACTCTCTTTCTCTCTCTCTGTCTCTATGTCTCTTATTATCATCATTAATGATAATAATAATATTAATAAAAACAATAGTAATAATAATGATAATAATAATATTATTATTATTATCATTATTATTCATTATATTATTATTATTATTATTATTATTATTATTATTATTATTATTATTATTATTATTATTATTATTATTATTATTATTATTATTATTATTATTATGTACCACCTGCGCAGAGAGGCAGCTGGTTTAGCTGTAGGTCTCAGTAAACTTGACAAAAGAAAAGAGGAGACATAATACCAGTGGGTTGTGTGGGCACAAGCAGCAATCAAAAAAGTGGTCTTTTATTCATAATCATTCATTGTTATCTGTTCGATAACGCTTTCTTGTACATTCTCATTTTCTATCATAATATCAATGCACTAACAATACCAACTCTTACAATAATTACTCCATTTCGACTAACATTTATTTTTTTAATTATCTATAATAAACCTAATGTGATTGATGAACACATACACACTTAAACTTAACCTGATTAATAACCAACTGATTCATAAAATACAAGAATTAGATTGTCATCCTTTTACAATAAGACTTAAATCTGCTTTGATAAGAATAAATAATTATACTGATGCACTGAATATGATAACCATTCAACATGTCACTACCTATATTACTTATCTGACATTTTATGTAAACTTAGTTGTGATGTTACAAAATGAGTGTAAGATAGTTTTGATATCAATCCAAGTCATCATACCTTTTTAACTACCAAAAGAATTAAGATATCACAACTGCTATCACGTTGGACTAAATTCTCAAAGCATAGTATCTGCTCAGATTATTTTCATGATATAACAGGACACACATAATGATCAACCTTGATGTTTTATCAAACAACATATTCAAAGGTAACCATATTGTTGGAAACCTTTTTCTAGTCTATACATGACATGCAGGGGCGGATCCAGGAATTCTGTAAAGGGGGAGGCGCAACTAATATTTCTGGTGCCACTTCCGGGTTTCGTTTCTTTTTTTTTTTCTTTCTATTTCTTTTGTTTTTAACGAAAAATAAAGGGGGGGGCGCCGGTTGCGCCCCCTCTGGATCCGCCACTGACATGAAATTTAAACACCAACAATTCTGGAATGACCACACATGATAGATCTACTGGTCTACTGAATTATACACCATGCTATTAACTAACAATGCTAATAATCGTTTCAGTTAAATTCACACAATATAATACATCTACTCTGCTCAATGATTAGAATGATGTAAGTTGTAAATGAAAGGAATCCAATGCGTGTGTACTATAAAAGGTATTCAACCTGACCAATGATTCCCTTTAACTTTGAATCATAATCATTGAAGGCTATGGACACAAGATATTAAAAAGCTGCTCTCAGTATGATGATGGAGCTGTGTGTTTAGTAGCTTCATGGGTAGTCTTTTGCCAAGGCCCTCTCGCTGAGTGTATGGTGGTGAGCAAATGGATGTGAACCCTTCGCTTGCCCGTAATAGCCATCACACAGTGAGACGGCCTTGTCAAAAGGCTACTCCATGGTTTGATTTCATTCACACGCTTTACAGCAGATATACATTTTTTTTTTCCAAGTGAGTAGTAAAGAGAAAAGTGAGGAAGTGAGGAAAACTCCAGTCTTCTATGGCGAGTTTCTAAACAAGATTCTCTGGCGCTGATCCTACAGCACTGATGAGGAGTATTCTAATGGCAGTAATGGCTAGCCTATGTTTTAGACTTGTCTATCCGTAAACTTATTTACACTTGCTCCTAAATCCTCTAATACACTATATATACGAGTACACATTAATATAAGTTGAGATTAAAGGGTGTGTACAGTTCTGGTCGAGGTGAGGATTTAGCTTTTAACGTTTTGAGGGATATTCAGAAACCACTCATGAGATGTCAAAGAGCATGCAGTTCTAAGGGGTATCAAAAGTTTATTCGATGAAAATCGGTGTTGAAATGGCTGAGATATCCAAAAACAAAGTGAAACAAAGAGATCCTAATAAAGTTGTGGCATGTCGCCTTTTATTATTAGCACTTTTTTGGATATCTCAGCCATTTGAAAACCAATTTTCATGAAATAAACTTTGAATCCTTCTTAAAATCACATGCTCTTTCATATTTCATAAGAGGCTTTTCATTATCTCACTTAGGAATGTTCAAAACATGAATCCCCACCTCAACCAGTACTGTACAGTCCCTTTAACTGAACAATAAGGACCTTCATTCCAGTTATGCTCGAAAGGACTACAACATACATTAATGTTACAGAAAGAAACAAATCCAATGTTATTGGTTTATGTTGTAAAACTATTTCGTGGCCGGGGAGACTGGTATAGTTTCTCATTTGCTGTAGCTGATCACTTTATAGTGTCCACTTCGCATCAAGAGGGATGGTATAATTTGGATTGAGATGGGGATTTAGGTTTTAAAGTTTTTCTAAAAACATTTATTATACAGCATGCAATTCTAATAGGCCGATTCTAAGAGGAATTAAAAGTTTTGAAACGGCTGAGATATCCAAAAACCAAGCAAAATAGGCTGCTCCCAAGAAAGGTGGGTCCCACTTTTTATCATGACCGCTTTGTTTTGGGGTATCTCATCCATTTAAAAACCGTTTTCATCAAGTAAACTTTTAATTCGTCTTCTAATTGTATGCACTTCGATATTTCATATATTGATGGTTTGTAATTATTTTGCCCCCCCCCCAAAAAAAAAAAAAAAAAAAATCTAAATCCTAATCTCACCCAAAACTATACCATCCCTGGTAGGGGCACGCTGTTACCTTTATTTTGCCATAGCAAATGCATTTACACAACCCAAAGACGCTTATTACAAGGGGTAAGAGGGTTAACGGGATGGTTTGGGTTGGGAAACTAGTGTTTTCTCTATGTATAATAAATGATTTGGTCTTATTTTGTTCAAATCAAGTTACATTGGAAACGAGGGAGGAATTGAAACTACCGACCTTTCACTCTTAAAACTAAGATTCATCTCAGTCGACGCAGGGTCAACCTTACTTTTTAGGGGCGCCCTTTATGACCAAGTATATAGATTTAGACTTGTTTTCAATTACGGTCGCCGCTGTAATTTGCTAAGGAGTTTGCCATTTTCTTGAATTAGTCGAGTCTTAAAGAAGAGAATTGTCACTCGTAATAATTACACCCCTCCCACCTATGAAAGTACCGCTCATCCACCGCTCCACGGGTGCTGTTGTTCAACTCGCAGACTAAATCATGGTGGTTGAAAGAGCTGCAGGCCTCATCGTTCATACAGATTGACGCGCAGTGGATTTTGCTTTTGCTTGAGATGGTTCGATGGGTGTGATTGGCGAGACACCAGCCCATGATGAGACTACCTTCGGGAGATCGGGTTAAGGTGTACATATTCGATCGTTTGGGTTTGACAGCAGGGGCTGTGAAAAAAAAGAAGAAAAAAGGTGGGGAGCAAGAACAGAAAAAAAAAAGAAATGTATGTATCTGACAGCTAATCCATAACATTTTTTTTCGTGAATTTACCAATGTCGTCATCTATATGCCTGTTGAATCAATATAGTATCTAGACAGATATGGATCTAGTTTATACTGATATTTTTAATGTTTTATTGTCATCGATGTCAAATTGAGCATTTAGACTACTGGGTAGAAAGCAAATTATTTTAAACGCATGATGGAGCAATGCAGGACAAGATTATAAAAATGTCCCTGAAAGGGCATGAGGTCAGGGGAAAAAGCAAAAAACAACAACAAACAAACAAAAAAAAACGGGGAAAAAAACAAACAAAGAAAAATACATCGTGAAATTCATTTTCTGTGAATAAAACAAAGGCTTTCATTCCTCCATCCTTCCTCTTTCTACTCTAGAAGAATATCTGGTGAGACGATCGGAAATATCTTCGGATTATTAAAAGACTAACACAGAATATTACCCCCATTTTCAACATCGCTGTGTAGAGCACAGAACGTGACGAGGGGATTTGAGAACTTTATTATACACTGTCACTGCGTTCACATTGTCCCCCGCGCCGCGGGGAAAGTCCCGAGCTGTGGGACTTTCTCCTCCAAAACCATAATGTGAACGCTCGCTGGGACTTGTCCCCTCGTCCCCGCGAATCAAGTCGGGTACGGGGACAAGATTTGGAGGGGAGAGTGACCTTGGGGCGAAATTGATAGCGTCCAGCTGTGGTCATCAAATGTGCGCATGCGCTATGCCTGGCAGAGCTCGCCCCAAGCCCCAATTGCACCCACAGCTCGGGGACAGATGAGATACCAATGTGAACGGTCAGTCGTAAAAAAGATAAGATCTCTTGAGGTTGTCCCCGCGGCGCGGGGGACAATGTGAACGCGGGGTATATCAGGCTTGCTTACCTTCGCATAGAGCTTGACCAATCTCATTACAACTTTGATCGTAAAGGTTTTGTGACCATACCATATATCTGACACAGCTCACGGGACCTGAAGAATCAGGTGCGCCCCCGTTATCAGGCTCGCCAGATGCCCACCATGACGCCGTGCCTGATATTAGGAAAAAACATCATTTTATGCGAGGATTCAAGTAGTTAGGTGATCCGTGTGTGATCAAGGTTTATCTATTGTTTCTGTACGAATACCTTTTCCCCTTTCTTTCTTTCTGTCAAATCTTGTTTAAACATTTTCTCATAAGTACATAATAATCTGAAACACGTCGTTGATGTCTTATGTCTCAAGAAATGAAAATCTTGTTTGTTAAAGTGATCAGTCAACCATGACGTTGAGGTGACGTCTCTCAGACTTGCTGCCTGAGGTAACGATTAGTGAGCAGTAGAGCCTACTGTCCCTCACGGGCACGACGGGATTTCCAGATTATGGGAGAAGTCACCTGGTTTCAACAGCCCACAGCTTTGTCGAGAGAGCCTTCCCGCGAATCGGATTTCCGATGTTGCGTCGATGTTAGCGGACTCGTGGGATGGACCGGAGGATATTTTCACATCACGCAGCTAGGAGTCCTGCTCGTATCCGAAGCCGTTGCAATGTAACATCATGGAGCTACAACGGGTGTGTTGTAAGTTCCATGGTAGATCAACGGATTCATCACATTGGATGGCATTAACTTGCCCGAATGAGCTGAGAATCTTTGTCATCTGAATGATGCCTTCAGACTGAATGATTAATTGATTGTAAATGCATTTAGGATATGAAACCCTTCTAATACTTTCCCCCTTTTTTTCTAATGAAGACAAATAACAGTCGACTGTGATTAAATTTTACTAAGCAGGCCTCCTATATAAATTCTTATTGGATTCAGTGTCTCTTCCCCAAACCATTGTCCACCGAACGGTTCTCTTTGGTATAAAGAGCCCTTTCATTATTGATGAAGTATCATGCCAAGTGCTTGCTAGTCGGCAATCTGGGACGCTTTTTAATCAAACAAAGCCATATTGACAGCTCGTACGAGGATCCTCTTTCTCTCGTGCGATTTTCTGCCTACTCTTTCACAGGGGCCGATCCACCGTTGATTTTTCTTAAATAAAAGAAAAAGAAAAAAAATGAAAAGGCTAGGTAGTGCCCCCCTTTTTTGTTCTTTTTTTTTTTTTTTTTTTTGCTTGCTTGTCAGCCGATGAAATCCGGAAGTGGCACGAAAAACGAAAAAAAAAAAAAAACTGCACGGGAGCCTTTCTTTTTTTCCTTTTTTTTTTTCTTGTCAGCTGATTTCACCTGGAAGTGGCACCAGAATTTTTTCACCTCCCTCCCTTTACGGAATTTTTGGATCATCCCCTGCCTTCATTATAGTATACGATCCACTTAGGGTGGTGTTATCTTGGCATTTCCTCCCTTAAATACGTACATGTATTTTCATTCACTAAAATATATTTTATTGCATAGATGCTTCTCACTTTTATTTTTTAAGCCTCTCCAAGTCTCTTACGATTAAGGTGGACATTTCTGCTACAAATTTCACATTTTGGCCATGATTCAAATTACATGAAGCACTTGTCTATTAAAGTTATCAATTTTGGGTTCGATGAGCTATTACTTTGCTCCAAGACAGCAAAAATTTCAGCATGATATCGCTTGGAAAGTTTAATGGTTAGAAAATTAGAAATTACATGTATTAGATAGTAAGTTAATATCCTTGATGTGAAATCAAAAGCACTGAAATAATCTTGTACCATTATGATGCATGAGCACAGTGCCAGTAGACAAGGGGAGCAAGGTTTATCTCATGGGTACGATGAGGATGGGATAGAAGAATACTGCTCCCCTTCTCCCAACAACAAAATCAAAACCTGGCAGAACAAAATAATAAAGAAAACGGATAACGAAAATAAAATGGTGCATACGACGTCATGGAGGGAAAGTGAGCTGTTATTCTAATTCTAAATGTTTACAAACAAGAGAAAAAATGGGCAGAGCATAACCTCAGACATTCCTATAAACAGTACCTCCATACACACTATGTGTTGGTGGGGGTTAACCCCAGGGCGCTGTAACCTGTATTATATTAGTCTAGTTTCTAGCCGTTTTTGTTTCGTCTTTATTTCTCCGAGTTGCAGTCGATTGTATACGTGGTGTACGCCCGCTGTATTGCGCTAGGCCGAGTGAGGGCGCATACCCAGTGATTGCGACGCCCGTCTTTATTTCTCCGAGTTGCAGTCGATTGTGTACGTGCTGTACGCCCGCTGTATTGCACTAGGCCGAGTGAGGGCGCATACCCTGTGATTGCGACGCCCGAACTGCGCCCGAACTGTGCGCCCGAATCGGGCGTCAAACTGTGCGCCCGAATCGGGCGCACAGAACTCTTACACAAGAGTTCTGTGATCGGGCGTCGCAATCACTGGGTATGCGCCCTCACTCGGCCTAGCGCAATACAGCGGGCGTACAGCACGTACACAATCGACTGCAACTCGGAGAAATAAAGACGAAACAAAAACGGCTAGAAACTAGACTAGTATTATACATGTTGGGGTCGCTGGTGGTTGCGGTTAGGTGGGGGTACGATTAAAGCAACAAAGCAACACCCTCCTGGCTCTGACTCCGTCTGCAGGAATAAATTTACTGACCGAGCTAAACTGAAGACTGAGATCTGGAAAAAAAAAAAAAGATTTACACCATTGTGACTAATGTCAGCACACTGAATACAGATGTAAAGGAAGAAGAAAAAATAGAATATGGACCACACATATTATTATTGATGTATATGTTATCAACATATACAATTTATTCAATATTCACATAAATTTTGAATAGGTATATGCATTCATGACTACAAGGTTTGTTTAAAGCCTTCGCATATGGGCGATAGTACTTCATAAACATGACAATCATAATCTCAGTTCTTACATTCTATTTTGACCGACTTCAAGAAAAATTCTATTCGACACGCATTTGTGTACTGTTTACTATAATAATCATTGTCATCAGTCAAACAAACAAACCAAACCAGTATCAAATCTAGACTTGCAGCTGATACTTATGCGTAAAATATCACAAAATCAGCAACCTTGCTTGTGACACATATTATGTTTTTGCAAAGTCCACACAGTTCCCACAGTGTGCTACATTGTACCCTATTTTTGCATGTTGGCATCCACACAGTATCTCCCTTGTACCAGAGACATTATCAGCTCCTGACAGCTACTTAGTTAAAATCAAGAAACAAACAAAAACAACTCCAAACAAAACAAAACAAAGGATGACACACAAATAAGGTGAAAGTTGTTAATCAAGTACCAGATATACCTTCAAAGGCCATATCACTTCCTCCTAAGATAAAATTAACTGACCCAAACTGAATATAGGGGGCATTCAAGGTGATTTATATAATTTTACATCATTCCAGTCCATAAATTGATGAGCATTAATTGAGGGAATTTGCCACTGCTATCATGTTCAAAGTTTGTATCTAATTGGCGTAGAGACTATATAGGTCGCGACCTGGTGGCAATTTCAGTCTCGCTGGTCGAGAAGATGTCTTTGCAACGTCTCCAAGAGACTAACCTGGTCTCAGGGGAGTTGCGAGAGAATTGAACATGTTCATTTTTTTCAGAGATTTTTTGAGACTGCTTGAGAGAATTGGCAAAATAATTCACTAAACTTGTCTTTCATACCGATACCCACCACACACCACCAAACACAGACATTTGTAACCTTAAAAACTCGGGTAGTTTGTCCATTGCATACTGCTTTTGCTAAGCCATTAATTTTGTTTATTTTTTTTTTCCAAGCCAACAATTTATGCTCATCTTGATGCGTAATGCGATAGTGTTTAAACAAAATTGACAACCTTTCAAACTGACTGCAATCAACTCAACAACCTTGAGGTCTTATACATGATTCACATGGCCATTACTCAGACATCAATTTTACACTGCTGCTTTTTCTTTTTTGGCAATGCCTACCATGAATATCCATACAAAGGCCACTTTAAAAGGGTTGATAATGATGTTAATGCTCAAAATAGCGTTGAAGTCCTGTCATCATTCTTACAAAAAGGAATTTCACTGTTTACACAGACATGTACGTTGAGTGTGGTTAATATATCAAAGCTGCTCTCTGCACCATATACCATGTCAGTAAAAAAAAAAACAAACAAACAACAAAAACCACAAAAAAGGCAGCAATTTAACTGGCAATAATGAAGGCATTTCGATCACTTGCAGTGCAAGTATTCAATAGCATATTCTTTTAGGTGCACTGACGACTAATGGCCTTCAGAAGTCCAATAAGCTAATTTGTTCTGAAAATCTACTCATGAATATCATGAATATCACATAAGTTCACATATGAAAAGACCAGTGCTACATGGCAGCTGCAAACACCATCTTACTCAGTGATATATTGGGGGAAAAAAAGCTGCATTGTACATATCATATCACAGACTTGTACGTTATGATGTAATATGTTAGCTCCCCCCTGAAAAAAACAACAATAACAAAACAAAACAAAACAAATAAACATGGTGCATTTCACAACAATACAACAGTTATTCAGGTATTGAGTTCATAATTCTGCTACATGGAATGCTATACCATCTCAGACCACTGAGTTTAAGTCATTATGAAGTCACGGCCTGAAGTACAGATATGAAAACAAGGCAACAATAACACTGTATGTACCTATCAGCTATAAGCCTGCATTGTCCTACCATCAACATGAGAGAGTGTGATATATTAAATGTAAATAATGCAGAGGCGAGTGTTGTGTTATATACAGTATGCCCCCCCCCAAAAAAAAAAAAAAAAGTACAATCACATTTTTGCATTGATAACTTCCAGTATGATTAAACTGCCTAAATGCTACTTCAGGGTCTTAAAATATAACGTCTTAGCTACATTTTGCAGAAAACCCCATTCAGTTTGGTTAGTCACAGAGAAACGTGGATTGTAAAGCATGTCATGGGTTTGATTCTTCCAAAAGTTTAGCACTTGGATGCTTTTGGAACTGCATATCGTGTGAACACAATGGACAGAACTTGGAGGGAAGGGATTCCTGACATGCTCTACAAAGATCCTCATTTCTCTTTGACCACTGAAACAAACTGGATTGAATTTTCTGTAAGATGTGGGAAATAAGTTTTAGTTTCATACCCTGAAATTGTATTTGGATCGATTCATTACTTTTAAAGTTATCATTGTGGAGGATCCTGTTGTATATAATTTTTGGGGGGCATAATATGGTGTTGGAAATGCAGCGCACTTGAGGGTCTTTACAATGGTGTAAAATGCATGACAATGTGAAAACCTGAGAGTGAGTTGCATCTCCACTAACATCACAAACATAAACCTGTGCATTATTTGTTTTGTAAAATGGGTCTATGACCTATGACATAAGCTGGTAAAACTTTGATATTTCAATACAATGGGGCTTTTTTCCGATTGGTTGTGCAGATGACTGTCTGAATCACAGCGATTGTTTGCAGTGGGTTCTTGTCATGCGCACAGCTACTGTAGTTGTACATGAATGGAGCAGATGGTAATCTGTCGTAGGATAACACACCATGCAGTCATGAGTACTCGCTGCAGTTTTTGGATTAGCGAAAAAAAAAATGGAGAGAGCACATTTGACTCATATCAGCGCTAATGATTGGCTATATTCTTAAACTAATTTTAAAACATACGGATATTGCCTTTCAAGATGTGCTACATGTATTTAACACTCGCTAGCCCAGCAGGAGTTTGGCCTACAGCTTTTTCGAGCAAAAGTATTGTATCAAGCAGTCAAGGGGAACAAACCATAACTCCCAAGGGACTGTCACGTTGATTACTACGACAATAGACAAGGCAACATTCGTTACATTATTATAATCTACATAAATACAGCCAGTCAGCCAGTCAAATTCTTGAATCATTTTACCTTCTCACGATTTGACAATATTCTGATCCTCTATGTATTTTGTCACATGATTTCGTTATGACCAATCACCAGCCAGTATTTCTGTAGACCATTTAATATTCGTAATTATGATCAAAGAGTGAAACAAAATAAAAACAGTGACAGGAGGGACGCCCTCCAAGCATGAAGGCAACATGTACATGGTGATTTATCTCCACCTGTCGAACTCTGGTGTACAACTACAAAGGGAAACACAGCTACAGTATGATTTCACAGTATAACAGAAAAAATATATACAGAAAACACACAATAAACAAATCCTTATCATTCTGCAAACTGTACGTATTTTTCCCCATGGCGAGGTATGCTTCTGACATTCTCTGTGGTTCTTTCAGGTGCTCCATATTTAAGGGAGCTTTAAGTTTTTGCGACGCCGTTCGACCAAAAAGATATTCTGCGATCTATCTATCTATTTATAGCTCTCGTCGTCTGAATTTTCCCTACGCGTTCTGGGCCATTTTTTACGACAATTCACGACATACAGAGCTACTGGCAGTGATCATATGGGGGCGCCATTTCACTTTTTATACGCTTGCGTCCTCACGACTAACGTAATCTAAAGCTACTTTGCAACATGACGCAGGGAGAGAGGTAACTAAGCCCAGTCGCTGTAAAAAAGCATTAAAAAAAGTATAAAAACTCAACGCGATCGCCATGTTCGCTGTGTGTTCGCTTTGTTGTTATGCACCACCCTGGTACAGCCCTGTCGCGTTTTGTTTTTGTTTTTGTTTTTGTTTTCTTAGCGACTAGGCTGAATATAGTTAGGAAAGAGGAGAACGGCCAACGCAATCGTCGCCTTAAACGTCCGCTTCGCAATCTAAAGCTCCCTAGTTATATCTGGGGTGACAAAAACTCATATCGCAATCCACATTATTATATGTGGCACGGCACTGGTTAGGGCAGAGCCTTCTATTACAGAGTTTGGCCAACCCTGTTATGAGTTTTTTCGATCTACGGTGTCCATTGTGTGCCCATCAAAGAGGTTCTATTATATTAAGTAATAGAGTAAGCGCTCACCATTCAGTGCGTACAAATGAAAACGGGGCCAATTGAACAGTGGCGCGAAAGAGGTCGACTACCAGAAACGTGTGGTATCCTCGCGAATGCTCGACTTCTCGACCTCTTTGCTAATGGCGGCGGGTCGTTCAATTGGCGCCCCGCTTCTATATGCGAGCGCGCACTCTATTACATTATAGAACCTCTTTGGTGGGCACAAGGTGGGCACAAAATGGCGCCTGTGTTTAAGTTGGCCAAACTCTGTAATGGAAGGCTCTGGGTTAGGGTATTGTACAGTAGCGCCACCTTATGCTTGTTAGATTAGGGAGGTCAGGCGATCACTTCCCAGCTCATTTAGTTGATCTGTGCAAGAAGTGGTACATGTTAAATATCTGGGCCCCATTTCATAAAGAGTTGATATGATAGGAACTCTTGCTGGAATGGCAATTGTCATGGTAACGACAAGAATCCAGCTTTCTGATTGGCTGTTGCTATTGGAAGTTGCCATTCCAGCAAGAGTTGCTATCAAAACATCTTTTATGAAATGGGACCCTGATCTTTACCTACAAGATGTCATCGATTACAAAAAACAAAAACAAAAACAAAAACCAACAAACAAACGTGTTAATGCTACAGGAATTTGAGGAAAAAGAGACACACACACTTTAATTATAGCATTATTGCATTATATAAAAGAAATTGATACTTATTATTCTATTTTTGACAATTTCCAATGTACACTGCACGGGAGACCTAAGTTTAATTTCAATAGGCCTTGAAGGAATTTTGAGGACTTTTCTGTGCATGAATGAGTGCCATTTTTTTTTTTTTTTTTTTTTTGCATAGAATTGTTGTAAATTGCTTTCACCCACTGAGCGGTAACCCAGGAAACAGCCCTCTCTCTCCCTCTTTCTCTATATATATTTTATTATTGTCATTATCATAAATAATAACAATAATAATAAAAAAAATAATGATAATGATAATATATTATTATCATTACTGTAGCTATTATCATTATTAATATCATTATTGTTATCATTATTATCATTATTATTGTTAGTGTTATTGTTATTACTATTATTATTATTATTGTTATTATTATAATTATCATTATTATTATTTTCATTGTACAGCACATGCGCAGAGAGGTGGCTGGTTTAGTTGTATAGGTCTCAGTAAACTTGACAACAGAAGGGAGGAGACACGACCTAGTGGGTTGTGTGGGCACAAGAAGCAATCAAAAAAGTGATCCTTTATTCATAATCATTCATTGTTATCTGTTCCATAACGCTTTCTTGTACATTCTCATTTCTTATCTCATATTCTATGTAATGTTAATGTAGGCCTTCTAAGAATACCAAATCTTACAATAATAACTCCATTTCGAATAGCATCTTTTTCTACATTTACTACACTAATTACATCTACTAAACTAACATTTGTTTGTTTTATCTTCTATAATGAAACTATGATTGATGAAAGCATACACAATAAAATTTAATCTGATTAATAACCAATATTTTATTGATTAACAAAATACAAAAATAAAATTGCTGTCCTTTTACAATAACACTTAAATCTGCCTTGATTAGAATAAATAATCATACTGATACGCTGAATAGGATAATCATTCAACCTGTCACCACCTATATTTATCTAACACTTAATGTAAACTTAGTTATGATGTTACAAAATATGTGTAAGATGGTTTTGATATCAATCGAAGTCATAACTTCTTAACAACCAAAAGAATTAAGATATTACAACTACTACGTTGGACTAAATATTCAAAGCATGATGTCTGCTCAGATTATTTTCATGATGTAGCATGACAAACGTAATTATCAACCATGTTTTATCAAACCACATCTATTTAAAGGTAGCCAGATTCCGTTTGAACCTTTTCGCTGGTCTATGCATGACATGAAATTTAAACACCAACAATTCTGGAATGACCACACATGATAAATCTACTGGTCTACTGAATAATACACTATGCTATGCTATGGGGCGCTGTGGCATAGTGGATAAGACTCCCGACTCCCGATCGGAGGACCCGAGTTCGAATCCCGCCCAGTGCTTACGTCCTTGGACAAGATGATTTTACCCACTGTGTCCCTCTCGACCCAGGTGTATAAATGGGTACCTGGCAACGCTAGGGTAATAATAATAGCAGGGCCCTCTGATAGAGCAGTGGCAACACTGAAGAGGCTACCCTGGGTAAATAAGACATTATTATTATTATTATTATTATTATTATTATTATTATTATTATTATTATTATTATTATGATGCTTCTAACTAACAATACTAATAATCGTCTCGGTTAATTTCACACAATACAATACATCTACTCTGCTCAATGATTAGAATGATCGATGTAAGTTGTAAATGAAAGGAATCCAATGCCTGTGTACTACAAAGGTATTCAAGGCACTGAACACAAGATATTAAAAAAGCTGCTCTCAGTATGAAGCTGGAGATTTGTGCTTAGTAGCTCCATGGATAGTCTTTTGCCAAGGCCCTCTCGCTGTATGGTGATGAGCGAATGGGTGTTAACCCTTCGCTTGCCCGTTATATCCATCACACAGCGAGACGGCCTTGTCAAAAGGCTACTCCATGATTTGATATCATTCACCCGCTTTACAGCGGATATACAGTTTTCTTTTTCAAGTGAGGAGCAAAGAGAAAAGTGAGGAAAATTCCAGTCTTCTGTGGCAAGTTTCTAAACAAAGAATCCACCAGCAGGGTTAATGGGTTAACTCACTCCTTGGCCAACTACAGCACTGAGGAGCATTCCTGTGCATGGCAGTTATGATTATAGTCTATGTTTTAGACTTCTCTATCCGTAAACTTATTTACACTTGCTCTTAAACCCCAATACAGTACGAGTACACATTATGCAAACTGAGATTGAATGAACAATACTCCTTCATTCCAGTTATGCTCGAAAAGACTACAACATACATTAATGTTGCTGAAAGAAACAAACCCAAATGGGTCTATGTTGTAAAACTAATTCACGGCTGGGTAGACTGGTATATAATTTCTCATACAATTCACATCAAGAGGGATGGTATAATTTGGACTGAGATGGGGATGTAGGTTTTAACTTTTTTTTTCCAAAACACATTTATATGGATTATTATACAACATGCAATTCTAATAGGCCGATTCTAAGAGGAATTAAAAGTTTGATTGATGAAAATTGGTTTTGAAATGGCTGAGATTTCCAAAAACCAAGCAAAACAGGCTGGTCCGAATAAAGGTGAGACCCACCATTTATAATGACCGCTCTGTTTTGGGGTATCTCATATATTTCAAAACCGCTTTTCATCAAGTAAACTTTTAATTCCTCATATGATTGTATTATGCACTTTGATATTTTATATTAATGGTTTCTAATCATTTTGCAAAAATTTACAAAATCTAAATTCTCATCTCAACCAAAACTATACCATCCCTTTATGCGCACCTTCCTTATTAGGAGCATGCTGCTACCTTTGTCTTGCCACATTAAAGTAATGTATTTACACAACCCGAAGATGCTTATTACAAGGGGTAAGAGGGTTAACGGGATGGTGCAGTTTCGGTTGAGACACATGGATGTTCTCTATGTCTAATTAATGCTTTGGTCTTATTTTGTTCAAATCAAGCTGCATTGGAAACGAGGGAGGGATGAAACCGAGCGACCATTCACTCTTAAAACTAAGATTCACCTCAGTCGACGCAGGGTCAACCTTACTCTTTGAGGGCGCACTTTATGATCAAGTAGATTTAGCCTTCTTTTTGATTACGGTCACTGTAATCATGGACTTACTACACATGGACATACATCGTTTTTTTTTATTAATTCAAACCCCTGTTTCTGTGAAAAGCGTCACAATAATATGTTAAAGATGCTTTTCTGCTTTGATTTATCGTGCATCACCGACAACCACCTGGAGTAAAAACAAGACGGCGCTTTGAGATATCTAAAAACTACATGCGCATGATAATAACTCTCTTAAATCAAGAAAAATGCATGTGCAGTAACTGTTGTATACATTGGGAAATTATCATTTTCGAAATGCACGTGCATTACGAGAGAAAACAATTATTTCGGCAGCTTGGTTGTAATTTGTAATCTAATTTTTCCCATTTTTCGCCCATTGTTTCAGAGTAAACATGGACAGTAATGGTAGGGCGTAGCCAGGGGGGGCGATGGGGGCGGTCGCCCCCCCTAAGATTTGGACCGGGGATTTGGGAGGCGGAAAAAAAAAATGCGTGTATACTGTATGCATGCACATGAAGCGGGTCTCCTTTGCAACCTTTCATCAAATAAGATATTTTTTTGAATAGTTCACTCAAAGTGTGCACCAGATCGTTGAATTTCAGTTCAAAATATGCAAAATTTCTCGTGCTTGGGAGGGGGTATCCCCCTCCCAAACCCTCCCCCTCTGTGCCTCTTTCCCTAGCTAAGTACACTTTTTAGATTTACAAAAAATTCTGAATAATTCTGAGTCCACAAGACTTATATTCCGAAAACTGAAGGTTCCTTCATAAGGGGAATTTCCCCTCTTAATCGACCCTTTCCTCCCTCAGTCCCCTTAGTGATTTCCCAAATGTTGATTCCATAAAATATGTGTATACGAGATATCTCAATTTCAACCTTAAAAAGATAAAAGCTCCATCGGAAGGGAAGGGTGGAGATAACACTCGCCCACGCCTTCTCCCTGCTCCCCCCTCCCCCCCCCCCCGCCATGCAAAGAAGTAGACTGTGGCTATACCCAGATCGCTTTATTTCAATTCTAAAAACGCAAAAGCTCCGCGAGCGGGAGGGGGAATCCCCCTTCCCCTAAGCTCTAGACTTTATACATACGCACAGATGGTGCACATTCGGAATAAGAGCTAAATTCACACTTTTAACACTTCGATGAAAAAGTATTGCACCAAAAATGTGCACCACATCGCTGAATTTCAGGTCTGAAAACGCAAAATCACCTTCGTGTGGGAGGGGATATGCCCCTATCTACACCCTCGTGTGCATGCATGCTTTTTCTGTTTTATTGCTGAACAGACAGTGTTCATGATATTCAGTGCAAGAATTAATACAAGAAGACTGTGTATTTAAATTATACCATTTTATAGGCAAATTGTTCAATAATAATCTACACTAAAATATATATACTGCTACCTTCAACAAGTGGGCCTGTTTCACGTCGATAAAACGCGCAAAAACATGCATCAAATTGCACCATTTGCAACATCAAAATGCAAAAAGTTCTTACCGTGGGAGGGGGACACCCCCTCCCACACCCTCCCCTCCCCCCTCGCTTGTTCCGCTCGCTCGGGTTCAGTCGCGTTCATGATATTCAGTGAACAATATTAATACAAGAAGTGTATGTAAACTATACCATTTTATAGGCAAATTGTTTAATAACAATCTACACTAAAATATACTGCTACCTTAAACAAGTGGGACTGTTTCACGTCGATAAAACGCGCAAAAACATGCATCAAATTGCACCATTTGCAACATCAAAATGCAAAAAGTTCTTACCTTGGGAGGGGGACACCCCCTCCCACACCCTCCCCTCCCCCCTCGCTTGCTCCGCTCGCTCGGGTTCAGTCGCGTTCATGATATTCAGTGAACAGAATTAATACAAGAAGTGTATTTAAATTATACCATTTTATAGGCAAATTGTTCAATAATAATCCACACTAAAATATACTGCTACCTTAAACAAGTGGGACTGTTTCACGTCGATAAAACGCGCAAAAACATGCATCAAATTGCACCATTTACAACATCAAAATGCAAAAAGTTCTTACTGTGGGAGGGGGGACACCCCCCTCCCACACCCTCCCCTACCCCCTCGCTCGCTCCGCTCGCTCGGGTTCAGTCGTGTTCATGATATTCAGTGAACAGAATTAATACAAGAAGTGTATTTAAATTACACCATTTTATAAGCAAATTGTTCAGTAATAATCTACACTAAAATATACTGCTACCTTAAACAAGTATGACTGTTTCACGTCGATAAAACGCGCAAAAACATGCATCAAATTGCACCATTTGCAACATCAAAATGCAAAAAGTTCTTACCGTGGGAGGGGGACACCCCCCTCCCACACCCTCCCCTCCCCCCTCGCTCGCTCCGCTCGCTCGGGTTCAGTCGCGTTTATGATATTCAGTGAACAGAATTAATACAAGAAGTGTATTTAAATTATACTATTTTATAGGCAAATTGTTCAATAGTAATCTACATCAAAATAAACTGCTACCATAAACAAGTGAGACTGTTTCACGTCGATAAAACGCACAAAAACATGCATCAAATTGCACCATTTACAACATCAAAATGCAAAAAGTTCTTACTGTGGGAGGGGGGACACCCCCCTCCCACACCCTCCCCTACCCCCTCGCTCGCTCCGCTCGCTCGGGTTCAGTCGCGTTCATGATATTCAGTGAAAAGAATTAATACAAGAAGTGTATCTAAATTACACCATTTTATAAGCAAATTGTTCAATAATAATCTACATCAAAATAAACTGCTACCACAAACAAGTGGGACTGTTCGACGTCGATAAAACGCGCAAAAACATGCATCAAATTGCACCATTTACAACATCCAAATGCAAAAAGTTCTTACCGTGGGAGGGGGGAAACCCCCCTCCCACACCCTCCCCCCCCCCTCGCTCGCTCCGCTCGCTCGGGCTCGGTCGCTTCGCTCCCTCGCAGACTAACCGCCCCCCCTAAGATGAAATCCTGTAGACGACATGTATGTCTTACCATTAAGCAACGCTACATGCGCGTCCACAAGCGTTCATTTCGGTAATTGCTAATTTTGTGACACAAAATTTGTCATGTTTTGAGGTTTGCTGCTCCCCATTATTGTCGAATTTCCAAAGGCAGTTAAGTCTGAAAAGGCACCTCAGCGAAATAAAACCGAAATGAGGGAAACGGTTCTTTTGTCAGTGACGATGAACGATTACACAATCGTCATTGTCCAAACATCTGAATGCACTCATCAAGATGCACATAATCAGGTGGCGGCGATGCAGGTCGGATCAAAAGCTCTGTTCAGACGGAGGAACTTACCACGACCTCTTCCTCCGAACGAGACACTCCTGAGTCTTCTCAGGAGTATCTCGCTACCACGACTAGCCGGTCGGAGTAAATTGCCCGTGCGGACAAGCCCCTCGGAGTATCTATGAACTTACATACCTTGCGACCTAGGTAAAACTTCCTGGGTCAAATCGCAATGTTGACATTTTGCGACTACACGTGCGCGTGTAGTGCAATTCTAACCTAGTCGATCGCGACGAAGAAGCTAGCGCTCATGCAGAAATTTCCATCAACAAGAATGGAGAAGACAAATGCCACTGGTAAAAAAACAATCGCATGGTCGACGTGCGCGGCGCTACCACTTCCGGAAGTTACACCGACCCTCGCACATAAATTGGTCAGAGTTTCTTCCCACGACCGTCGTGTGGACACAATGGTCGTGGTAAGATATGCATTAATTTGAATTTTAACTGCCGTGCCATAAATTTTTTACTCCGACTAGACATACGTCTGAACATGGCTTAGAAAGACCTCCGTTCATAGTCCTTGTGTGTAGTAGGTCCATTCTGTAATTTACTTAAACAGTATACCATAATTATATGCTTGAATTAGTCGGGTCTTAAAGAAGAGAATTGTCACTCATAATAATTACACCCCTCCCTCCTCTGAAAGTACCGCTCATCCACCGCTCCACGGGTGCTGTTGTTCATCTCGCAGACTAAATCATGGTGGTTGAAAGAGCTGCAGGCCTCATCGTTCATACAGATTGACGCGCAGTGGATGTTGCTATCGCTTGAGATGGTGCGATGGGTGTGATTGGCGAGACACCAGCCCGTGACAAACCTACCGCCGGGAGACCGGGTTAAGGTGTACACCTTCGACCGCTTACGAAGTACAGCAGGGGCTGTAAGAAAAAAAAAAGGAGATATTTTCACAAAACAAAAACAATGATCAAAGTGTGGATCTAACTGCTTATCAATTACGTTTATTTTATGATTTTAAAAAATCCTTCATCTATTTTTCCACTGAATCAGTGGTATTTAGATGCGCTTTTCTTCTGGTTATATAATGGGCCCTATGTGATATTTGACTGTTATTGATGTCAAAATGTATTAGCATTTTGCTAGAAAGAACACTTTATAAACAAGACTACGTAAATACTAAGAATATATCCATATTACTAAAAGAGCATGGAAACTGCAGAAAATCACACTGTCAAACTGATTTTTCTGTAAATAAAAGAAAAGCAGTTATTCCTCCATCCTTCCTCTTTGTATAGTCTCCAGTAGAGAAGAATCGGGTCTGGCGATCGAAATGTCAACCTAACGTTCGGGGAGAAATACCTTTCGCAATAACAAACATCACACCAATTTAACATCGCAGTGTATAGAGCGTCGAACATAAGGAGTGGATCTGAGAACTGCTGTAGGCTCGCTTACCTTCGCACAGAGGTTGATACATGCCATCACAACCTACATCGTAAAGTTTTTTTGATGTTACGCTGTATCGGACACAGTTCACGGGACCCGAACCCCAGCTATTGTTATCAGGCTCGCCCAAATCCCACCATGACGTCGTGCCTGACATTAGGAAAAACAAAATTTTATTCGAGGATTCAAGTAGTTAGGCGATCCGTGTGCGATCACGGTTCATCTATCATTATTTGTTTTGTTTTGTTTTGTTTTGTGTTTTTTGGTACGGATTCCTTTTCCCCCTTTCTTTCTTACTTTCTGTCAAATCTTGTGTAAACGTTTTCTCTAAAGTACAATGACAAAGACCTGGCAGACATCGATGACTATGTCTCAAGGATGGAAAATCTTGTTTGTCAACATGATCAGTCAACCATGACGTCAGCGTGACATCATTTCCCAAGATCACATTGCCTTAATAATTTTATGACTAAATATTGTTTTGTAATGAAACTTGTATTCATGTCATGATTTATGTTTGAATAAAAAAAAAATGCCCTGCTAGTGCATCAAAATCTTGAATGTCTTCAATGATCTATAAACGATTTTGCATAGGCCTACTTTTCAGACCATTTGAAAATTTGAAAATTTTGCCAGCGCGCACGTCCTCACATGCGTCACTTGCACTATAAGCGCGTAGATAAAGTAAAAATAATACTGATACGCATAGAATTCACAGAGTGCATTATATCACAAAGAATAACGTTCATCAGCTGTATGACCATGCACTGGCAAGAGTGTCCTATAATGTGTGCGCGCATGCGCGTATGATATACCTGCAGTAGGGGTTTTAGTGCAGTTGTTACCAATTTTACCTTTTGTGGTCTATTGAGTAAAAAAAAAAAACCAACAGAAATTTATTCCATTTTCTCTGTAAGAATACCTTAGACCCTCTATTGATTTAAAACAGTAAAAACTTTTGACAGTTAGGCAAAAATTAATAACAAAAGTCTGAACAGTGAGGAAACTTTTTCATCTACAAAAATAAGTGATTCTTGTTCATAATATAACTTGTACTCTTCTGCCAGTTATGAAAATGGAGATGAGATAAACATTAATGAAATTTTAAGCATTTAATGAGTATTTTTTGTTGATTTTTGTACTGTTGGGGTTAGCACTATTTTCATGCTAATTCTGCTGATCATGATATTTTTCGCCAGTTTTTTATTTTTGTTGAACTTATCAGGAAAATACCACAATCACTAGTTTTAGGAGTATCTTAGCATTGTGCATTATGACCTATAAGAAAATTAATCAACATTCATGGTCTGTCCCAGCACCATAAAGTTTCATTAGTGGGTTAGCACTTTATTCATGCTGACATATCCCTTCAAAAGGAAAGCTTCCTCAAAATTAATCAGTAGTTAAATAACTGATGAAATACATTCAAAATATAAATCTTCATCTGTTATGTGTTTTGTTTTGTTTTTTTCATCGAAATGGCTTATTGTAATAAGTGTATTGTCTCTAAATTTATGATTTTCATCCCGATGCAAGTGTGATATGCAAACTTTCATATGGGTACCGTGGTACAAAAAAAAATGTACGGATAGCTGGCTGTTTGGACATGTGCCTTATCTGTTAGTAATTCTTACAGAGTTAGATCACTAGTGAAACAACATTTGAAATTGTCATTGATTAATTTGTAACTTCTTTTGAAAAGAATGCAATTTTGCTATGCTTTCACAGCCATATTTAGGGGGATTAGCTATAGACAGTAGAAAATGGATGAAAACAAAATGCATTTTTAATAGCTATTAATTCACCTCAAATTTTCAAAAAAATTCCTGCCGCTGTCAATACAGCTGTGCTTCCCTGTAGTTTCTTACATAACCGAGACACGATACTTACATGTTTAACATCCTTTGAAAGGATGTTACATTTATGATATAACTGCAAACATTATTTTTCAAATCTAACGCTGTCGTATAAAATTCATAGTTCCACGTTGTTGATACCTCTACACGGTTTCTCAATTTAAATCAATAAACGTTGAAAGCAATCAAAGTGGAATTTAAAGCTGATCAATGCTGATAGTATAGTGTTTTTTTAACGTAATTTAATTGTGAGTCAATAGCTCCCTTTTTCCCACTACTGAATTTACCCTTTAAACTCGGTATTTATCATGCATTTTTATGAAGAAATCTCCATGTTGGAAAGAAAATGTATTTGCTGTATTCTGTTACAAATTTCAGGGTTTTTTTTCACAGGGTTGTTTTCAAGATTAATTACAAAAAAGAAAGTTTCCTTCAAATTAATTTGGAGATTTGTGATTGATAAAACTATTGAAAGCATATAGATTTTTCACTTTTTCGTGTATGTTTTTGTCACCGTAACAGCTTTGACATGAGAACATTTGTTTCTTGTTCCTAAATGATCTTCATGATCCAAATGTAGTCTGAAAACGTGCATATGGGGTAAAATGTATGTGTATAAACACACTAACTTGGTATAATACGTAGACTATTTTGGTCTTATTCGGCACATTGTATTTCAGCTTGTATGGTCTGTCCGAATATACGAAATCTATAAGTGTTCAGACTTCCAAAGAGATTTTTTCCCAATTTTTAAAAATGATCTTTTCACGGATTTTTGGCAATTAAGAGTTAGTCATTCATTTTGTGATAAGAACTTTCCTGCATAATTTCACACAGCCTGCATTTACCAACGAATATGGAGGAGGAGGATTCATTGAGGCATGTACAGTCATAATTCTCATGCAACAGTATTTTTTGGTAAATTCGTTGTCATACAAACAAGGATTTTAGGGTACTATTGGTGATTTTGATACCCTAAACAAGAAAACCAATGTAGCTAAACAAGGCCTTAATGTCTACTTTATGGTATTGTATTCCCTTTAACAAAAGACATGATAATCTCTGGAATAATGTTGATATGCACCATTTTACTTTATTTTCTCTGATCTAGATACTATAGATTTAAAATGCGTTATATGCATAATGCTGAAGAAGGGACTCTTTCCCTGCTTTTAGGTACACGGAAGATGTAAAATCCTCAATGAGATATAACCCCTCCCCCCCCCCCCAACAAATCATATTATCATTTTGTATGACACTGAATGCTGTGTCTTTTAAAACTTGAATTGTTGAAATTGTTTAATATCCACATTTCAAGATGTCTTTATGCGTATAATTTTATGATTGATTCTGTGCGCGTGTGTGCGTCTGAAATATATGCAAAGTTTGTCTTCATAATTCACACAGATTATACAATACAGACAGTTGAAAACAAGTATATCTTATTCTAATTTCACGTCACAAAAGAGGGAAACTCAAATATTACATTAATTTTCCATTTTTAGCGAAGAGATATTGATATTTTGTGAGTTTTCAAAGAATAAAGAGTATTTGTATACATGACGGATTTGGCTGCATTAAAGCGCTAAGCCACAAATTAAAAATGTGACTTTAAAAATCCTCTTGAATCCACCAAAATATCAGGGTAGTAAATTTCCCCAAGACACTATTCAATCTTGAGTATGTAAAGGTTTATATACGAAAAAATTGGCCTTCTCGAGTCATAAACCTGATTTATGGATTTTTTCAAACTTTCAAAAGCGATTATCTCAAAATGAACATTGTGTGGGTTAGCACTATAATGCACCGCCCCTTCAATTATAAGAACCTATAAAATAGTAGAGCAGATAAGCTCCGAAAATTGGGTGAATTGTGCAAAATTTGACTAAAGCATGAAACTTTCACAAGTGGTAGCACATGCCATAAGATTCATTTTAAGATCGGGAGGTAAGTCTGATTTGACCTCTGATGACCTCCAGAGGTCAATGAACTTTAAGTGTCAGAATATTGATGTTTGGCGTCTTTGGACAATGATACACACAGTTTTGATGTCCTAAACGAGCTTATTCTGATACAATGGATTGTCTTCACATTCCACAAAGCATTGGCAATTATCAACAGGGTTTACCTTTGACCCCTGAGGACTACGAAAGGTCAATGACCTCAAAATATATCAGAAAACTGATATTTGGTGTCATTGGTGACGATAAACATGGTTAAGATTTAGTAAATGAGCATTTGTACAACAATGAAATGTCTTCATATACCACCGAGCATTGGTGGTTACAGACTTTAACCTTTGACCTCTGATGACCCTATGAGGTCAATGACCTCCAGCTTATTGAATACTGATATTGCACGCTATTACTTAAAGGTAAGATTATTATTGTCTGAATATGCCCCTGTTATACAATATGACTGTCTTCATATTCCACAGAGCATCGTTTATTATCAACAGGCAACAGGTTGCCACCCTTGCCTACAATATAAGAAAAGGCCAATGAACTTAAAAACCAGAAGAATTTGTAATTTTGATACAGTGAACTGTTTCAAATGGAAAAACAATGAATATATGCAACAATAAATTGTCCAGGGGCCTATACATAGAAATGCTAGAGGTTATGTAGGCCTATACAGTACCCCCCCCCTCTTACATGTAGTCCATTGACTTAAAATGTTACACAGAATGCATATAATGTGAAAGTGACCTTGACAGTGGGAAAAAACAAAGACTTCCATGTCATTGCCCTGGTATTGGCTTCAAGTTCAGTACATGTGCATCATATGCAGAGCTCAGATTCAGTGCTTCAGTGAGACAGTGTTCCAGTCTGCATATTAGCTGCCACACAGTAAGTTGAATGTTTTTAGTCTGTTCCATTACCTTTCTATAAGGACCTTGACATTTACATAACACTACAACTTATCATTCCTCGACATATTGATGATTATAAATGTTATAGATTTTGACAAAGGGCCCAGTAAGATGTCAGTTTTTGATGCATTATTTTTCAAGTGTTTCTGACACCGCTACCAGTTAGGTAAAATATGTGTAAAGCCATGCATTACTGTTAAAAGAGTGTCTAGTGTCTACTCATTAAATGAACTACCCATAGGTAAACATCCATATTTATTCAACTTTGATCTCTATGGACTGAGGTCAATCATTTCAAAACATAAAGACTTTGATGTTTGATGCATCAATTGAGATATATCCACTGATTGTGTAATGCGGTTTATAACCTGTTGGGCCTGAAGGCTAGTTATTTCATGTACGTTCATATAACTGAGCTCTCTCAGTTTCAAACTGACATCACTGACACTTATTAGAAGGAAAGTATGGTCAAATTTATATTGGTTGGAAAAAAAGAAAATAATGGTCTCTGATACACTAGTTAATCTGAGCCCCATGAAAAATGATTTGAATGAATAGTTTCTACTTACATATCAAATACGTGATACAAATAATCAATATGGCATCTAGATCTAGAGTAACTCCTACGTAGATCTATAGGCCTACTAATCAAAAAGTAAACAACTTGTGAAAAAAAATGTAAGATTAACTAGTAAAGTGGCCTTAATTACAAGGAAAACAATCACTATATTCGCAATTTTCATGATGTAAACTTTCCTGTGAAAAATAACTCATGGAGTATGATACCCACTGATATGAACTAATTGAAATTGATATAAAGCTGTTGATTTGGTGGTCTAGCTCATAAACCTATGGATGCAACTACACCAACATACGTACGTGAACAGCATTGTTCATCTCATGTAGATGTCGACTTACTCTACTAGTATTCCGTCGCGACAATGTATTGAACGGAAGCGAGGAAGGAACTGCAGGTTTTAGGTCAGAATTCACGAACTATTAAAAGCTGTATAAATCATGTCATCCTTCTAGTAATCTCTGTCAAGGATTTCTTATATTGGTCACAGCAAAGTTTGTACTAATTACATATTATATCCCAAAGATCAAGGTACAGTGTATATCTAATGATTAACATGATGACTGAACCATGCCTTTGTATTACAGTGAAAGTGTCTATATCTCCTTGCAGTGGAACATTGGCAATCATCTGACCTCATAGGATGAGAGGTAAATATCATCAAGATGTAAGAATGTTGATCTCAATTTGTGTTCCCTTCTTTGTTTAATAAACGTATTGCTCACTTTTCATTGTGTTGATGGTCAGTGGCGTCGATTTGTTTTAACGATAGGGGGAGGGGCAACAGGGGCAAAACTTGGAATATATTTGTTATTGAGTGGAGAGATGGAGCTAGGGAAAAAAGTGTGGGAAGGGGGTACTTCCCTCACACTCTAGCTTAGGAAGATTTTGCAGTATAGACTAAAATTGAGCAATCTGGTACACACATTTTAGTGAAATTATGGATCTTTGTCTATCATGATGTACGGTGTCAGGATATGACATATTTTGTATTTGTCACGTAATATTTTGTCTCATTGTACTACTGTTTATTAGGTAGCTCATGTAAGAAATTGATGTTATCGCAATGGTTACAAAAGAAGTGCAGCTTTAAAGACAGAAGCTTGCATCAAAATAACCATATAAGGAGATGTTGCGATGCACAATCAAAGTAAAAGAGAGTGATGTGGAATTAAATGTTTTGGGGTGAGTAAACCCTACATGACGTCAAAATACGAGGAAAGGGTATCCCTGGTAGTATGCCTCATACTATCTGGTATGTGGACGTCATTGACGACGTCAAACACAAGTTTCTAGCTAGGTCAAAACAGGACCACTTCAAAGAATTTTGGTTTCTGTAGACAGGAAGTGGTGACGTCAAGCAGAGGCTGACCAATGCAAATTGAGATACTCAGGAAAGTTTTGACAGACAGAAAACGCCAACCAATAAGAAAAGGGGGCAGGACTTCTGTGAAAACTTTCTAGGAAGTCACTTCATTTAATTAATTTTACATGGAGACCTATGGTCCAACAAATGTATAAATATGCAGTGTTTGGGCATGAAATTCAGATGCCACATTATTTGCGGAACACTCAGGACCAGGCTACGTTACTTCGAGATTGCGAAGTTAGAGAGTAGCAGAGTGTTATTTGGAATCAGTGTGATTCAGGGATTGTTGCATTTCGGCTTGGACAGCCTGACCGTCCAGAAGAGAATCTAGGAGGATTCGAGTGTAAACACCAACAACTGTTGTAAGTACACGATCATTTAATTGAAGTTGTTTATGCCTTGTAAGTTCCTATGTAATTCCCGATATTGTATTGTATGTGTGATGTTTGTATGTCAAACCGAATTTTAATTGCATTGTTAAAATAGAGAATTAGAACAACGCTTAGATTTTAATGGGCTGATTAATCACCCCTATTCAACAATGAAAGATAATGATCCATGGTGAAACATTATTATGGAAATTATGTGTGGCTAATCAATGTTAATATGATGGAATATACAATCATATGTTTTGTTGAAGTTATATGAATAGAATCAGGAATAACCAAAGACCACAAATTATAAGGGAGGTATCATGTTATCAAATTAACAGGGTGTTTAGGGTTCCAGGGAGAGAGCCACCGTTTAGGGTTCCAGCGAGGACCACGTTTAGGGTTCCAGAGAGGACCAGAAGTAAGGGGAGACGACCCGCTACTTCAGGCAGGGCATCGTCGACAACCTAGAGCAACCAAGCACGGGAGCTTCTAGAATAAACCAACGAGCAGAGCAACCAAGCTCAAGATCAAGTGGAATTGGATATCTGTATTCAAGTTTGTACACTGTACTATGTTATTATTGTAAACTACCACAATTTGAGACCAGTATAATAAATCTTATTGTTTGTTACATTGTAAGAACACTGTGTGATTGGCTACTTCTTTCGAGGCACTGTAGTTGCACAAGTCGAAAGAGTTGATTGGATGAATGGTCTGCTAACAATCTGCTGCATTTAGAGAAAGTCAACCTTTGACTATAGAAAAGATCCCAGTCGCAGGGAGGACTTTCGTTCCCCACATTCAGAGGAAAGTCCCCTGTGACAAGAATTGGTGGAGAACCCGGGCAGCAATTGTTAAAAGTTATAAACTAGACCAGTCAACTAGATATGTGCAACTGACAACTCGAAACAAGAAGCCAAAGGTTAGACCGCCAGTGGCCACTTGCCTGGCCAGTGAGAGTTAGGCTCAAGGTCCAGTGTCTTAAGGTCAGATTACATTGGAGTGATTGTTGCTATAGTAACGTGACTGTACATTGCAATGGATGTGTATTCTCAACTCATAAAAGTGGGGAAGGAGGCAGGGCTGACAGGCAAGGAATTGGTCGATTTTGCTAGGGATGAAAAGGAGAAACTAGACTTGAAGGAAGAAAAGCTCAGAGAGGAGCAACAAAAAGAAAGAGAGGAACGACAAAAGGAAAGAGAGGAACGACAAAAAGAAAGGGAACATTTGAAAGAAATGAAAGAGCTGGAGCTGCAAATTGCAGCAGCCAGACCTAGGAATGATTCTCCTAGTAATGGCATGAAAAAGGTAAAATTACCTCTTTTCAATGAGAAAACAGATGACTTAGATTCCTATCTATGCAGATTTGAGAGATACGCTGAGAGTATGGGATGGGCCAGAACTCAGTGGGCCCTACCCCTCAGTACACTGTTGACGGGCAAAGGCCTGGAAGTGTATTCCCGAATGCCGTCAGAACTTGCAAATGATTACGATGAATTAAAGGCCGCCTTACTCCAAAGGTATGAGTTGAATGAAGAGGGATTTAGAGCTAAATTCAGGAGCTCGCAGGTTGAGCCTGGCGAGACTCACAGTCAGTTAGCCGAGAGGCTGAAGCGCTATCTCTTGCGTTGGTTAGAGTTAGCTGGTTTTAGGGCTGAGTTTGATGACCTAATTCAACTGATGATAATGGATCAAATTTATGCCAGGAGCTCGAAAGAGCTAAAGCAGTTTGTCCGCGAGAGACATCCGGCAAACTTAGATGAAATGACGAAGCTAGCGGATCAATACAGTCAGGCCCACCCCCATAAGGAACAAAAGAACCACTCCTACAAAGACCAAAAGCGACCTGACAAGGGCCAAAGTCAGGGTCATTTGGCTTCCAAATTCAGTGGCCCACAAGGAAATAAGGGGTCAAGTGGTTGTTATGTTTGTGGGAAGGCAGGTCATTTGGCTCGAAACTGCCAGGCCAAAACGAATAGTCCGAGACCAAACCGGGCTGCTGCTTTGGATGAAATGAAGGGGTTTGAGGAGAAGACTAGTCAGGACCGAAAGGGGGCTGCCTGTATTGAGGCTAACACCGTTAGATATGAAACGGCAAGACAGCCGGGCTCGTATGTGAAGCTAGCTTCGGGGGATGAACTACCCCTTCTCGAGGCAGGATGCTCTTCGGGAGTCAGACCATCAGGTGTGAACATGCCTGTTCTTCAGGGAAAAGTAGGAGGGCATGTAGTGTCCGTTCTAAGGGACAGTGGCTGTAGTACAGCCGTAGTAAAGTCAGTGTTTGTTAGAACCCCTCAGATTGTTGCAGGGCAGAAGAAGAGGGTGGTTTTGATAGACGGGACTGTCAGAGAATTCCCCATTGGTAGGGTATGGGTAGACACGCCTTTCTACACTGGGGAAGTGGAAGCTCTGGTTATGGAAGACCCAATGTATGAGCTTATTTTGGGGAATATTCCCGGGGTCAGGGACCAAAATAATCCCGATCCACAGTGGTCACTTGATAGTGACGAGGTAGTGGTAAAGGAGGAAGAGATGGTTGAATCATCCGAGGGAGGGGCGGTAGAGACACGTGGCCAGAAAGCGCAAAGTGCGAAACCCCTCAAACCACTGCCGACAGCAAGTGCACTCTCACTCGCGACGAGTAAAGGTGAGTATGAAGCAGCGCAAAAGGCTGACCCGACGCTTGCGAAGGCTTGGCGAGCAGCAGAGAGTGGTCAGAAAACGACCACAAGCAAAGGAAATGAGAGCAAGTTTCTCGTGCATCGAGGCCTGCTCTATCGCGAATTCCAATCTACAAAATTGGAATATGGCAAGCCAGTTCGACAATTGGCCGTACCGAGCGCATACCGTGATGGATTAATGGCGCTTGCCCATGATGGCATAATGTCTGGGCACCTAAAAACGCAGAAAACACTCGACCGATTACAGCAAAGCTTCTATTGGCCAGGTATGGGAGATGACGTCCGGCGATATTGCATATCATGTGATATCTGTCAGCGCACCGTGAATAAGGGGAGCGTGGGTCGCGTGCCGCTCGCGAGCATGCCGCTCATTGATACTCCGTTCAAGCGCGTGGCGATTGACCTCGTAGGACCTTTTGACCCCAAGACCGATCGTGGGAATCGGTATGTTTTGACGCTGGTCGATTATGCAACTCGCTACCCAGAAGCTATTGCATTACAGAGCATTGAAACCGAGCGAGTGGCTGAGGCGCTTGTCGAGATGTTTAGCCGCTTAGGTTTGCCAGACGAGATTCTCTCTGATAGAGGGGCGCAGTTCACTTCTGAGCTAATGAGGGAGTTAGGGCGTTTGCTGTCCGTAAAGCAGCTTAACACAACTCCGTACCATCCCATGTGCAATGGGTTGGTTGAGAGATTCAATGGAACTCTCAAAGCCATGCTGCGACGAATGAGTGCAGAGCGACCCAAAGATTGGGACCGTTATTTACCGGCATTGTTGTTCGCGTATAGGGAGGTACCACAAGCTAGCCTTAGCTTTAGTCCGTTTGAGCTGCTGTATGGTAGGACTGTACGTGGACCTCTCTCCCTGATTAAGACAATCTGGGAAGCGGAAACAGTCGACGAAGAGGTCAAAACAACATACGAGTATGTTGTGGACCTACGAGCGAGACTCGAGGAGACTTGCAAAGTGGCGCATGAGGAGCTCAAGCGCGCATCGAAAAGATATGCCAAGTACTATGACGCAAAGGCGCGTGACAGGAAGTTTGAGGTTGGCGATAAAGTGCTCATTATGAGGCCAACGAGCGCAAGCAAACTCCTGATGCAATGGCAGGGACCATATACGGTCACAGGCACACTAGGGCGATGTGATGTGAGAGTGGAGGTCAATGGCAAGGTCAAGACCTACCATGTTAACCTCTTGAAGAAGTATGTTGACCGTGCGCGAAGTAGGGACAATGAAGTCCAAGCGAATGCCATCTCCGTAGTCGAAGAAGAGGTCGAATCCGATCTCGATCGACCGTGCATAGGACTGCCCGCCTTATCGCAGAATGAGAGCGTGGCCGACGTGGTGATAGATGCGGAACTTACTGAGTCACAAGCAGCGCAGGTAGCCGATCTGCTAAATCAGTTCGATGCACAATTAACCGATGTACCAGGGCGAACAAACGCGATGGAATGCTCAGTGACACTCACTACCGCTGACCCCGTGGTAAGCAAGCCGTATCCCCTACCACAATCTATGCAAGCTGCGGTAAAAGCAGAATTGAGCGAAATGCTGAAGATGGGCGTGATAGAGAAATCACGATCCAAGTACGCGTCACCGATCGTACTAGTGAAAAAGAAGGACGGAAGTAACAGATTTTGCATCGACTACCGCAAATTGAATGCTATAACTGTGTTCGATCCAGAACCTATTCCGATTGCTGACACTCTCCTGGCGAAGCTGTCAAGAGGTAAGTACTTCTCGAAGTTCGACCTCAGCAAGGGGTATTGGCAGATACCCATGGCCGAGTCTGATAAGGAGAAAACAGCATTTGTCACCGCTGAAGGCCTGTTTCACTTCACCGTGCTGCCGTTTGGTATGGTGAATGCACCAGCTACCTTCTCACGGCTGATGCGAGAAGTGCTGTTTGGACTCGACAATGTAGTGAACTACATCGACGATATCCTTGTGTTCTCCGAGACCTGGGAAGAACACTTGGATTCCTTGCAAGCTGTACTCTCGAGGCTTGCAGATGCTGGGTTGACCGCGAAGCCAAGTAAATGTCATGTGGGCTTCAAGACGCTCGACTTTCTAGGGCATGTCGTAGGTGGCGGCACGCTGAAGCCTCACCCCGAGAAAGTAGAGCAGATCTTGCAGGCGGAGGTGCCGCAAACAAAGCGGGAGGTACGCGCGTTTCTAGGGCTAGCTGGGTATTACCGCAAGTTCATACCCAACTTCGCAGCTATCGCCGCACCGCTGTCGGACTTAACAAAGAAAGACAGAGCCAACCGCGTAGATTGGGGACCCCTGGAAGAGCAGGCGTTCAACACGCTGAAGTCCCGACTGACTTCATCCCCCATACTCCATCTTCCAGACCATGAATCCCCGTTCATACTGGCGACCGACGCGTCTGACGTAGGCATCGGCGCAGTACTGATGCAGCGCGTAGAGGGAGAGAAGTTCCCTATCGCATACATCAGCCGGAAGTTGTCAGACACAGAGCGACGGTATGCCGTCATAGAGCGAGAGTGCCTCGCAATTGCATGGGCAGTAAAAAAGTTCGATGTTTACCTATATGGGAGAGAGTTTGAACTTGAGGTGGATCATCGTCCCCTCATGTACATTGCCAAGGCTAAGTTGCAAAACAACCGAGTCTTGCGCTGGGCACTTGCCCTCCAATCCTACCGCTACCACGTGACCGCTGTCAAGGGAACAGATAACGTTGGGGCAGACTTCCTTAGCCGATGTCCAGAGTAAGAGGGGCATGTTTACCCATAGCGAGGGGATTATCGAATGTTGATATTGTCATGTGTATGTACGGACAAATTAGTTTCATACGTGAAAATACTATTATAGATAGTAGTACTATCTTGAAATGGGGGGTCGTGTCAGGATATGACATATTTTGTATTTGTCACGTAATATTTTGTCTCATTGTACTACTGTTTATTAGGTAGCTCATGTAAGAAATTGATGTTATCGCAATGGTTACAAAAGAAGTGCAGCTTTAAAGACAGAAGCTTGCATCAAAATAACCATATAAGGAGATGTTGCGATGCACAATCAAAGTAAAAGAGAGTGATGTGGAATTAAATGTTTTGGGGTGAGTAAACCCTACATGACGTCAAAATACGAGGAAAGGGTATCCCTGGTAGTATGCCTCATACTATCTGGTATGTGGACGTCATTGACGACGTCAAACACAAGTTTCTAGCTAGGTCAAAACAGGACCACTTCAAAGAATTTTGGTTTCTG
Source organism: Diadema setosum (assembly GCF_964275005.1). NCBI lineage: Eukaryota > Metazoa > Echinodermata > Echinoidea > Diadematoida > Diadematidae > Diadema > Diadema setosum. The sequence continues at coordinate 3,857,963 of NC_092702.1, forward strand.
TAGACAGGAAGTGGTGACGTCAAGCAGAGGCTGACCAATGCAAATTGAGATACTCAGGAAAGTTTTGACAGACAGAAAACGCCAACCAATAAGAAAAGGGGGCAGGACTTCTGTGAAAACTTTCTAGGAAGTCACTTCATTTAATTAATTTTACATGGAGACCTATGGTCCAACAAATGTATAAATATGCAGTGTTTGGGCATGAAATTCAGATGCCACATTATTTGCGGAACACTCAGGACCAGGCTACGTTACTTCGAGATTGCGAAGTTAGAGAGTAGCAGAGTGTTATTTGGAATCAGTGTGATTCAGGGATTGTTGCATTTCGGCTTGGACAGCCTGACCGTCCAGAAGAGAATCTAGGAGGATTCGAGTGTAAACACCAACAACTGTTGTAAGTACACGATCATTTAATTGAAGTTGTTTATGCCTTGTAAGTTCCTATGTAATTCCCGATATTGTATTGTATGTGTGATGTTTGTATGTCAAACCGAATTTTAATTGCATTGTTAAAATAGAGAATTAGAACAACGCTTAGATTTTAATGGGCTGATTAATCACCCCTATTCAACAATGAAAGATAATGATCCATGGTGAAACATTATTATGGAAATTATGTGTGGCTAATCAATGTTAATATGATGGAATATACAATCATATGTTTTGTTGAAGTTATATGAATAGAATCAGGAATAACCAAAGACCACAAATTATAAGGGAGGTATCATGTTATCAAATTAACAGGGTGTTTAGGGTTCCAGGGAGAGAGCCACCGTTTAGGGTTCCAGCGAGGACCACGTTTAGGGTTCCAGAGAGGACCAGAAGTAAGGGGAGACGACCCGCTACTTCAGGCAGGGCATCGTCGACAACCTAGAGCAACCAAGCACGGGAGCTTCTAGAATAAACCAACGAGCAGAGCAACCAAGCTCAAGATCAAGTGGAATTGGATATCTGTATTCAAGTTTGTACACTGTACTATGTTATTATTGTAAACTACCACAATTTGAGACCAGTATAATAAATCTTATTGTTTGTTACATTGTAAGAACACTGTGTGATTGGCTACTTCTTTCGAGGCACTGTAGTTGCACAAGTCGAAAGAGTTGATTGGATGAATGGTCTGCTAACAATCTGCTGCATTTAGAGAAAGTCAACCTTTGACTATAGAAAAGATCCCAGTCGCAGGGAGGACTTTCGTTCCCCACATTCAGAGGAAAGTCCCCTGTGACATACGTAATAAGAAAATAAATTTTATCCTAAAACGTGGACGACTGAATCACAGTATCTCAGCTCTTATTAGGTTAAGGGAAGGTCCGAATGTGATACCTCTTTTGACATAACAGCCCTTTTGCAATTTTAAAACTGAAATATAATCACCTGAGGCACACTTTTTTGTTGTTGTTGGGAGGGGGATATATCCTCCCACTTGAGGAAACTTTTGAATTTGTTGGAACTGAAGTGAAAGATCTGGTGAACACTTTTTGTAGAAATATTCCGAAATTTGTCTATCCTAAAGTGAATCAATGAATTCTATTGAGAGGGACCAAGCGAGGGAGGGGGTGGTATGATGTATCCCCCTCTTACATGAGGGAGTTTTTACATTTCAGAATTTAAATTCAGCAAATAAGCCGGTTCACATTTTTTTGTGTGTGAAATAAATCCACAGCTAGGTAAAAAAGCAACAAAAAGGTTCCAAATCTTGACAATCATTAGACCCTGAACAACGTCGCTCTCCGTGGTCCTGCTCTCTTTTCAATACCTCTCTCATTTAAAGTCACACTCCCACAAGATTTCTGAAATCATCTCATGTTTCCCGTGCTATTCATAAAGTCGAGAATCATGGGGAAAATGCCATTTTATTCATGCATGTCCCGATTTCTGCAATAGCCTTCCTATTGACTTAAAAGCTTTTATGACTTGAGACTCTTTCCCCCAAAGAAGAGTAATCTTAATACTGTATGTTAATTTTGCTCTGTCGCATATTGAGCACTCTACAAAGTGGATTGGTGTAATATAATCTATATACTATCATTGTTGTAGTAATTATTGCCATCACTGTTATTGATTTATAATAGTCAGGAGGACAGTTGGAGGTCAAACTGTGGTGGCTGAAACTTACACAATTTTCGTTCTTTTTGTTGCAGATCACTGTCTGATGGCCAGAACAAAAATATATCATCTAAGACCTGAGACCTGATCATCACCATGGCAAAGCGTCATACAATCATAGACCCAACCCAACCTTCAATGGCCAAGGAATGTAAACTGCCCCCACAAACTAACTGGAAAATGTGTATTCTTTGCCAAGCAGACACAGATGAACCTTTGCAGTGCCCACTTCGATCTAAAATGAAACCGATTGGTGCTGGCTATGCATCCTTGACGGAGGATCTCATCCAGTTTAAAGGACTCCGCCACATGCCAATGGACCTCAACTTGAACAGACTGGATGATGGCGATGGTGTAGAAGCTACTTTGATGAGACACAGTGCTCAGTGGCACAAAAAGTGTCGCTTAAAATTTAACAAAAAAAATGTTTCTTCAGCAGAGCAAAGCAGAATCAGCTTCAAAACAACAATCTTGTACCAGTACTCCAACAGTGCGCACACGATCAGCTGCAGCCCAAATGATTCTACAGTCGACCGAACCTATCTGTTTCTTTTGTAGTAAGCCAGCTGGCAATGCTGGCTTGCACCATGCAGCTACAACAGAAATTGACAAAAACGTTCGGAAATGTGCCATTGAATTGGGGGATGCTGAACTTCTTGCCAAGCTGTCTGCGGGAGACATGGTTGCCATAGAAGCGAAATATCATCGCAATTGTCTTCGTGCATTATACAACAAAGTCAGACCTGCCGCCCCCAAGGATGAGGATGCAGATCGACTGCATGGTATAGCCTTTGCTGAGTTGGTGGTATTTATGGAAGACACTCTTGAAGATGGGGACAATGCTCCAGTATTCAGACTCTCGGACTTGGCCAACCTATACAAGACGAGATTAGAGCAGCTTGGTGCCACTGTGAGCAACCGAGTACACACAACTAGACTGAAGGACAGACTCCTTTCTGCGCTTCCTGATCTGAGAGCCCATCCTCATGGCAGAGAAACACTTCTTTTGTTTGAGAGAGACATAGGTCCAGCGCTCAAGAAGGCCTGTGAATGTGACAATGATGCCATACACCTTGCAAGAGCTGCACAGGTAGTCCGTAGGGAAATGTTTGAGACCAAGTTTACCTTTGACGGTACATTCAAATCTGATTGTCAAAAAGATTCTGTGTCACCTTCCCTCATTGCTCTTGTGAACATGATCCTCGATGGGGCCAACATCAAGCACCAGACTCAGTTCAGCAGCCCGAGCACCACAACTGCTGCTCTTACAATATCACAGCTGCTGGTGTTCAACAGTGTTAAGCATGGACGGAATGCCGAATCGACGTCAATTCGCCATGGCCGCGAGAGAGAAACCCCACTCCCGCTCTACTTGTCCCTCAAGATAAACTCTGTGACTAGGAGTCGAAGCCTGATTGACACATTGTTCAACCTTGGGCTGTGTGTGTGTCCTATGGTAGATCACTACAGTTGACAGCAGACATTGCCAATGGTGTCTGCAAGCGCTTTGACATGGAAGAAGTTGTATGCCCACCCAAGCTGCGAAAGCGACTCTTCACTACTGGGGCTGTTGATAATATTGACCATAACCCTACCTCTGCAACAGCCAAGGATTCTTTCCATGGTACAAGTATATCCCTTATGCAGCATCCATCGCACACAAATGATGACCTCGACCGTGGTGTAGTGGTGATTGGGCAAGACGTAGCTTCTGCCAAGTCTATAACTCCTCTGCCGTTAGAGTACACAAGTGTACCACCTGCTGCCACGAAGACACACCACTTCACTGCACCTCCAATTCAAGGTCCTGCAAAACCTCCTGACCTCATGGCTGTTGACGCTGCAGTGCAAGAAGAGTATAGATGGCTGAGGACTGTGGAGACAGCTCTAGAGAAGCAATCCATAGATGAATGGGTATCATGGTCTGCCTACCATGCTTCTTTCCAAAAAGCATTGATCCCACCTGCTGCAATCAATGCACTTTTGCCTCTGTTTGTAGACAGCGCTCATTCTGTTGCAATGATAAAGCATTCAATGACCATTGTCAAAGCAGCAATTCAGCACCTGAACCCTGGACAAGTTCCTGTTCTTGCTGCAGATCAGCCACTCTTCGCCCTTGCCAAGGAAATTCAGTGGACCTGGCCAGCCACACATGGGGAGGATCACTTTGTGATCATGTTTGGCGGTCTTCATATCGAGATGGGTGTGTTAAAGGTATGTTCTGTGACATAAAGTAGCAGCTGAGTACATATTAAGATATTCTGGTACTCATGCAGTAGTTATACCACAATTTTCATCAATGAAAGTGAAATAGCATGCGTAGTTTTACATTCCATTGTGTCAGGAAGGGCACTTATAATGCAATTTTAACATCATCATAGCTGTGTCATTTTTTTTTTGTCATTTCTTTTTCCAGCTGCTTGGTGACTGGCTTGAAGATAGTGGTTGGACGAATGCCCTGGTACAAGCCAACATTGCCAGCTCTGGGACAGCAGATTCCTTTATCCGAGCCAGTCATGTTACCAAGACCCGCCATGCACACCAAGTCACAGCTGCGACTCTCCACATACTACTCCAGCAGGCGTACAGCAAAGACTGCACACAAGACAGTGCCAACAACACTCAGCCAGATGAAGAGGTCTTTGAGGAGTGGTGCAGAAGGCGGGCAAAGGCCAGTGTGCATTTTGACTACTGGCTTAAGACCCTGTCATTGGAGATTCTCTTGCTGGTGTACATCCGATCACTTCGTGAAGGGAACTTTGAGCTCTATATGCAATCCCTGACGCAGATTATGCCCTGGATGTTTGCCTTAGATCACACGAACTATTCCAGGTGGCTTTCTGTGCACATCCGTGATATGATGAACCTCGTAGACAAGCACCCAGATGTCCTGGCAGAATTCAAGGCTGGGAAGTTTGTGGTACACAAGACCACCAACAAGTTTTCTGCCATGGCAATTGACCAATGTCACGAACAGAACAATGCTGTGATCAAAGGATGTGGTGGTGCTATTGGACTAACAGGAAACCCTGGGGCACTCAGACGCTGGATGGTGGCAGGTCCTGAAGTGGCAAGGATCACTGCAGAATTTGAAGAGCAGACGACAATTAAAGGAGATGAGAGTGCTCATGACACTGAGAATTTTCACCATGACCAGAATCCTGGAGTGCAGGCGGCCTTCATGAAGGATATCAGAGCACTTACAGCAGTGTTTCAAGAGATGGGGAACCCATTCCTAGAGGACACTCAAGATCTGTTGGTTCTTGACACGAGAGACATTATGGAATCTTCAGTTTCAGAAACTGTGAAAGAGATCGAATCTCTTGGTCATGAGCAGTACACAAAGTTTGTTGAAGAAAGGCTTGAACTTTGCACGACGCCAGTGACAGACACGCTGAAGAAGAACAAGTTGCCACTCTTCAGTCGGCCACATGCCAGGACACAATCAAAGCAGCAGATGCAGCTTGCAGCAGTGAAGAGTGATTGCAATCTCTTTTCAAGGTTATACATCTCATGTCAGTCCAGGGATGGGGACCTTGACCAGTTCTTCCGCCACGAGAACCACGCAGCCCCACCGTCGTTATCAACGGGAGGAAAAATGCACCTTGGGGCAAAAGCAGATTTACTGCATTGCTTAACATCGGACCTCGCTGAGACCAAGTGTGCACCTACGGTTGATGCTACAGTTGTTGATGGTGCAGCTGTTGTGCAAATGCTCAATCCCTCACCAGCAAAGACCTTTAAAGACTATGCGAGCACCGTCTTTGGAGCATACATTTCCAGTCAACTGACGAAGGTGAAAAGGCTGGACATCGTTTGGGATGTGTATATTCCTAACAGCCTGAAAAGCACAACGAGAGAAAAGAGGGGAAGGGGCACTAGAAGGAGAGTGCTTCCCTCTACTGCCATGCCAAAGAACTGGAAGGGATTCCTTCGTGTAGACGAGAACAAAACTGAACTCTTCAGCTTACTCGCACGAGAGGCAGTTGGTCTTCCAGTGGCTGATGGCAAGAAGATCTACGCTACATGTGGAAGTGGGGTTCTCTGCTCCCCTACTGATTCCGATTTGACCAGCCTCGCCCCATGTTCACACGAGGAGGCAGACACACGCATGCTTGTACATGTGGCAGATGCCGTACATAAGGGACTCAAGAAGCTGACAATACGCACTGTGGACACCGATGTTGTGGTGCTAGCGGTAAGTTCTTTCAACGACATTACTCCTGATGAACTATGGGTAGCTTTTGGTGCTGGATCCAGCTTTAGTTACATACCCGTACATGAACTGGTTGCCTCCATGAGTCCAAGACAATGTGCTACTCTCCCCATATTCCATGCTCTCACCGGGTGTGACACAGTGTCTTCTTTTGTTGGCAGAGGGAAGAAGACTGCATGGGAGACATGGAAAGTTTTCCCAGAGGTGACAGATGCTTTTGAGGAACTCTTATGTATGCCATGTGATGTCAGTGGAGAGTCCATGTCACTGCTTGAGCGCTTTGTTGTGCTGATTTATGACCGCACCAGCAACCTATTGGAAGTAAACGATGCCAGGAAGCATCTCTTCGCACAGAAGTCGAGGGCTCTGAATAACATTCCCCCAACGCAGGCTGCACTTCGGCAGCACATCAAACGCGCATGTCTGCAAGCAAACTGCTGGAACCAGACTTACTTAGGCCTACCATTGAACATTAATCCAGTAAGCCAAACATTATTATTTGCATATTAAATTTTTAAGGTCATTGACCTTGCATTTCCCTCAGATGCCAAAAGTGGGATACATTCATTCAATTCATTCATTCATACATGAGGACAGTACACGGTGTTTCATGGAATTAATACTTAGACACATTTACTGTAGTAGGTGATTGTGTGGTCAACCATCAACTTTCCATCAAATATCGATTTCCAAATTTTGAGGTCACTGACTTCTCATGGCCTCCAGAGGTCAAAGGTTAGAACTATTTAATCATTGCAGATGCTCGGTGAGATATGTAGTAAGTTCAACTGTGGCACAAATGAATGTTGAGTACATCTTGCAAGTTAATTGTTACCCATAACATCATGATCACAGGCCCTATATATCAAAATGAATATTGTTGTATTTTGAGGTCACTGACCTTTCGTGATACTCAGAGGTCAAAGGTGAAAACTTGTAAATAATTCCAAATGCTCTGTGGAATATGAAACCAATTCAATTTTAGCACAAATTAATGTTTAGTACATCATTCGGCAGTTTATTGTTACCCATGACAACAAATATCAATATTTTGACATTTTGAGGTCATTGACCTTTCGTGGTCCTCAGAGGTCAAAGGTAGGACCTGTTGGTAGTTACCAATGCTTTGTGGAATATGAAGACAATCCATTGTAACAGAATAATCTCGTTTAGTACATCAAAACTGTGTTTTTCACTATCCAAAGACGTCAAACATCAATATTCTGATATTAAAAGTTCATTGACCTCTGGAGGTCATCAGAGGTCAAATCAGACTTACCTCCCGATCTTAAATTGAATCTTATGACATGTACTACAACTGGTGAAAGTTTCATGCTTTAGTCAAATTTTGCACAATTAGTCGGCTTATCTGCTCTACTAAAATAGGTACGTTGATTAAAGAACAAAATGTTTTCCCAAAGCATGACTACGTTGCTGTCTCTGAATGCGGCACACAGGGGGTTTACACCACTGCACATAATAGTTAATGGATATTCTGTACCTGTCTGTGTGTGCAGGTTCGTACATGCGTATGCGTATGCGTATGTACATGTGTGTGTGTGTGTGTGTGTGTGTTTGTCTGTCCGTCTACCTGCCTGCCTGTGAGTGTGCGTGCGCGCTTATCCCTGTTATACAGTGCGTATAAAAAAAAAGAAAAAGGAAAAGTAATCCAACTTTGGAGGGCTTACTATTTCATAATTCTCAGCTATGGAAAGCACAATGTTGGTTGTGAGGAAAGAAGAACTCTTCCTCTTTCCACTGATACCTAATTATGTTGACAAATACCATGTATGACTGAGCACATGAACTTTAAAGACAACAATGACAAACTGCACTTTTTCCAAGTTTGAGTGTCACATGAAGGAACAGTAAATGTCTCACTGAATGGATGGGATCTGTCAATGAAAGTGGTCAAATAAACAGGCCAGCCTGTACGAACGCAGGTTTGTGTTTAGGGTTTGTGTTTAGAGTTTCTTCTTGTCCACTTTATGGTCCATAACGTTTAACATGGCCGCCTGTCCGATAACGTGGTCACTCCCACTATATAAAGTCAGTTCACACAGTCCATTTTCTCTGTTCGTATTCGACACGTAGCTCGCCGCGACAAACCATGTCATGAAGAGAGAAAATGGATAATGCTTTAGTCTCTTGGGAGTGACCAAGTTATCAACAACAGCGGCCATGTTGAAGGTTATGGACCATATAGAAGGTTTTAGAAAAACCCTAAACACAGACCTGCAGTCACTAAGGCTGGCCTGTTAATTTGACCACTTTCATTGACAGATCCCATTCATTCGGTGAGACATTCATTGTTCCTTCATATGACAGAAACTATGAAAAAAGGGCAATTTGTCATTGTTGTCTTAAAAGTTTATGTGCTCAGTCATGCATGATATTTGTAGACATAATTAAGTATCAATGGAAAGAGGAAGAGTTCTTCTTTCCTCACAACTTACATTGTCCTCAGGTGACCAATGGCAGCCCTCCAAAATTGGATTACTTTTTTTTTATATATATACGCACTGCATTTCCTCGTAAATGCTCAAATAAAAGTTATGTAACATCTGAATAATATCACCGGTCAAGATTTTTGCGCAATCATCTCAAGCATAAGGCACGAAAACCACATTGTATTTCAAATCAGTCTTTCTGTAAGTAACAAAGCAGAATCCAACTGAAAATTAATTGGGATAAGTTGTATTCACACCTCAATAATGTTCAACAGATTGGACAAGTTAAAATGTAACCACTTGACCCTGTGCGTGTTTTAATAACCGGATTAACAAGAGTGCTTGATAAACACTCAAACATCCGACGGTGCTACACCCAAAAGACACACCTCTTTCACCCACACACCCATTATTAACAGAAGATGGTAGGTTTTGATGGAATGAAATAATACCGATTATTCTAAAATCATACTCGGAGAGGGGAAAACTATTCTTTTTCACCTAACTTCTCCATAGGACGATCAGGCATGATTTAATTTCGCATGTAGAGATTGTTTAAAGTAATTATGTCTTAATATATAGCTTTGACGCCGTCTCTTGTTTAGATTTTGAGAAAATGATCACGTGACAACTTACCCAGGTAACAACTAGACCTGGGGCCCGTTTCATAAAACTTGTCATCAGTGACAACTGCCACATTTCTATGACAAATCTTCTCTCAGCCAATCAGATGCAAGGATTTCAGTAGATTGTCACATCTATGACAACTTGTCACTGATGACAAGTTTTATGAAACGGGCCCCTGGTCTTCACATGAGGTTTCTTATTATTGGTCCAGCGAGGACAAGATTGGAGTTTTTACCTTTTCACTCATCTTGTATACGGACGAAACGTTTATTCACTATTCCCACTAAAAGACACACTTCTTTCACCCACAGACCGATTATCAACAGAAGATGAAAGGTCTTGATGAAATAAAAGAATATAGATTATTCTAAAATCATACTCGGAAAAAGGGGATTTTTTTTTTTTTTTTTTTTTTACCGACCAAAATCAAAAAATCGTGGTCATTTGGCTGAAATATTTCGGAAACATTCTATCTTTAAATATAAATCCTGTAGGCACCTGCTCGCCAGTAAAGGGGGGGGGGAGGGATAGGTTCGCATCCCGTTACCACCTTAGATACTTGGGCTTGGGCACGGGCCTGTGTTACAATGCTCTACAGTACAGGTTGACTTACTGCCAGGGGTAAACTGAGTGCCGTCGTCGCATTCGAAGACGTTATCGGTGACCTCGTCGTTGCAACCTATCCAGGCAGACCAGACTGGAATATCAGTACTGTTGGGTTGTGGGAATGGTTCATGATTGCTCATGAACTCCTTGACAGCTTGAAATTCCTCGTCGGACGAGGGAACGAAGAGCTGCGAGCCGCCACACTGGGCGGCAGCAGCATCTCGAGTGAAAGCGTATGCGGAAGCAAACCGATAGCAACGGTTTTCTCGTTTCCACCAGCCAACGGGACAGATGTAATCTTCATCTTTGACAAGACGGACAAAGAAAGAAATACGAAATACAAACAAGTAAGAATACAAATCATGTACGCACACATGCCAAAAGCACTGTATATGATATGTGACAAAACAATTTTTTTTTTTTTTAATGATGAAAAACATGCTTTCTACGACAGTTAATATGACATGAACGTTTCTGGCTCTTCACGAGCACGTTAATTTTATTGCTACATTATTATTTGATATAACCAGGCAGGGAGAACGAGCAGACATTGGTTACTCTGAACTAGCCTGATGTTATCATACAAAAGACTTAGGAATAATCTGTGCTGTACTTTGTAGCTGCTTCCTTCATCTTCGAATTTCATGCGGCAAAATAAAGAAAATTTCCTTCTTTTTCCCCCGGGCCCCGTTTTACAGAGCTGTCCGTAAAGTTACGCATGACTTTACGACCGACTGGAATATGAAGTGCCAATATGTGTGCCCATTTTTCCTTACGTTTTAACAAAGTAAGACTATGTCAATATTCCATCTACATTGGGGCAAAAATACACTTTCAACTAAAAACGTGTATTAAAATGTAAGAATAATCATCATCTGCAAATTTCAACTCAATCCATTGAAATTAACAATGATTAGGAAACCTATGTCTTGCCATACTTAAGTTATTCGAAAATCGTGAGTAACTTTACGAACAGCTTTATGAAACAGGGCCCAGGTGCATTTTTTCAATAATACCGAATTTCTATCCTTTGTTTATGTCCTGCGTTACCGTTATTTTTCTCTGTCTGCGACATATTTAACAGACTAAACGGAAAATCCGACACAAAAATACACTCTTTCTCTACTGATGATAGCGAGCTTTAGATCTACGACGCGAACGCTATTCAAACGAGGTAGTCTCCGGGTTAGACAATAAGAACTGTTGTCTCGGGCATGTGCAGAACACCATTTCTGGCCTAATTAGCGTCGTCTTAGTGTTCGAAACCGTCGAAAGCGCAACGAATTATCCAAACCCCCTTTGAATGACAAGAGGGTATTAAAAGGTTTTTGAAAGGACTTTTATCCTAAAATGGTGTTATTTCACGGCCAATTTAGAGGTATCTAAAAATTTAATCTCAATCAATGAAATATATGAATCATGGATATTGATTTTCCATTAAAAAAAAAGGGCAACTTCAACTTTGCAGATTATAAGCTGCAAAAATCCCAATACGATCTTTGAGACGACACCGCAATGATGATGTGTTAATGATGTTCTTGACTCACCATTACCAAACGTCGGCATGATGAATCCAGTCAAAAGATTGAAAAAGAATATTATCCACCACATTTTCTCCACCTCTCTCAGACTTGCTGCCTCAGGTAACGTTTCGTAAGCAGTTGGGCCTACTTCCTCTCACGGGCACGATGGGATTTTCAGATTATGGGAGAAGTCACCTGGTTTCAAAGATGCCCACAGCCTTGTCGAGAGAGCCTTCCCGCAAGTCGGATTTCCGATGTTGTGCGTCCGCCGATCGGTGACGCGGTGTAAAAGTGAAATCCAATTAGCGAACTCGTGGGCTGGACCGCAGGATTTCACATCATGCAGGAGTCCTACTCGTATCCGAAGCCGTTGCACAGTAGCATCATGGAGCCACAACGGTTGTGTTGTGAGCTCCATGGTAGATTATTTGATTCATCAGATTGGATGGCATTATAGCTTGCCCAGATGAGTTTAATATCTTTGTTATCTGAATGACCTCTATCAAATTTCTTCACACTGAATGGTTAATTGATTGTAAATGCACTTAGGATATGAACCCCTTCTAATACTTTCCCCCTTTTTTTTTTCTAATGAAGACAAATAACAGTCGACTATGATTTACTAAGTAGGCCTCCTATATTAAATTCTTATTGGATTCAGTGTCTTTACCCCAAAAACATTGTCCACCGAACGGTTCTCTTTGGTATAGAGAGCCCTTTCATTATTGATGAAGTATCATGCCAAGTGCTTGCTAGTCGGCAATGTGGGACGCTTTTTAATCAAACAAAGCCATTTGACTGCTCGTATGAGGATTGTCTTTCTCTCTTGCAATTTTCTGCTTATTCTTTCACAGGAGCCGATCCACCGTTAGTTTTTCTTAAATATAAGAAAGAGAAAAAATGAAAGGGCTGCGCAGTGCCCCCTCTTTTATTTATTTATTTATTTATTTATTATCTTTTCTTTTTTGCTTGTCAGCCGATGAAACCCAGAAGTGGCACGAAAAACGAAAAAAAAAAAGTTCACGGGAGCCTTTTTTTTTTTTTTGGGGGGGGGGGGGGGTTGTCAGCTGATTTAACCTTGAAGTGACACCAGAATCCCCCCCCCCTTTAAAAAATTTCTGGATCAGCCCCTGCCTTCATTATCGTATACGATCCACTTAGGTTGGTGTTAGCTTGGCATTTCCTCCCTTAAATATGTACATGTATTTTCATTCACTGAAATGTATTTTATTGTATAAATGCTTCTCACTTTCATTTTTTAAACCTCTCCAAGTTACATGAATCACTCGTCTAAGTTATCAATTTTGGGTTCGATGAGCTATTACTTTGCTCCAAGACAGCACAAATTTCAGCATGATATCGCTTGGAAAGTTTAATGGTTAGAATGTATTAGATAGTAAATCTTTTTGATGTGAAATCAAAAGCACTGAAATAATCTTGTACCATTTTGATGCATGAGCACAGTGCCAGTAGACAAGGGGAGCAAGGTTTATCTCATGGGTACGATGAGGATGGGATAGAAGAATACTGCTCCCCTTCTCCCAACAACAAAAACAAAACCTGGCAGAACAAATAAAGAAAACGGATAACGAAAATAAAAAAGGGTGCATGCGACGTCATGAAGGGAAAGTGATTTGATATCTTATTTCTGAATGTTTACAAACAAGAGAAAACTAGAACTATACCACTCAATGTGATTGGCAACACAATGCCCAACATTGAATAAGGATGCATGGTGCTCATTTTCGGTCACATGCACAATATCTCAAGTCAAGTGCTCAAAAGCTGAGTTAGATTAATAAACCTGCAATTCTATGATTTTCATTGAAAATGTCGTTATCGTGGCAGCACAGTGTTTAACATTAACAAAAGATAAAGTGCACACAACTACATACCACAGCAGTCACACGTGCCAAATTTCAAGCCAAATGCTCAAAAGCTGAGGGAGTTAGGTGAATTCACAATATTTTTGTATGATTTTTATTCAAAATTTGCTGTTATCATAGCAACACATTGTTCACCAATGACAAAAGATAGAGTTTGCACATCTTTGTACTATAGCGGTCACATGTACCAAATTTTAAGTCAAATAATAATAATTAAAAAAAAAGATGAGGGAGTTAGCTGAATCTACAATGTTTTTGTATGATATTCATTCATAGTATGCTGTCACCATGGCAACACATTGTTCAACCATGACGAAGGACAAAGTTTGCACATCTTCACACAAAATTGGTCACATGCGCCAAATTTCAAGCTAAATGCTTAAAGACTAAGGGAGTTAACTGAATCGACGGCATTTTTGCATAATTTTCATTCAAAATATGCTGTTACCATGACAACGCATTGGTCAACAATGACAAAAGAATAAGTTGCACATGTATGTACCATAGCGGTCACACGTGCCAAATTTCAAGCAAAATGCTCAAAGACTGAGGGAAATAACTGAATCTGTAGTGCCTTTGTATTTTTTGTTCATTCAAAATATGCTGTTAACGTGGCAACACATTGTTCAACAATGACGAAAGATTATTAAAGTTTGCACATCTTCGTACCATAGCAGTCACATGTGCCAAATTTCAAGCTAAATACTCAAAGACTGAGGGAGTTAGCTGAATCCACAATATTTTGGGATGCTTTTTGGTGAAAAAAAAAAATGTTGTTACAATGGCAACACATTGTTTAACGTCGACAGAAGATGTGTTCTGCACATCAATAGGCCTACTGTAGCAGTAAAATGTGCCAAAATTCAAGTTAGATGCTCAAAAACTCAGGGAGTTAGATCAATCCACATATTTTTTGTGTGATTGGTATAAAAAGTTGCTGTTGCCATGGCAACAGATCTATTCACACAAGCGAAAAGGTGTCTTGCACAACTACACATTACATTGATCTTATGCCAAATTTCGACTGAATTGTTTTAAATCTGAGAGCAGTTTGATCGACATTTGTAAGATTTTTATAAAGATTTGCCGTTGCCATGGCAACGTATTATGCAATACTAAAGAAAAACGGTGCCTTGCACATCTTCCTTTGATAGCGGTGACACATGCCAAATTTGGGTTTAATTGCTCAAAAAAAAATGAGAGTAGTTCGATCCACGATACTTTTAGGAAAATTTGCCGTTTCTATGGTAACGCATTATGCGATACTAACGAAAATGGTACTTGCACATCTACCTTAGATCGTGGTCACACATGCCAAATTTGGGGTCAATTGCTAACAAATATGAGAGAGTAGTTCGATCCATAAGATTTTGTAATGGACTGATCGCCCGATCGACCGACCGACCGACCGACCGCCCGACCAACCGGCCACCCGACCTCAGAGTAATTCCTATATACCTCCATACACATTATGTGTGGGTGGGGTATTAAAATGGGCAGAGCATTAAACTCCCATACGTACCACCGGGGTAAATCCGTAACGAGGAGTGGGGGGATGATCGGCAATGGTTATCACATACAATCACGTTTATAACCCCGTCCTCCAGGATAGACGCTCCTGCATACGAGGGAGCTTTTGCATTTTTAGAATTTGAATGAAAATATCTCGTAAGCATAATTTTTGATGGAATTCGGGAGGCTGTCAATGCCCAAAATGAACAAAATATAAAAAGGGAAACCAAGCGGGGAAAGAGTTAATTGAAAGGAGATATCCCTTCCCACCCAACGGAACTTTTTTTTTCTTTTAGCTGAAGTGGCAGACCTGGTATACACGTTTGATGAAACATTTTGAAATCTGTCACTCTAAAAGTGTACTTAGTCTATAGGAACAGGACCGAATGTGGGAAGGTGAGAGAGATTTTTCATTTTCAGAATTAAAGTATTCAGCTATCTGGTGCATATTTTGGGTGAAATATTTGGACAATTTTCTATCAAAAAAAGGAAGAACATTTTCTCATTTCGGGAATTATGGGGGGGGGGGGGCAAATAATATGTTGGCCATCCAATATTTTCGGGGGGGGGGGGGGCAACTACCTCCTGCATGCCCCCAAGGATTGACGCCTCTGGGGAGGGGTTACCTCTTCCAACATGAGGGAGACCTTGCAATTTAATGGTGCGTTCCCACTGCCGATCAAATCAACTCGATCAATCCCGATCAAGCTTTTTTGGCCTGGTCGGGCTCGCTCGGCATTAGTATTCGGGGTCGATCTACCTTGATCGGCATCGCTCCTGCTTCCTTCATGATAATTTTGGACATGTCCAAAATATTCGAGTAGGAAGCCCGAACACCAACAGCTCGGGTAGTGATCGAGAAGAGATCGAGCTGATCGGGAATTGGTCGTATAGAAATCTAGTGTGGTCGGGACGGATTTTCCCCCGAGCTCAGTTCCCGATCATCTCGAGTTATTCTCGAATGCTGCACGATCCAGGATTCATAAATTTCACGAATAACTCGACCATTACACGACCGATACAGGACTGCTATCGATTGATACTCGACTAAACTCGATCACGCTTCGACAGGCACTCGATCAAATACCGAGCACTTTTTGACAGTGATTGCAGCATGTGCTGACGTACTTTCTTAGCACTCATTTGTTGTTCAGGTATTAAGAAAAATCACACGCAGTCCTTGGCCGCGTTAAAAGTTAAATGTCGTCAGTATCTTCAGCCACTCCTGGCCCACTGAAGAAAAGAAAAGGGCCACGAAGAGAGCCACGACAACAAACAGCAGACATGGCAGAATTAGACTCTCCAGCCAAAAATACCAGAAGAAAGAAAGGAAACACGACAGAAACTGAGAAAAATTCGGTATTCTGGCAATATGACTGTAACGTGAAAGGAAATTTTCTAGATTATTTACTTTATTTATAAACTGAGAAATGTTTCTTGAATTCTTCTGCTAGCTTGTGTGTTTTTAAAGTTGAAGTTGGTTACGTTGATATATGATCTATTTCTTACGCTGACGTATTAAAACAGTAGTTGTAACGTAGACTCATAAATGCTCAGTGACTTACTTCACTTCTATTTACGTAGATGTTACACTTTTGCTTAGCTTAATAAGGTTTTGGTTTTTGAAAGTTGTATTGCTTGAAGTCCACCTTGTTATCGATTTGCTGGGATGAGTTGAGAAAAAAAATAAACAACCAAGATTTTCATCATTATTTTTGCTATTATGCAATGTTGTATTGTTTTATTTTCATAATAATGTACTCTGTTCCACATATCAGCACACTTCATGAATTTAGAAATGAATATGATACATGTATTTTCTTTTACACACTCTTGGGCATATACTTTATCAATGAATACTATTTTTCATTCACTTTTTCATTCTTTAATAATGAGAACAATTATGACAAAGATAACACCACTCATTAGGGTTGTAGAACAGTCAATTTTTTTTTCAACTCTATAGTGGTGCATATATGGGCATTTATGTTTCACTTTAGACCAAATTAATTTCAGCCCACCTATGTAATGCACTTACGAAGTATGGAGGTGTAACATTTTTTTTTTAATGAGACATCAAGCTTAGATTTGCTATTCTTCTTATATATCCACTGCAAATATCGAATGCATGTGAACGAACCTGTTATATCATACATGGTGTCCCGGCAGACAGAGTGCTACAAAACTGTCTCTTATTCAAAAGATATGAGCGACTGAATGAAATCGTTACAGTATTTAATAGTTCCTGAAGAACACCTCAAATTTTATTTGACACAATGATAATCAATCTTCGTGCAGGCGCTTTGATCCCATGGCCATTTCCCTGAAAATCTGTGATTTACAAAATTTGTAACTTTGGGCACTGATATCCTACTTGACTGAGCGATAGTGAAGCCATAAAAACTGATAACGAATGCGTCCAAAATAGCTACTGAAAACGGAATGAGTGAATGAATACAACTGAATGCATTTTTGTACCTTTTTGACTGGCTCACAAACAGTAGTGATTAGTCTTTGTCATCGTTTTATAGACCAGCGCAGAAATTTCTGTCGGAAGCTTAATCTTGCAAAGTTGTCATAGTTGTCCCTCAGTCAAGAATGGCTTGGGTGGCAAAAGTATCAAAAATGCAAATCACAAGTTATCAGTAATGTCCAAAATATTAGAGAAAATTGTATTTGATCAAATATATTGTTACCTGCGTCAAAATGACATACTCAGGTCGCATCAACATGGTTTCCGCACTGGTCATTCCACTTTAACCGCAGTGTGGTATTTAACAGATGAAATGTGTAAACAAATTGATAAAGGAAATGTAATTGGTGTCGTTACTCTGGATTTAGAAAAGGCGTTCGATTTGATTTCCTTTAATGTTGTCATTGAGAAATTAAGATATCTTGGATTCGACTCACAAGCATTGCATTGGTTCAGAGATTATTTCACTAACAGAGAGCAGTCAACCTTGGTAAACGGAAACTTGTCAGCAAGTAGGACGGTTACAAGTGGAGTGCCACAGGGAAGCATTCTTGGGCCTCTTTTGTTTATCTTAGCTTTAAACGATCTGCATAAATCTGTCAAGAAGTG
Source organism: Diadema setosum (assembly GCF_964275005.1). NCBI lineage: Eukaryota > Metazoa > Echinodermata > Echinoidea > Diadematoida > Diadematidae > Diadema > Diadema setosum. The sequence continues at coordinate 3,875,974 of NC_092702.1, forward strand.
TGCGCTTTCCCTATATGCAGATGATACTTGTTTATATTTTCCTTCAAAGGATCCGTCTTGTTTACAGAAAACAATTAATGATGACCTAGTGTCACTTCTTGAATGGTTTAAAAGTAACGAATTATTGTTAAATGTAAACAAATGTCAGTTTATGTTGATTGGATCTAAACGGAATTTGCGAAATTTTCAGAATGTTCATCTTAACATTCAAAATACACCTCTGCAAAGAGTTTCAGAATGCAGATATCTCGGGGTCATTCTCGATGAAAACCTAACATGGACCCCACAAATTGAAAACGTTAGAAGCAAAACGCTTAAAGTCTTTCATGCAGTCAAGCGTATAAGAAAGTACATTGATAAGGATACCTCTCTGTTGTTATACAAAACTCTAATCCAACCCCATTTGGACTACTGTAGTGTAATCTGGAGGACTGGTCACTCGGGTCAACTAAATCGATTGCAAGTTATTCAGAACAGATGCCTAAGAATGGTGCAAGGTGTTGGCACCCGTTACAATAGGGAAACTCTTTATTCTTCTCTTCAGGTCGACCGACTCAAAGAAAGAAGAGGAAAGCAAGCCTTAATCTTTATGTTCAAACTGTTGTATAACCTTGCTCCAACAACTTTGTCCTCTAGTGTTCAACTCAGATTATTTGAAAATTACACTCTACGAAACTCAAATACTCAAATTGTGATACCAAAACCTCGATCTAATTTTGTCCGAAATAGCCCATTATATGTTGCATGTAAAACTTTCAATAACCATCCTGTGCATTTAAGAACAATTAGTGACATCAAAAGTTTCTCGAAAGAGATCATGAAGTTAGCGGAAATCCCTTAATGTGTCCATAGAAGTATATCGATTTTCTCTTTTGTTTTTAACATCTGATTTTTTCTTCTTCTTTTTTTTCTCATTGATCTTCTTTGTAACTTGTTCAGTGTTTGTTATTCATTGTATATCATTGCATATGTTGGCATTTTCGCCGTGTATATGTATACTTTGTTATTCGATGTGAAACACGGCCTTGCTGAAAAACAGCTGTCCAGCCGAAAGCAGGCTTTTATTTCCGTGTATAAATAAAGTAAACTCAACTCAACTCAACTCAATCAGGAAAAATGATTATAGAATCTAAACGCCTGCACGAGAATTGATGATTGTGGTTTCAAAATAGGAACTGTTCTTATATCAACTACTAAAGATAATCATTTTCTTTCATTCATTCATGCTTTTGCAATGAAGAGTCAGTTTTATAGCACTCTTTTGGGCCACGCCGTATACAAGCATAAATACTGAGTTGTCTCATATAACCAAACGAATAACTGTAACCAATGCAAAAATTATTCTTCTATCACTCGATCACTGTACGAACCTGCCGACCCATTCGATGCAAGATCTTACACAGATCGTGTCATGTCGAGCTGGTCTAAGAAGTCTAGTAGAGATCGAGTATTGACCGTGTGGTGATCGTGTATTGATTGTGTGTAGATCGGGATGTTAGAGTAGAGATCTGTGTGGTTGTCGAGGAGAGATTCTGGAGATGTCGAGAATGGTCGGGTGTGGATCGTAAAAGATCGAATAGCTTTCGGGAAGGGATCGTGTTGAAGGACGATCGAGCATTTGGTCGGGATTGCTCTGGTAAAAATAGGTGATCGGGATTGATCTCGTTTGATCGACGGAGTTGACCTGATCGGCAGTGGGAACGGGGTATAAGACTCCCGACTCCCGATCGGAGAACCCCAGTTCGATTCCTGCCCAGTGCTTACGTCCTTCGACAAGATATTTTTACCCACCATGTCCCTCTCGACCCAGGTGTATACCCCCCCCCCCCCGTATGATAAACGCCCCTGATCATCCCTGTGTATGCCCGTATACCCATAGATATATCCTGACTGAGTTATCATCGTTTGGTCAGTGACTAAAGAAATTGGGGGGGGGGGGGGTGGGTTCAATTATGGCGATATTTTTTTCTGTTTTTTGTTTGTTTTCGTATGTGATTTGCAGATGGTCCCGAGTTGGGCGCGTCTATTATTTGACGTTTTCAACATCCTGGACCATGCCTCATGTTGATATTAGTATTTTCGCGAGCGAGTGCTTGAGAAAATTATGTATACGAATCCTAAAAGATAGAATACTGTTAAGTTCTGTTTACCTCTCTCAAGCCGGGCGTAAGAACAACATGTGATATGCCAAAATTAATACACGCACGTTTGTTCTTCTTCCATTTTCTCAAATTTCAGGGGGGGGGGGGAGATGATTGTACAGGTCATCCCGCATCCCCCGGGATTTACGCCCATGATACACACTATGTGTGGGTGGGGGTATAAAAATGGGCAGAGCATAAACTCAGGCATTCCTATATATCCCCATGCACACTATGTGTGGGTGGGGGTATAATTACTCTGTGACAAAGCAACAACCTCTTGACTCTTATACTACGTCTGTATGAATATATTTACTGACCAAGCTAAGTTAAAGACAAAGATCTGGAAAAAAAAAAAACTTTACAGGTATGTCAGCACAAAATAATTTAAAGGAAAGGAAAAATAGGAAAATATTGACAACACCTATATCATTATTGACGCATAACAATTTATTCAATATTCACATTAATTTTGAATATTATGCATTCATGATTACAAGGTTTGTTTGAAGCATTCACATATGGGCGATAGTATTTCATGAACATGACAATCATAATCTCAATTCTTACATTCTATTTTGACTGACTATAAGAAAAAATTGTATTCGACACGCATTTGTGTACTGTTTACTATAATAATCATCATCATCAGTCAAACAAACAAACCAAACCAGTATCAAATGTAGACTCGCAGCTAATACTTATATGTAAAATTTCACAAATTCGGCAACCTTGCTTGTGACACATTTTTTTATGTTTTTGCAAAGTCCACACAGTTTCCACAGTGTGTTACATTGTACCCAATTTTTGCATGTTGGCATCCATGCGACATCTCCCTTGTACCAGAGACATTATCACCTCCTGATAGCTACTTGGTTAAAACCAAGAAACAAACAAAAAACAACTCCAAACAAAATAAAACATAGGATGACACACAAATAAGCTGAAAGTTGTTAATCAAGACCAGATACACCTTCAAAGGCCATATCACTTCCTCCTAAGATAAAATTAACTGGTCCAAATTGGATATAGCGGGCATTCCAGGTGATTTATGTAATTGTACATCATTCCAGTACATAAATTGATAGTGCCACGTACATGTATAGATTTGTGGAATTCATTGTGTTCCCTGAGCATATAAAGCAACACTCTGCAGAGGCGGATCTAGGAATTCTGTAAAGGGGGGGGGGCGCAACTAATATTTCTGGTGCCACTTCTGGGTTTCACTTCATTTTTTATTTTTATTTCTTATGTTTTTTTAAGAAAAATAAAGGGGGAGGGCCACGCGCCGATTGCGCTCCCCCCCCCCCCCCCCGGATCCGCCACTGCTCTAAAAACCCAAAACATATTACACTGACGAACAAGGATGATGAAATGTGGGAAACTCATGTTTTCCAGTCATACAGCAATGTGTCATTCCATTACGATATCACTTGCCTAACAAGTTTTACCTGTGTAGATTTCATGCATGTTCTTTTATTCTGCTTCAAATGAACATCCAATTTTGCATTATATGTGAGGCTGCTATATATGTCACCATCCTTGTTCATTGTGATTTGTTATGAATTTTGAAAACATCCCTATACCTCATCCCAATCGCCACAAATTTTGAAACTGTGTACCCAGTAAAACCAATATATAGATGACCAAATGCAAAAGTCTAAAAATCATCGGGAGATCTCCTTTAAAATCTACAAGCTGTACACACTTCACATATTGGTAGCTGAGGAGCAAAGAACAAAAAAAAAAAAAAGTGGGGGGGGGGGGGGTCAACCCTAAAGACTTAGTCCAATGACAGTGTCTTTCTTTCATAGCACTTGACGTATAAGAGCCCTAAAGTACCCATTGCAAAAAACTATACACGCAGAATCCCCACACCAGGGTGCTGGTGATTTTAAGCATCAATAATTTTGGGAAAATGGAGGGAACTTGCCACTGCTATAATGTCCAAAGTTTGAATCTAATTGCCGCAGAGACTAGGTCGCGACCTGGCAGCAATTTCACTCTCGCTCACGAGAAGATTTCTTTGCAACGTCTCCTACTTGAGATTAGCCTGGTCTCAGGGGAGTTGCGAGTTATTCTTTTTTTCAGAGACTTTTTGAGCCTGCTTGAGGGAATTGGCAAAATATGTCACTAACTTGTCTTTCATAACGATACCCACCACACACAACCAAACACAGACATCCCACATGTCACCATAGAGACTTGGGTAGTTTGTCCATGGCATACTGCTTTTGCCAAGCCATTAAAACAATTAATGCGCATCTTGATGCATAATGCGATAGTGTATAAAAATATCTGACAACCTTTCAAACTGATTGCAATCAACTCAACAACCTTTAGGTCTTATACATGATTCACATGGACAATTCTCAGACATCAATTATACACTGCTGCTTTTTTGCAATGCGAACCATGCATATCCATACAAAGTCAACTTTAAAAGGGCAGATGATAATGTTAATGCTCATTTAGTTGAGCTCACAAACTCTAAAAATAGCACTGCAATCCTGTCATTGTTCTTACCAAAAAAAAAAAAACACACACACACACACACAAAAATTAATCAACAAAAAAGCAGCAATCTAACTGACAAACATGAAAGCATTTCAGTCAGTTGCAGTGTATTCAATAGCATATTTTCTGAGGCGCACTGACGACCAATGACCTTCAGAATGCCAATAATGTAATTCTCTGAAAATCTAGTTGTACTCATGAACATCTCATGCTTTCACATCTGAAAAGACCAGTGCTACATGGCAGCTGTTTGTTCAAACACCATCTAACTCGGTGATATATTGAGGATAAGGGCTGCATTGTACATGTCATATCACAGACTGGCACACTATGATGTAATGTTGGCCAAAAAACAAACAAACAAAGAAACATGTGGTGCATTGTACAACAATACAACAGTTATGCAGGTTTATAGCTTATAACTCTGCTACATGGAACGCTATAGGCCTACTATCTCAGACCACTGAGTTTAAGTCATTATGAAGTCATGGCCTGAAGTGCGGGTATCAAGACAGGGCATCAATATCACTGTACCTATCAACCAAAATCCTGCATTGTCATATCATCAACATGAGAGAGTGTGAAATATTAAATGTAAATAATGCAGGTGTGAGGCGAGTGTGTGTTATACAGTTTGCACCCCCCCCCCCAAAAAAAAAAAAATAAATAAATAAAAATAAATAAATAAATAAAATAACAATCGGATTTTTGTATCAATTACTTCCAATATGACTGAACTGTCTAACTCTAAGTACTACTTCAGGGTCTTAAAATATAACATCTTAGCTACATTTTGCAGAAAACCCCATTCAATTTGATTAGTCGCAGAGATTTTGTGGATTGTTGTAAAACATGTCATGGGTTATATTCTTTCAAGTTTAGCACTTGGATCATGCTCTTGAAACTGCATAACGTGTGAACGCAGTAGACAGAACTTGGAGGGAAGGAATTCCTGACATGCTCTACAAAGATCCTCGTTTCTCTTTGACCACTGAAGCAAAATGGGAGGGGTTTTCTGTAAGATGTGGGTAAAAAGTTAGAGTTTCATACCCTGAAATTGTATTTGGATTGATTCATTAGCTTCAAAGTTATCATTGCAGAGGATCCTGTTGTCATTTTTTGGGACATAATTATGGTAGTGGAGATGCAGCGCACTTGAGGGTCTTTACTATGGTGCAAAATGCGTGTCAATGTCATGAATGTGAAAACCTGAGAGTGAGTTGCATCCCCACTAACTTTGCAAACTTAAACCTGTGCATAATTTGTTTTATAAAATGGGTCTATGACCTATGACATAAGCTGGTAAAACTTTGTTATTTCAATACAATGGGTCTCCTCTCCGATTGATTGTGCAGATGACTGTCTGAATCACAGCGATTGTTTGGATGGGTTCTTGCCATGCGCACAGCTACTGCAGTTGTACATGAATGGAGCAGATGGTAATCTGTCGTAGGATAACACACCATGCAGTCATGGGTATTCGCTACAGTTTTTGGATTAGCGAGAGAAAAAAAAAATGGAGAGAGCACATGGACTCAAGTCAGCGCTAATGATTGGCTATATTCTTAAACTCATTTTAAAACATACAGACATTGCCTTTTTAGAAGTGCTATATAGCACTCGACAGCCCAGCAGGAGACAGGCCTACAGTTTTTCCGAGCGAAAATATTTTATTAAGGGGAACAAAATTTGATATAACTCCCAAGGGACTATCACATTAATTATCACGACGATAGACAAGGCAACGATTTTGTTATATCATTATGGTCTACATTTGTAAATACAGCCAGTCAGCCTGTCAAATTCTTGAATCATTTTACCTTCTCGCGATGTGACAATTCTGATCCTTGCTGCATTTTGTCACATGATTGTGTTATGACCAATCACCAGCCAGTATTTCTGTAGACCATTTAATATTCGTAATTATGATCAAAGAGTGAAACAAAACAAAAACAGTGACAGGAGGGACGCCCTCCAAGCATGAAGGCAACATGTACATGGTGATTTATCTCCACCTGTCGAACTCTGGTGTACAACTATAGAGGGAAACACAGCTACAGTATGATTTCATAGTATAACAGAAAAAATATATACAGAAAACACACAATAAACAAATCCTTATCATTCTGCAAACTGTACGTATTTTTCCCCATGGCGAGGTATGCTTCTGACATTCTCTGTGGTTCTTTCAGGAGGGCATTTCATGAAGCAGTATAGTCGGATATTTTTCTGTTAAACTGTTACAAGCTACTGAAATCCTTGCATCTGATTGGCTGAGAGCAAATTTGTCCGACAACTTTGTCGGATAAAATGATTCATGAAATGCCCCCCAGGTGCTCCATATTTTAGGGAGTTTTAAGTTTTTGTGACGCCGTTCAGACCAAAACGATATTTTGCGATCTATCGATCTATTTATGGCTCTCGTCGTCTGAATTTTCTCTACGCGTTCTGGGCATTTTTTACGACAATTCACGACATAAAGAGCTACTGGCAGTGATCATATGGGGGCGCTATTTCACTTTTTATACGGTTGCGTCCTCACAACTAACGTAATCTAAAGCTTTGCAACACGACGCAGGGAGAGAGGTAACTATACACAGCCCAGTCTGTAAAAAAAGCATTAAAAAAAGTATAAAAACTCAACGTGATCGCCATGTTCGCTGTGTGTTTGCTTTGTTGTTGTGCACCACCCTGGTACAGCCCTGTCGCGTTTTTTGTTTTGTTTTGTTTTGTTTTTACAGCGACTGGGCTGGGTACAGTTTAGCCTTTAAACAAGGCGACTCGCTCTGCGTGCCCCCGTATAGCGCGTTTACCCCACAAACCTGTTGGCCGGCGAGTGGAGCGAGCCGCCTTTATCCACTCGTTCATCACATGGCCATTCTGGTGAAGAAGGCTCTTCCAGACACCTCACACCTCCTACATGCTCGCGTCACCAGAGCCCAAAACCTCACCCGCCAACGCCTACGCTCTCGTCGACCCTTCAGCCGTCATGCAAAATCACTAGCAACCTCCAACTTCAACCTTATGGAGAAATGGCAACATGATTGGCAAGTGACGACAAAGCACACAGTTCACCATCCCCCCTGGCATAACCATCCCACCAGGAGCTGATCTCCCTCGTAGAGAGTGGGTCACCCTGAACCGCCTCCGCACTGGAGTAGGTCGCTTCGGGGCCAACATGCATCGCTGGGGCCTTAGTTCCTCAGCAGCTTGTCTATGTGGTGCACCTGAGCAGACAGCGGACCACATCCTGCTGGAATGTACCAAGCTCGGACCACCTCGAGGATCCCACACTAACCTGACCAACCCATGCCCAGCAACTGTGGAATGGCTGCGGCACCTTCAAGACGTAGCATAGCAGCAGGTCTCACACGCAAGAAGAAGAAGATCAGGGCCCTGTTGCATAAAACCCTTACCGCTGGACTTACCGCTCCTTTCTAGCGGCAAGTCTTCAAATCAGCGGTAAATTTTATAATCCTTGATGCTGATTGGCTGTGATGCCTAATTTTGACGGTAGTTACCATTGAAATTCAATGGTAAGTTTTATGCAACGGGCCCCAGGGATGTGTACTTTTGTCGTTGTTGTTGCTTTATATTCTTTGACAAATTTGCGTACAAATTTGACGCAGAAAATACACACGGCACCAAGGCAACCGCGCGCGCTTGCTAACAAATTTATATTCTTTTGCGTACAAATTTGTTAGCAAGCGCGCGCGGCTTGCCTTGGTGCCGTGTGTATTTTCTGCGTCAAATTTGTACGCAAATTTGTCAAAGAATATAAAGCAACAACAACGACAAAAGTACACATCCCTGAACGAGTGGATAAAGGCGGCTCGCTCCACTCGCCGGCCAACGGGTTTGTGGGGTAAACGCGCTATACGGGGGCACGCAGAGCGAGTCGCCTTGTTTAAAGGCTAGGTACAGTTAGGAGAGAGGAGAAAGGCCAACGCAATCGTTGCCTTAAACGTCCGCGTCGCAATATAAAGCTCCCTAATTATCATATCTGGCCACGGGTGACAAAAACACATATCGCAATCGGCATTTTGTGTATTAAATGGGTTAGTCAAATACCGGTCAGTGACATGATGGAGGCACATTGCCCATGGGCAGAACATTTTTGTAATGTTCTCCCATAGGAAAACATTTTTATTTTCACGTAACAAACGACATAAGGACCCGCGCACAGTGAATTTGGCTCTGCGCGAGCGATCGAGTGCGTTGTGCTGGTGGTTGACGTTGACGTATATTATTTTGACTAATAGTAGAGCGGATAAGCCGAAGAATTATTGTGCATGTGTCGGGTGGAACATTCGGTATGTTCCCTCCCCCGCCAGTCATCATCTATATAATGTGGCAAGGCACTGGTTAGGGAAGGCTCTGGGTTAGGGCATTGTGTTGCGCCATCTCATGTTTGTTAGATCAGGGAGGTGAGACGATCACCTCCCTGGGAAAAAGTCATTTGATCTGTGCAAGAAGTGGTACATACTATCTGATCTTTATACCTACAAGATGTCATCGATTACAAAAACCACCCCAAAACAACAACTTGTTAATGCTACAGGATTTTGAGGGATGGCAAAAAAGACACATACACTTTTTTTTTATAGCAATATTGCATTATATAAAAGAAATTGATACTTATTATTCTATTTTTGACAATTTCAAATGTACACTTGGAGACCCAAGTTTAATTTGAATAAAGGAATTTTGAGGAGTTTTCTGTACATGAATGAGTGCTTTTTTTTTTTTTTTTGCATAAACTTGTCGTAAATTGCTTTCACCCATTTCGTGGTAACCCAGGGAACAGCGCTCTCTCTATATATATCTTATTATCATTTTTCATTTCATTTCACACATGCATGTTCACATGCATGTTTTTTTATTTTCATTTCCAATCAATATAAACAGGTAATACACTTCAGATGATTACATATCTTGGAACATAGTAATACATATTGGTTATTAAAAGAACTTCATGGAAATGAAAATTGAGGGGCTGCTAAAAAGCGAACTTGTATAGTGCAGTCCCCTCACTTACGTTACATTACTGCAATACATTAATCATACATGGCTTTACAATACAACGATACATGTACCGTACAAGCTAATCATTGGAAGTATACAGTTTTCATTCAATCGAATCGGATGGTAACATGAAGCATACGCTTTCACACATACACATACACATACATATCATTATCATAGATGATAATGATAATAATAATAATAATAATAATAATAATAATAATAATAATAACAATAATAATAATAATAATAATAATAATTATTATTATTATTATTATTATTATTATTATTATCATCATCATCATCATCATCATCATCATCATTATTGTATAGCACATGCGCAGAGAGGTGGCTGGTTTAGTTGTAGTTCTCAGTAAACTTGACAAACGAAGGAAGGAGACAAGACTTAGTGGGTTGTGTGGGCACAAGCAGCGATAAAAAAAAAATGGTCTTTTATTCATAATCATTCATTGTTATCTGTTCCATAACGCTTTCTTGTACATTCTCATTTCTTATCTCATATTTTATGTAAAGGCCCGGTCACACCGCCAGAACTTTGCTGGAGCGTTCCTGGAGCGGTGAAAAAAATTCATCACCGCTCGTAACCGTTCACCACCGTTTAACAGAAGTTGGCCTCCGTTAAGGCAACGCCGTATACGCTCGGCCACCGCTGATGGTCCCTCCTACCGCTCCGAAAGTTTTGAGCTGCACAAAATATTGCGAGCGGTGAGGAGCGGACAATTTTCCGCTCCGGCAAAGTTCACCACCGCTCCAACAACGCCCAGTCAAAGTTCGGCACCGCTAGACGCAAGTTCGTGGACGCTTGGGTCCGCTAGGCCAACGCAGAAATCTTGAACGCTGGACCACCGCTGCTTCGCCAGCTTTGCCCGGGCGGTGGTTAAACGTTGCACAAACTTCGGTGGAGCGGTTGTAAGCGTTTTACGAGCGGACACGGGATTGCTGGAACGGTGTCGGGCGTTGAAGCAGCGATCCATTGCGGTGATGAACTTTGGTTTGACGTTGGTATGGAGGTGTCGGAGCGGGACCAGAATTTGGCTATAAATACGGGGAGAAATGGACCAGGAGCCCATTTGGAATCGAGCTGCCGTTGAGTGCAGACCTCATTTATATCGAATTTGCTCAAAGTTACAGTAAAACTGTACTACCATGGATGCTGAGAGACTTGCTATGATTGGTGCACTAGTCCAGCAGCAGAATCTTCTTGGAGGCTGCTGCCTTTCCTTCTCCAGCCTTCCTCTTCTTTTGTCCACGTGGCATGATGATCCGAACTTCAACTATCGACTTCTATCAAAAATCTATCAGAACTTCTATTAAAGCTCCGTAGTCAAAAGCGGTATGCCGCTAAACCAACTTTAAACCCCGCAGAGCCAACGCCCGCATGCGCAGAACGCCGCTCTATCAACGCTCGCGTCACCGCTAAACCAACGCTCGCTACCGTTAAACCAACGCTAAAGCAACGCCGGCTTCAGCGGTGCACCGCTAAGCAACGCCCGTGTTTTCGATTTTTTTTTTTTCCAATTTTGTGCGCGGTGATGAGCGTTGTCGAAATTCGGCCCCCTCTCCCTACCGTTCAAGGAACGCTCCAACAAAGTTCGGGCGGTGTGACCGGGCCTTAATGTTAATGTAGGTCTACTAACAATAACAAATCTTACAATAATTACTCCATTTCGAATATAATGTGACATATTTTTCTACATTTACTACACTAACTACATCTACTGAACTAACATTTGTTTGTTTCATCTTCTATAATGAAACTATGATTGATGAAAACATACACAATAAAACTTAATCTGATTAATAACCAATTGATTAATAAAATACAAGAATAAAATTGCTATCCTTTCACAATATTAACTTAAATCTACTTTGTAGCAAAAAAAGCTGCTGAAAACTGCTTATCCAATAAGGGCGAGCCAATGGAGTAAAATGGAGTCAAAAGGGGCCTGAGCTTTCGATCCTAGCAGAATCTTCGTCAGAGGCAAAATGACAAACATGCAGGGAAAGCAATCACATATTATAAGGACTTTACACAACAAGAACAGACAGGGACAAGCTGGGTACACAGAACAAAGAAACAAAGGAGAGGGAGGTCATGGGCAAGGAGCCCAACAGGTAAAAGGAGGGGGATCAAAGCAGGAGGGTGGACAGACAATAGGCAGAGGAGAGGGGACAGACAAAAGGCAGAGGGGGTCAGTGATGATCAAGATCCAGGGGCTACGGTACCAGGAGAGTTCAACAAGCCATTAACAAAGTTCGTTCTCTCCCCAGATCTGAAGTTCTCAAACCGAAAACCAACAAGCAGGACACCACTGACAGAATACCACTCGTGACCACTTTCCATCCCAATCTACCCTCTCTCCACAATATCCTTCGTGATAATCACCATATCCTTCACACCTCTGATCGTCTCTCCCAAGCCGTCCCAGATACTCCCATCCTGGCGTACCGGCGCCCCCACAACCTCAAGGATCTCATCGTCCGTGCTGAAGTACCCTCCCTCACTGACAATTCTTCTCCTTTACAGCATGGCACATTCAAATGTTCAGCCAGCAGGTGCATCATTTGTAGCATACACATCCATGAGAGTGACTCTTTCACCAGCAACTCTACCGGCCTCTCTCACCACACAAAGGGAAACATCACTTGTACCACCACTAATGTCGTGTATCTCATCACTTGCAGAATTTGTAGAATCCAGTATGTTGGGGAAACCAAGACAACACTCAAAAGACGCTTCTACGGACATAGATCTACTGTCAACACAGCCAAGCTCGACACTCCAGTGGGCCACCATTTCAATCTACCCGATCATTCCATCACTGATATGACTCTACAGGGCATTGAATCTTTAGGCACTCGTCCAGACACAGTCAGAACCAGCAGAGAGAAGCTCTGGATGAGACGACACCATCCAACCCCATGGCCTCAACATCCAGGAGGGAAATGACTAACCACCTCTCATATCTCTAAAATATATATATATATATTTTTTTTTTATTATTATTATTATCACCATTATCATTCGCTTTTTCATTTTTCATTTTTCAATTTCATTTTGTTCTTTCTTTGTGCCTTTTTCCATTTGCAGACCCTTTTTTCCCCAATTGATTCCTTCCTCTAGTCCGAGTCTCTTTTATACAGCCTTTTCTACCTATACACACACACACACACCCGGTTTTGTTTGTTTACACATACTTGTGCTTATCTTGCCTTGCCTGCTTTTTGTGTACTTACAATGTATACAGTTTTCTCTCCCCCAGTTTTTCATATGTGCTTTATTTTATTTCTTTTATCAATATTCTTTTCATTACTGTTATTTCATTGTCATTATTATTACTGTGTGTGTATATGTATACACTTTGATATGTTTGATTTCTTCCCCTTGTTGCCTCCTCCTGGTACACCTTTCAGGGCTCACTGTTTGCTCAGCCCCCCCCCCCCCTCCCTTCCTCTTGCTGTTGCTTTTTTCACTCTTTCCCTTTCTTTATCCCTCTGGTGTTTGTCACGACTCAACCCAATCACCACATCATGACAATCAAATGTTCCGCTCCATTCCTGGCAGATCGCACCCAAACCATCACAACAACGTTGCAAAAAGACCACGATTGGGAAGCCATGTCTTGATCTGAGAGCGATAACTTGCTGCGGACCTCTTTATTGGTATTAGCCTTGTTCAAGGCGCATCACATCTCCCCCCTTAAGACGGGAAGTTATGGAAGAACTTTCCAGTCAAACTGCAAACAGTCGTTACAAACATGTTCCGAAACACGATACATAAAAATGCACAGTTGTGTGTTCATACACTAAAGTGGATTCTTCACATAAACAAGCTCAGACTTAATGAGCCTTATCAAAACCTTTCTTGAGCGTAGGCTAAGTCTAAATATAGATCCACTACCTGCTCGGAACAAGCATGTGCGTATACGCGCAAAACTTTACAACCACAACATTCCTTGTTTTCTTTTCTTCTTTTTTTTTTCTGCTTGGTCATAAATCATGAAACATGTATTCTCTTTAGCTTTCCTGAAATGCTTATGAGTATCAAATGGCCAAACATTTCAACACCTAGTCGAAATCTAAGAAATGCTGCTGGTTCAGAACAAAATACACTGTAATTGTATCATGAAACAATATACCATAAGTATGGACATATCAAACTTCTCTCTTAGCTTGATGTGCATATGCTTGAGAAAAACCGCTACACATATCACTGATTAACCTGCATACACTGACAATCATGCAGTTTGAATAATGAACTTCACACATTTTTGTTGTGATTATTGTGTATGTCACCAATAATAGAAGTAATCTTCCATTCACTATACTTAGTAACCATTTTTACATGGTGAGCTTGTAGCAATCTCAACTTTGTTAAAAAGCTGATATAACAACGTGTTCTGCTCAACTGTTTGGTATGACAAACATCTCTACATTTCTAATTCCTTGACACTTCTGTTCAAGTACTGTAAAGCCTTGTTCGTCAAGACAATAAATGCATGTACAGTAAGTACACTAGAGTACAGCAAAACAATGCAATTATGAACACCTGCTATACTCTCTGTTTCTGAAACAGATATCACATGAATATAACCTGATTATGTCTGTACACCTGTATGGTCTCATGAACCTTACACATTCACAACATTATGAATATCATAGTGTCATAATTTCACTCAGTCGATATCTATGCTATGGAAAATGTGTATAATTGGTCAATTCTGTGATGCCACAAATTCCAACTCTTGCAGATTAAGCATTTGAAAAAAAATGCAACAACAGCTTTTGTGTGCTTGTGTGTGCTTTTTTGCAAACAGCAATGCAACTTAATTTGCAGTTCCAATTAATACAATGTCTACATTATACCCTGTATCAAAATATGCTGTATTACTGAAAACCCCTTTCTTCACCATATAAAGCATAAAACATAGCAAAACTCATGCTATATCACTTGAAATGATTTTGCCCTGTTTTGGTGCAAAAATCATGACCTGTTGGAAGATTTTGGATGTGAAATTAGACCCTTGGTCTGACTGAACACACTTTGGAAGTCCTACCATTGTGAAGAACTTCACAAGAGCTTTACAGACATTCTTGGCAGTAATTGTCCGTAATGGAATTGCCTCGGGGAAGCGGGTAGATGCACACATCATCGTCAGCAAATACTGATTACCCGACTTTGTCCTTGGAAGAGGACCGACACAATCCACAATGACCCGACTAAACGGTTCTTCGAAGGCCGGAATTGGCCTTAAAGGGGCAGGGGGAATCTTCTGGTTTGGCTTGCCAACTACCTGACACACATGGCAAGACCGACAAAACTCTGCGACGTCATGTCGCAAACCTGGCCAGAAGAAATATCGAAGCACCTTCTCTTGGGTTTTGTTGATCCCCAAATGACCTGCCAATGGTGCTTCATGGGCAAGAGATATGATCTCCTTCCGGTACATCTTTGGTACCACTACTTGATGAATATCTCGAAAATCCTCATCACTTGTGGCATCAGGAGGGCGCCACCTCCTCATCAAGATACCATCCCTCTTGTAAAACTTCACAGTTTCATTCACTTCCTCATCCTCAGGTACAAGTGACTGTGCAAGACGCACTATTTCAGGGTCTTTGCCCTGCAATTCAACCAGACTCTGACGAGAAATCTCTGACATTTGACCATGGTCCATGTGTGCATCATCACTGCTGTTAGACTCTTCAAGTCTAGAGAAGAAAGTATCAGCCAAGATATCCTCTTGCTCCTCTTTCTCCAGTTCACGAGCCATTGACCTGGTAACAGCACATGAGGGAAACACATCAGGCATATCCTGAACCAATTTCTCTGTGGCTTCGTCAACCACGGGTGTCTTACTTGGGAGAAAGTGAGGCAAAACCTTCTCTCCAGCGATATCATTGCCGAGCAATAAGGTGACACCTTCGACTGGCAATGTAGGCAAAATACCTACTACAACTGAGCCACTGACAAGATCGCTCTTCAATTCGATATTATGAAGAGGCACTCGGACACTCCCACCTTCAACTCCCCTCACAAACACTTCTGAATCCACAGAAGATTCAACCGAAAATGGCAATGTATTTGCACACAGGAGACTCTGTGATGCTCCTGTATCCCTCAAAATGTGAACCTGAACCTGCTCACTATCAGGCGTCAAACTAACATACCCTGAAGATATGAAAGGTCTGTAATTCTCTACCACCCGTTCAAACGATGGCAGATGTTCTGTGCGAGTGATAGCAAAAGCATCTGGCAATGCTTTGGGGTTGCTAATCCCCTCTTTTTCTCGCTTCTTCTTCAACTTCCAGCAAGCTGACATCACATGTCCGTCCTTCTTGCAATAGAAGCAAGCCTTGTTCGGCTTTTGATCAAGATCGGGCTTGGGAATGCTTGGAGCAACAGCTCCTTTTCTTGGCACACCCTGGCCTCCTTTCTTGCTTGAAGAAAGTTTGAAAGTACCCTTGTGGGTAAGCACATACTCATCAAGGAGGACAGCAGCTCTCCTGGCACCATTCACTTCCCTTTCCTCCAGGTACTGCCGCTGATCTGGCTGAACACACCTCTTCACCTCCTCTAACAACACCAACTCTTTCAGTTTGTGGAAATCATCAACACCAGACGACCTTAACCAGTGTTCAAAATGGGTCTGCTTGTGTTGCACAAAATCAACGAATGTCTGATCATCCCTTCTCCTATAATTCCGAAACAGTTGCCTGTGGGCTTCCGGCACCAACTCGTATGCCCTTAACACGGAACTCTTCAAATTCTCATAGTCAGAACACTCTTGGATAGTGAGAGACGCATAGACCTCTTGGGCCTTCCCTACCAGCGAGCTCTGTATCAATGTCGGCCACACTTCCTTGGGCCATTCCAAACTCACAGCCACTTTTTCAAAGTGCTGGAAAAACTCTTCTACCCGGTCTTCACGAAATTTCGGCACCAATTGAGATTGCCTTAATGCATCAAATTTTGATGACTTTGCTGAACTGCCGGAAGAAGGTTCATTCGATTTTGCATCGATTGACTTGATTTCGAGTTCTATTTTCTTTGCCTCGACTTCCAGCTGCTTCATCCGAAGCTGGATCTCAATTTTCTTCAATTCACTTTCTGCAGGGGTTACCAAAGGTGTGATAATTTCACCATCATCTGTCCCTGCTTCATCCTCTGACAAAGAGGCAGGCCAAATACCAGTATTGGTAAAAAACTCCGAAATTGTGTCCTTGATCTCTGCTTTTCGATCCGATGTTTTGATCGGGATTTCTAAAATTTGAGCAACTTCCACCAGTTCTGCCTTCCTCAGGTTATTAAAACCTTCCTGAGTGGGTTCATCAACAAAGCTCTGCACGACATCAGCCATTGTGGGAATATCAAAATCAAAACTTGCAAGAAGTCACAAATCCTCACAAAACTACAAAGCCTTAACAAAAGAAATGCACTGCATATGAGTACACATGTATGCATGAACCCAGTCACACGCGCAGAACAGGCAAAAATTTTCTACGATAAGCAGAAAACATCAAAATCCCTAAGCCTTCGAATCAGGCATACAATCAGAACACCACGGCATCACATTAACATGTGATCTAAGGACATAGAATGAGTATACACACTCACTACAAACGACCACATAGCACGATTGTGCAAACTAAGGAAAATATATCAAAGCCTTTAACCGAGGCTAATCTTCCAGAAAATTCGGCGTGACCCGTAGCCAATGTGTACGCAAGCCCCCACACATACACATCCAGCATACGCACACTCACAAACTGCACTAGCCCTACACACGACGCGCTAGACCGACCGTCTGCGACTACAAAACACGTGCGAGCCCAATGCGCAATACCCACGCTATGCACTATATACGCACACAACTGAACGTGAGAATCCTCACCCAAATCGGTCTACAGAAGGCCTTCATGCAAAAACGACAAACGTCCAAAACGTGAGAATCCTCACCAAAATCTGCACTAGGCCTTCACACAAAATGTAGTCTGAAAACTACAAACACAGTCAATGACTGCCAAAGCCTACGCAGCATAAATGTTATACACAATAATGTGCACAACCAAACGTGAAAATCTTCACCAAAACGCATGTGGCCTGTCAAAACCAACATGCAAACAATGCAGGCCCAATACATAAGCCTGTCATCGACGCTATACACTTGTCTACATACTAAAACAAACGTGTACAGCCAAACGTGAGAGTCCTCACCAAAACGCATGAGGCCTAACAGAACCTACATGCAAGCAGGTACATAGGCCCGATACGACATGAGCCTATACACCATCGACGCTATACACTACGTACTTACAGCACACGTGTACAACCAGACGTGAGAGTCCTCACCACAATCCGCATGGAACATGCGAAAGAAAACGGCTTGTCTGTTCATTTTCCCGGACAAGGTCCCAATTTGTCACGACTCAACCCAATCACCACATCATGACAATCAAATGTTCCGCTCCATTCCTGGCAGATCGCACCCAAACCATCACAACAACGTTGCAAAAAGACCACGATTGGGAAGCCATGTCTTGATCTGAGAGCGATAACTTGCTGCGGACCTCTTTATTGGTATTAGCCTTGTTCAAGGCGCATCACATGTTCCCTATCTTCTTTGATGTTGCCTCCCTATTCATCCTTTTCCTTCATTGGTTGCCTCCTTGATCCTCATGATCATCACTGACCCCCTCTGCCTTTTGTCTGTCCCCTCTCCTCTGCCTATTGTCTGTCCACCCTCCTGCTTTAATCCCCCTCCTTTTACCTGTTGGGCTCCTTGCCCATGACCTCCCTCTCCTTTGTTTCTTTGTTCTGTGTACCCAGCTTGTCCCTGTCTGTTCTTGTTGTGTAAAGTCCTTATAATATGTGATTGCTTTCCCTGCATGTTTGTCATTTTGCCTCTGACGAAGATTCTGCTAGGATCGAAAGCTCAGGCCCCTTTTGACTCCATTTTAAATCTACTTTGACCAGAATGAATGATCATACTGATACACTGAATAGGATAACCATTCAACCTGTCACGACCTATATTTATCTAATATTTTATGTAAACTTAGTTATGATGTTACAAAATATGTGTAAGATGGTTTTGATATCAATCCAAGTCATAACTTCTTAACAACCAAAAGAATTAAGATATTACAACTACTGTCACGTTGGACTAAATTTTAAAAGCATAATGTCTGCTCAGATTATTTTCATGATGTAGCATGACAAACATAATCATCAACCATGTTTCATCAAACCACATTTATTTAAAGGTAACCATATTCCCTTATACCCTTTTGCTATAACCCGATGCATGACATGAAATTTAAACAACAACAATTCTGGAATGACCACACATGATAAATCTACTGGTCTACTGAATAATACACCATGCTACAAACTAACAATACTAATAATCGTCTCGGTTAATTTCACACAATACATCTACTCTGCTCAATGATTACAATGATGTAAGTTGTAAATGAAAGGAATCCAATGCCTGTGTACTATAAAAGGTATTCAACCTGACCAATGATTCCCTTTAACTATGAATCATAATAATTTAAGGCCATGGACACAAGATATCAAAAAGCTGCTCTCAGTATAACGATGGAGCTGTGTGTTTAGTAGCTCCATGGGTATAGTCTTATGCCAAGGCCCTCTCGCTGAGTGTATGGTGGTGAGCGAATGGGTGTGAACGCTTCGCTTGAAAGTTATAGCCATCATAAACTAGCGAGAAGGCCTTGTCAAAAGGCTACTCCATGGTTTGATTTCATTCATACGCTTTACAGTAGATATATTTTTTTTTTTCCAAGTGAGTAGTAAAGAGAAAAGTGAAGAAGTGAGGAAAACTCCAGTCTTTTATTCTTGTTTCTAAATAAGAATCTTTGGCACTGATCCTACAGCACTGATAAGGAGTATTCTAGTGGCAGTAATGGTTAGCCTATGTTTTAGACTTGTCTATCCGTAAACTTATCTACACTTGCTCCTAAATCCTCTAATACACTATATATACGAGTACACATTAATATAAGTTGAGATTAACTGAACAATAAGGACCTTGGCATTCCAGTTATGCTCGAAAGGACTACAACATACATATGTTGTAAAACTATTTCGTGGCTAGGGAGACTGGTATAGTTTCTCATTTGCTATAGCTGATCACTTTATAGTGTCCACTTTGCATCAAGAGGGATGGTATAATTTGGATTGAGATGGGGATTTAGGTTTTAAAGTTTTCTCAAAAAACATTATACAGCATGCAATTCTAATAGGCCGATTCTAGGAGGAATTAATGATGAAAATTGGTTTTGAAACGGCCGGGATATCCAAAAACCAAGCAAAATAGGCTGGTCCTAAGAAAGGTTGGTCCCACTTTTTATTATGACCGCTTTGTTTTGATATTGAGTTGAGTTGAGTTTATTAACAACATACATGTGAATATGATAACATGATAACATGAAGTTCCATAACATAGGGTAAGATACAATAACATGAAAATTTTTTATGAGAATACAATGATTTTGTACTTTTCTTACAGCTATGCAACCATATATTTAACATACTTATATTTATCTTACATCAGAATATATGTGGTATAATAGATTTAGTTTCGTTGTGATACATTTATCACTGAAAAAGCAAAGAGTATGAATAAGTATGTAATGTAGAAATACGCATAGACAAAGGTTCTGAAAAAAAAAAGAAAAACAGAAGATAATGTTGTTAAAGGAGGAACCAAAAGTTAGCACAAGTGCTAGTCGAGAATGGTTCTCCCATTATAGCTACATGTATATTTAAGCTGCTTATTGCAAGGTCTACTCTTTTGAAGTAACTGTACTATAAAAGTACATTAAACTAAACACTGAATATTCTTTTCTTCACTAAACTTCATTTAACAAGTGCTTTTTTAGGTTTCTTCGAAATGAAGATCTTGTTCTTTCCTCCTGAATATTTTTGGGCAAACTATTCCAAAACTTTGACCCGACAAAAGATATAGAAAATGTACCATGTGTCGTTTTACATTTCGGGAGTCTTAGCATGGAATGATCTTTGCCTCTAGTCCTGTACGCATGATTCATTGGCTCATAATATTGCGTTACAGAATGTGGTAAATGTCCCTTGTGTAGATCATAATACAAAGGTTGACACTGCAAGCTTATGCAGGTCAAAAACATCTAACACTTCTAGACTGGTGAATAATGGCCTTGAACTTGTTCTTAAGGGGGAAAATGTAATTGCTCTCACGGCCATTTTTTGTGCTAAAAGTATACAATTTAAGTGGCTTCTGTAGGTACTTCCCCGTACTTCAATTCCATATTGTGATTGTATAAAGAATTTATATAAAAGCATGAGAACATGCTTTGGAACAAAGTATCTTAACTTAAAAATTAAGCCAATTTTGCGCCTAATGCATTTGTTGATACACTGAATCTGATCCCTCCACATCAAGGTCTCATCAATTTTGATTCCTACAAAAGATGCTACATGTACTCTTTCTATAACCGTTTCAGAGACTGTTAACACACCTTTAATTGCAATTGGTTGTCTTGGTCCTTTAATAATCATATAATTTGTTTTCTTCAAGTTAATAGTTAATTTATTTACAATACACCATTCCTGTACCTCATTCAATTTTCTATTTACGTCATCCATATCAATTTTTTTTGTACCTTTGGGAAATGTATGAAAAATGTTTGAATCGTCAGCGAATAGTCTGAACTGAAAATAGTTCGATGAGCTAGGTAAATCATTGATGTATAATAAGAACAGTGTGGGTCCCAGCACTGATCCTTGTGGTACTCCACACTGTGATCGTTCTACTACTGGATATTTCATTCTTGTAGCACAATACCTGCGATCGGTTTGAGAGGTAATTTTGGAACCACTGCAACACAATGCCTCTTTTTGGGGTATCTCATCCATTTAAAAAACGTTTTCATCAAGTAAACTTTTAAATCGTCTTCTAATTGTATGCACTTCGATATTTCATATATTGATGGTTTCTAATCATTTTGCAACCAAAAAAAAAAAAATAAATAAATAAAAATTCTAAATCCTCATCTCAACCAAAACTATACCATCCCTGGTAGGGGCATGCTGTTACCTTTATTTTGCCATAGCAAATGCATTTACACAACCCAAAGACGCTTATTACAAGGGGTAAGAGGGTTAACGGGATGGTTTGGGTTGGGAAAATGGTGCTTTCTCTATGTATAATAAATGATTTGGTCTTATTTTGTTCAAATCAAGTTACATTGGAAACGAGGGAGGAATTGAAACTACCGACCATTCACTCTTTAAACTAAGATTCATCTCAGTCGACGCAGGGTCAACCTTACTTTTTAAGGGCGCCCTTTATGACCAAGTATATAGATTTAGACTTGTTTTCAATTACGGTCGCGGCTGTAATTTGCTAAGGAGTATGCCATTTTCTTGAATTAGTCGGGTCTTGAAGAAGAGAATTGCCACTCGTAATAATTACACCCCTCCCTCCTCTGAAAGTACCGCTCATCCACCGCTCCACGGGTGCTGTTGTTCAACTCGCAGACTAAATCACGGCGATTGAAAGAGCTGCAGGCCTCATCGGTCATACAGATTGACGCGCAGTGGATTTTGCTTTTGCTTGAGATGGTTCGATGGGTGTGATTGGCGAGACACCAGCTCTTGATGAGACTACCTTCGGGAGATCTGGGGGGCATTTCATGAAGGAACTTGTAGGATAAAATATCTGACAAGTCAGTTATATCCGACAAGTTGTGAGAAATTCTTTAGTCTGATTGGCTGATTTCTCTGAACTTGTCGGATATAACTGACTTGTCAGATATTTTATCCGACAAGTTCCTTCATGAAATGCCCCCCGGGTTAAGGCGTACATATTCGATCGCTTGGGTTTGACAGCAGGGCCTGTGGAAAAAAAAAAGGTGGGGAGCAAGAACAGAAAACAAAAAAAAGAAATGTATGTATCTGACAGCTAATCCATAAATTTTTTTTTTCGTGAATTTACCAATGTCGTCATCTATATGCCTGTTGAATCAGTATAGCATCTAGACAGATATGGATCTAGTTTATACTGATATTTGTAATGTTTTATTGTCATCGATGTCAAATTGAGCATTTAGACTACTGGGTAGAAAGCAATTTTAAACGCATATGGAGCAATGCAGGACAAGATTATAAAATGTCCCTGAAAGGGCATGAGGTCAGGGGAAATAGCAAAAAAAAAAAAAAACAAAACAACAACAACAACAACAAACAAACAAACAAACAAAAACAAAAAACAAACAAACAAAGAAAAAAACATCGTGAAATTCATTTTTCTGTGAATAAAACAAAGGCATTCAATCCTCCATCCTTCCTCTTTCTACTCTAGAAGAATATCTGGTGAGACGATCGGAAATATCTTCGGATTATTAAAAGACTAACACAGAATATTACTCTCATTTTCAACATCGCTGTGTAGAGCACTGAACATTTATAACGAGGGGATTTGAGAACTTTATTATACACTGTAGGCTTGCTTACCTTCGCATAGAGGTTGACCAATCTCATTACAACCTACATCGTAAAGTTTTTCTCTCTGTACACTGTATCGGACACAGTTCACGGGACCCGAACTAGCTGCGCCCCCGTTAAGCGCGTTATCCGGCTCGCCAATTTCCCACCATGACGTCGTGCCTGACATTAGGAAAAAACAACATTTTATACAAGAATTCAAATAGTTAGGTGATCCGTGTGTGATCAAGGTTCATGTATTGTTTCCATACGAATTCCTTTTCCCCTTTCTTTATTTCTGTCAGATCTTGTGTAAACGTTTTCTCATTAGTACAGTGGTAAATAACCTGAAACACGTCGTTGATGTCTTATGTCTCAAGGAATGAAAATCTTGTTTGTTGAGGTGATCAGTCAACCATGACGTTGATGTGACGTCATTTTCTAAGATCACTTTGTTTATAATTCCATCACGATTTACTAAATGTTATTTTGTAATGAAACCTGGCATATTTCATGTCATGATGTATGTGTAAATAAAAAGAAAAAAAAAATGCCCTAATGGGCATTAGTGTTATGTGCGCACAAGCGTGCGTGACAATTTGAAATTGCTCCAATATTAATGATCTATAA
Organism: Diadema setosum; assembly: GCF_964275005.1. Taxonomy (NCBI): domain Eukaryota; kingdom Metazoa; phylum Echinodermata; class Echinoidea; order Diadematoida; family Diadematidae; genus Diadema; species Diadema setosum. Next base: position 3,899,797 of record NC_092702.1, read on the forward strand.
ATGATTTTGCATACTTTTCAGCCAATTTGAGCATTTGAACATTTTTGCACTGGACCGCAACGCGTCATTTGCACTCATACTATGCGCATAAGTAAAGCAAAAATAAAATTTTATGCATGGAATCTATAGAGTTTACGGAGATTGTTAATAATCATGAAGAATTGTGTTCACCAAATTTCAAGTCTATCAGACTTGATATGACATAATCATACATGCCCGTAAATTTTGAAATTCTACGTTTGCGTCAGTGGCGATTAACAGTGCAAATGTGCAAAAAAAAAAAAAAAGCACATCTTAAATCCATTATAGCTCGTTAGGATGGATTTTTTTTTTCTTGTAACATACTTGAATACTGATGAGTTAGGGATATGCAATGATCTAATGAGTCATTCCGGCCGGAAAAGTAAATAAAAGTTATCAAATTTCCGTATGAAATGAAAAAAAAACAACAAAAACACTAATGAAATTTCAAAATGACGTAATGAAATGCAAAATATCTTATAATCCTTGACCAATTTTCACCCACATTTCAGTGTATTGTAGCTCTTTAAACTCCTTTCAGATCAGTAACACGGTCTTACAATTCAATGACATCATCAATGTAAAAGTCAATAAGTTAATCTTGTAAAATTTGACCATTTCGTGTGTTATATCTGTGGCAGTCAATGTTTTTTTTTTTCTTTATGTCAATCGATATGACTTTGTTCTTTAAGCACTTGCTCCTTGAACGATTTTCCCCAAGCTGTTGATATGTTGTAGCTGACGTACGCTTCGGTTCAATGTGATCTTGCAAAACCTGATAGCGCTGGCACTGTTGTTATTTTTTTAAACAATTTCTTTTGATAAATCAAAATTGCATGTCAATTCTGTACTTTGTCGAACTTTTCAACAATTATTTGGTCATTTGCTGCCAATTACACATTGAACGGATCACCAATTTTGTCTGAACAAGGTCCAGTTATACTCATCAAAGAAGTAGTTCAAGTAGCAGTGGTCTAGTGCTGGAATAAAGTAAAAGCAGAAAAGCAGTAGAAGACGTAGAGAAGTTGTAGAAATGTAGTAGTATTTTCATGGTTTTCACTTAGCACAAAATTAAAGGCGGAGGCATTCCAGACGACTTTCATGATTTCACATCATGTAGCACATAAATCGACAGCTCCATGTATACATCATTTTTGGAATTGTGGTCCTTGAGCAGCGAAACTAATACTCTGAGAAACCTTAAACAAATTACACTGGACAATGATGATGACATAGGAGGCTCAAGTACTTCAGAAATGTAGCAGTGTAATTCCATTACAAAACCGCTCGCTTAACAAGGTCACCTGTGTAAATGCATGCTTTCTTTTGTTCTGCTTCCCTGATCAGCCCCCACTCATGCATTCTTATGGTGAGGCTGCCATGTCATCATCCTTGTTCATTGTGATTTGTTATGCATTTTTAAAGGTAGGGAATCCCATTTGCATGCCTTAGCTGAAGAGTTGTATAAATACAGTGGTATATTGAAGAGAGTATCATTTTAGAAACTCCCATAAAGTATTGACAGTGGAAGGTAACATTTAGTACTTTTTTATTGACCGTTAGATTTTGAATTGAATTTTTTTCGGGGCTCACCGTAAATTCCATTACATTACTAGGCTACCTTTGCAGACCCATGCACTGCATGTGTGTCCATCATGTATATTTTGTGAATAAAGTTCATCAAAACTTACAAACATTTCTATATACATTCTTGCCACCCACTCTATGTTATTACATCAGCTCTTTCTTTTTTTTTTTTAGATTTGTGTTTATACATAAAACAATACAGAAGACTGCAACAAAAAGGCTTAAGTGTGGCTGACACACAGAACTACTGAGTAGTTGAGTTTTGTGCATTATTCAAATTGTAGATAACTGTTGACTTCCAAATTTCTCAGCAGTGGCCTAAACAAGTCCCCTGAGGTTCTTAGTTTTGCTGCATTTTGGGAGGTCTGTAAAAGGTGTCCCCAACCTTTAAAACATTCTTATCACTCATCCCAATCACCATAGATTCCGAAACTCTGTACTCAGTACTAATTTATAGTTGATCAGATGTAAAAGTCTGAAAATCATCCGGAGGTCTCCTTTAATTACAATATGACTGGAGTATCAGCTGTGCAATCATGACGCAGCCGAGTGTACCCTATATAATGCGTGCGCGGATGTGCGTATGATATATCTACAGTATTATGATTGCATGTATTCATTATTTTATACACTTACTTTTTAGATAGAAATCTAAATAGAAACCCTAGAAACCTGCTTGCCGAAGATGGGGCGGGGAGGGGTTCTTGGGATTCATTCGCACCCCTGCAACCCCCCTCTCCCTAATTAGTTACGGGCCTGGGCACAGGTTACAACGCTCCAGTACAGGTTGACTTACTGGCAGGGGTAAAGTGACTGCCGTCGTCGCATTCGAAGACGTTATCGGTGACCTCATCGTTGCAGCCTATCCAGGCAGCGAAGACTGTAATATCAGTACTTTCGGGTTGTAGGAATGGTTCAGGATTTTTCATGAACTCTTAGACCCCGTTTACAGTGCGAGGCTCGGCCGCGGCCGAGCCGCGGCCGAGCCGCGGCCGAGCCCAGCCCCGCTTCAGTGTAAACGCGCAAAAGGCCAAATGCGAGGCCAAAATTGGCCTCGCATTTGGCCTCGCTCTGGAGGTGGTCTCGGCCGCGGCTGAGCCGCGGCCGAGCCCTGCCTCTCCTTGGTGTAAACCAAAGACGCTTAATAAATAAGACACGAAAGTGCGCGCTAATCCTGTACAAAACAAATGGACAGCGCGCGGTCCTCAAGCGTATTACGCCCATCACCTGAGACGCGCTGCCTTGACGCTTGATAAACAGCAGCAGCGGCTTCAGGGACAGCGCGTCTCAGGTGACAATGACAATGACAATGTTTGACAATGACAATGACAATGTTTTTTTATTTTCCCATGTCACTCAAATATAGAGTATTGGGGAAAATCAAATCATAGCACAGAGTAATAACACAAAAACGAAGAAAAATACAATTTATAACTACTATTTACATTATTTACAAATCAACAGCAAAGCACAGTAGATAATATACATTTGATATAATTGGCGAAAATCTTGAACGAAATGCGTTTGATAAACTATTTACATTATTTACAATCAGCAGTAAAAACAACAATAGAATAGATGCATGTATGCATGAATGAAAATCTTGACTGAGTATGTATGTGGTTAATTAATATATCAAAGTATGCAGATGGGTTTAAAAAAAAATATCTTAGATTATATTGATTAAAATTTCTGCTAGGCAACACCGGGTATTAGCATTATCATTTATAATTGCTATCTGGATCGAATTCAAGACATTGTTACAATATGAGATTGATTTAAAAAAGAGTGAAAAACAAAACAAAACAATCCAAATAATTAAATATATATACAAACAAGGAAAAAAAACGACGAAACACAACTGTACAGTATATATACATAATAATGAAATAACAGAATTAAGATATCAAAAAGGGAACAATACTAAAGTTTTATGTTAAATGGATCTTCATTATCTCTATCGAAAATTTAGCTAGATTTAGCAGTTCCTTATTACATTCTGTATTGAATAACTGATTCATCTTCAATGTATTTGGGCGAATCCTATAATACGGTTTGACAAACTTTTTTCTGCATGACTCCATCTTTGGGCATTCAAATAGATAATGAAATTCATCCCCTATCCGACCCAGGTTACAAAAGCTACACAGTCTGTTTTGTCTTTCAATTCCGTTATATCTTCCAGAAACTGCAGGTAAACGGTGGTTAAGACACCTAAATTTTGCAAGTGAAGTTCTATAAAAACATGGCAATTTAGTTAAATAAGAATCCAGTGATGTGATGTGATGTGTGGTGATGTGTGGTGATGTGATGTGTGGTGATGTGATGTGTGGTGATGTGTGGTGATGTGATGTGTGGTGATGTGTGGTGATGTGATGTGTGGTGATGTGAGGTGATGTGTGTCTTTGCCTGAGACGCGCTGTCTTTGAAGATGTTGTTGTTGTTTATCGAGCGTTTTGATTGTGAGATCATGCTGTTGCCAAATTTTTACCTCCACGAAATAATCCTTATTACTCTAAAATCTTGTTCTTCAAAATAATCCCCTTAATCGAAAAAAAGCTACGACTATAATTTTTAAATCTTTTTGAGATAATAAAAACACCATTACCTTTGGAAATGAGTGATGTTCCTAGGTGTACTGAGTTTGTACTTAGCTCTCTTTTGTATCGTCATGTAGGGTAGCCATTTTGTGTCCATCTTTATCGCGCGCCTTCGTATCTTTATCTCTACTATCTTTGGTGTAAACGCAAACTGGGCCAAATGCGCGGCCAATTGCGCGGCCAATTTTAGTCTGGCTTCCAAACCCTCTGCCTGTATCTTTCGCTATTCAGGATATTAACCCCCTCAACGTCGAAAACTAGTATAGTTTAAGGTGGTTTTGTTCTGCAAAGGATTTTTTCCTTCGGCAAAGGCCTTTGCCCGAACGGCGACTTCGTCGCCACGGAATTCATTTGGCAAAGGGTCTGAAAACCAGACAATACCAAATTGCGTTTGTTTCAGTGCCGTATATTAAGAGAGTCTGGTCAACTCGGTTTTTGGCTTACGTGTTTTGAAGCCTGTGATTGGTCAAAAGCTGGTCCCGTGATCTACAGGCGCCATGTCGTTACTGAAGTGCGCTCATACGCAATGCCCATTGTTAACTGCTCCTTATTTGGCTTGGTTATTTTGTTACGTCTGAGCGTACACGCTAATCCTGTGACGCGTAATACGCGCGGTAACGACATGGCGTCCAAATTAGCAGTTGGCCAGACTCTCTTAATATACGGCACTGGTTTGTTTCAGTGCCGTATATTAAGAGAGTCTGGCCAACTCATAAATTGGACGCCATGTCGTTACCCAGCGTACAGTGCGCTTATGGTTTTAGCGTGTGCGCTTGGAGGGTTAGTGTGTACGCGCAGGCGTCCCAAAGGCACGGTGTTGCTTGACTTTTCTTTCTCTTGCCCAGAGAGGGAGAGAGAGAGAGAGAGAGAGAGGGGGGGGGGGGGGGGGGAGAAAGGGGGTAGGTTGAGGGAGGGACATTCTTTCATTCCATCCATGTTGAACAAAGCCAACAATCAATCATTTTTACACATTCAAATAGACACAAGCACACAGGTATACCGCATAAACAATAGGGAAGCTGTCTAAAGGACATAATTCCTGAATATGATGAATTATTGCTGTGAAAATAAAAGAAGAATTCACAGTAAGTCGTATCGTTAACTTTCACTAGACTGTATGCTATGTATATTGTATTTAGCAAGTTGTCCAGGGAACAAGAATATTGTATAACAACATGATATATAAATTTACAATTCTAGCTGTGCAGATGATAGACGAATTCCACAGTTATTACTGTTTCGCACGTAAATACATTGTAATCATCAATTACCATCCTATTATGTATGAAACTGACATGAAGCCCGATTAGTATGTAATTCAAAAGGAATACACCTATGTACAATGTACAACATGAAAAAGTGACGTCACCGATATTAAGGTATATAAAATGATCTAAAATTGTTTAAAAATAATATTTAAAAAAGACATGTTGAACGAAAGCACAAGTACTTTACCTGTGAGGGATATCCTCAGTGACATCTGTACCAAATAATAATTAAAAAAAAAACCCACATAAATAAAGATGTCCTAATGGCGACCGGTATTCCTCCGCCATATTACATTGTTCTCTTAGCAGGTGTAGAGTACGTCTTGACAATGTTACACGACAGTTTCACATAATTGGCAGAAAAAATAGCAAATTTGTCACTAAATTTAATGCGTCGAATGTTTACTTTCCTTGAACTAGGTATGAATGGATGTCTTTTATTGTTTAAGAGGGCAAGTATTAAGGAATTTGAGCATTTTTACTTTCGCTCACTTCTTCTCACTACTTTTTACTTACTACTATTTTCATGGCAATATTTTCAACGGTTATTTTAAAAAAATATATAGAAAATTCTGTCATTGAACAGTATTTTCACCTACCTTTGACCATCATGGCCAAAATCTTTCCCTATCACGCGTCATTGTGTAGTAATGATGGCATGCAAATACGTGTACCATATTTGGTTTTAAGTTTGTGAATTGGGTAATTTCCAAGGTATTTAGGAACTGCATGGGAAATAGTATTTCAACAATTATAGAGAGTAGAATTTTAACATTACATTCTACCTGACATTGATCCTTGACCCTTACCCCCCTCCCATACCCCCGCCCCCCCCAAAAAAAAAAAAATGATAATAATCACGGTCAGGCAGTAAGTTTCGTTTGGAAATACCTGTACTTATACCTCCAGATATTGCATATAGATATGGGGGAATAACCATTATATACATGATTTTGACCTTTCACTTTGAGCGTGTTTACACAAAGTTTAGGCCCTATAAGCTAAAAACAAAACTTCGTCCACACACACAAGCATGCATGTCAAGTTTCATTACCTCAAACGGTGTCCACAATATTGATTGCGATATGAAGGACAGACGGAAGGACGGACGGACGACCAAAACAAATGCCTCAGGCGACACTTTCGTATGTTATGGCGGAGACATACAAATGTGAATCAAGACTTGGATAGTCTGAAAGACACGGCGAGGAATCCAAAGAAAACAAATCAGATATTTTCCCGTCGCACTCTGATTTCCCGCTTTTTCCTTTATTTTGGATCTGTCGGAAAGCGGTGCATCATTACACCAAGAGCCAGGTCGGTTCGCGCAACGCCATGCTGCGCAGGAAGGCATGACGAATCTTCAGTTTATGGCAATAAGATATAACCAAAATATCTTTCGTGTTGTACCTTCTACTTCAATAAAGTTGACAGCCTTAAGGCAATGACACTGCACCATGACTGATATTCAGGGGAAGTCCCCAAGGCAAGCAATATTAGCGCGTAGCTGCGCGTAATGAACAATGGGCACTGCGTATGAGCTCTGCTCACGCCCGCGTGATTGACTTTGGTAACGACATGGCGCCTGTAGGTCACGGGACCAGCTTTTGACCAATCACAGGCTTCAAAACACCTAAGCCGAAAACCGAGTTGGCCAGACTCTCTTAATATACGGCACTGGTTTGTTTACAAGCAGAGCGCCACTACGACAAAATATTGAAAGGTTTGAATCAAAAGCGCGGCCGAGCCCAGCAGTGTAAACGGACAAAATTGCGAGGCTCGGCCGCGGCCGAGCCGCGGCCGAGCCCGGCCCCGCACTGTAAACGGGGTCCTTGACAGCTTGAAATTCCTCGTCGGACGAGGGAACGAAGAGCTGCGAGTCGCCACAGAGGGCGGCAGCATCGTCTCGAGTGAAGAAGAGTCCAGAAGCAAACCGATAGCAACGGTTTTCTCGTTTCCACCAGCCAGCGGGGCAAACGTAATCTTCATTTTCGAAAAGACAAAGAAAGAAATGCCAAATACAAACGAGTATAATACAAATCATGCACGCACACATGCCAAAAGCACAGGTATACGGTAGGTGACAAAACAATATTTTATGATGATAAACATTCTTTCTACGACAGTTATTATGAAATGAACGTTTCTGGCTCTTCACGAGCCCCCTCTTTTATTACTACGAATATTTGATATAACCAGGCAGGGAGAACGAGCAGACATAGGTTACGCTGAACTAGCCTGATGTTATCACACAGAAGACTTAGGAATAATCTGTGCTGTACTTTGTCACTGCTTCCTTCATCTTCGAATTTCATGCGGCAAAATAAAGAAAACTTCCTTCTATTTCCCCCGGGCCCCGTTTTATAAAGCTGTCCATAAAGTTACGACCGCCTAGAATACGAAGTGCCAATCTGTGCCCATGTTTCCTTACGCTTTAACAGTGAACAGTTTTAAATAAGACTATGTCAATATTCCATCTACATTGTGGCAAAAATACCCTTTCAACTAAAAACGTGTGTAAAAATGTAAGAATAATCATTATTATCTGCAAATGTCAACTCTAGCTATTGAAATTAACAGTGATTGGGAAACCTGCATGTTTTTCCATATTTAAGCTGTTCGTAAAGTCGTAACTTTACGAAGAGCTGTATGAAACAGGGCCCAGGTGTATTTTTTTTTTCAATAATACCGAATTTCTATCCTTTGTTTGTGTTCTGCGTTGTCGTTGTTTTTCTGTCTGCGACAAGTTTAACAGACTAAACGGAAAATTCGACACAAAATACACTCTTTCTCTACTGATAATAGCGAGCTTTAGATCTACGACGCGAACGCTATTCAAACGAGGTAGTCTCCGGGTTAGACAATAAGAACCGCTGTCTGGCCTAATTAGCGTTGTCTTAGTGTTCGAAACCGTCGAAAGCGCAACGAATTAGCCAAACCCCTTTTGAATGACAAGAGGGTATTAAAATGTTATTGAAAGGACTTTTATCCTTAAATGGTGTTATTTCACGGCCGATTTAGAGGTATCTTCGATAAAAGTTGTACGCCATAAAAAAAGTTAATCGCAATCAATGAAATATGAGTCATGGATATTGATTTTCATTAAAAGAAATGCAACTTGAACTTTGCAGATTATAAGCTGTAAAAATCCCAACACGATCTTTGAGACGACACCGCAATGATGATGTGTTAATGATGTTCTTGACTCACCATTTCCAAACGTCGGCATGATGAATCCAGACAAAAGATTGAAAAAGAATATTATCCACCACATTTTCTCCACCTCTCTCAGACTTGCTGCCTCAGGTAACGATTCGTGATTTTAACGATTCAAACGGGCACGACGGGAATTTCAGATTATGGGAGAAGACACTTGGTTTCAAAGATGGAAACAGCCTTGTTGAGAGAGCCTTCCCGCGAATCGGATTTCCGATGTTGTACGTCCGCCGATCGGTGACGCAGTGTAAAAGTGAAATCCAATTACACTTCATAGCGGACTCGTGGACTGGACCGGAGGATACTTTCACATCATGCAGGAGTCCTATATCGTATCCGAAGCCGTTGCACTGTAACATCATGGAGCTACAACGGGTGTGTTGTAAGTTCCATGGTAGATCAAATGAGATTGGATGTCATTAACTTGCCCGAATGAGCTGAGTATCCTTGTTATCTGAATGACGTTTATTAAATGCCTTCACACTGAATGGTCAATAATGATTGTAAATGCATTTAGGATATGAACCCCTTCTAACACTTTTTTCTTTGATTATTGATGAAGTATCATGTCAAATGCTAGTTGCCAATGGGACGCTTTTTATTCAAAGCCGTTTAACTGATCGTAAAATGAGGTCGTCTTTCTCTCTCCTTCATAGTGACGGATCCACGGGGGGGGGGGGCACCTTTAATTTCTCTTAAAATGAAAGAAATAAAAAGAAACTAGAAATGTCGCTATGACGGCTGGTATGCTTCCGCCATAATGCATGGTTCTCCCAATAAGTCTATTGACCGATTCTGTGACGCGCTATGTGTATTTTTGGCATGGGCAGCGCCATTTACGCGGTGTCTCAGCCGACCCCCCCTCTCCCTACATTAGCACGCGCGCAGAATGAAAGAAAAACTTCTTCTTTTTGCTTATGAGGCAGCAGCATCTAAGTAATGTCCCTCAATTGTTGTAGCCAAGTTACAGTCTGTGGAGTAGGGTGTGTCAGGTCCATGTTGTCAGGAGGTCGGAGATCAGGGCACTCACTCAAGATGTGTTGAGCAGTCTGTTCTGGTGCACCACACTGGCAAGCTGCTGATGGGCGTAGCCCCCAACGATGCATGGCTGCATTGAAACGCCCAACTCCCGTTCGGATCCGATTTAGAGACACCCACTCACTCCTTGGGAGGTTTGCTCCTGGGGGGACAGATGTATCGGGCGTGACAACGAGTTGGGCAGGTCGTTGGGTGTCTTCCCAGCTTGTTCTCCATGTCTGACAGATGTTGAAGTCTGATCCTCTCAGCGTTGCTGCATGGCGGGAGAAAGGGCGGCGAGACTTCAGTCGCTGATGCCGCTGACCCAGAGTTACAGAGCCCTCAACTACGTCGTGGAGAAGGTCGTCCGGGTTGCTGGAGGCCTTGCTTACCAGCCTATGTGTGTGATGTTCTCGGCGCATGGGGGCAGGAGCGATGCCTGAGAGAACAGGTAGGAATTCTGTTGGTGTAGGCCGGAGACATCCTGTTATTAATCTCATGGTGTCATTCAGAACTGAGTCAAGTTTCTTGGTGTGAGAGCTCCTACACCACGCAGGGGAGGCGTATTCCGCGGCACAGTATACCAGTGCTAGCGCACTAGTGCGGAGAGTGGTTGCACTGGCACCCCATTTTGAGCCTGCAAGTCGGTGAAGGAGGTTGTTCCTTGAAGACACTTTTGCACTTATGGCCTTGAGTTGTTCCTTGTAGGTCAGCTGCCTATCCAACTTCACTCCAAGGTAGGTTGGTGTAGCATTGTATGGAAGAGGTGTTCCATCAAGAATGACACTGAGTTGCCGATTAGCCTCCTTGGTGTTCAGGTGGAAGGCTGTAACCGTTGTCTTGGACATGCTAATCTTGAGTCTCCAGATCCTGAAGTACTTCGCGATTTGCGACATATCTGCAGTGAGGGTATTCTCTACATTTGACCAGGCTCTGTCAGAGTGAAGAAGGGCAAGGTCATCTGCATAGCCATACTGTCGTGAGGTTGTGAAGGGGATGTCACTGATGTATATGTTGAAGAGCAAGGGGGATAGTACAGAGCCTTGAGGAACTTCATTCCGCAGTTGGCGTGGTCTGCTGGACTGTCCATCACTAGTCTTCAGAACGAACCTCCTGTTGGCTAGAATGTTGCAGAGGAACCTCACCATGTGGCGATCAGGGATTGTCTTTAATAATTTCAGAGTCAGACCCTGGCGCCACACAGTGTCGTAGGCTGCAGTGAGGTCGACAAAGATGGCGCCTGCTTTGTGATTCTTCTCAAAGCTGTCTTCGATGTCATTGGTCAGCTTGACAATTTGGTGGACTGTACTCCGACCATGGCGGAAGCCCGCTTGTTCATCTGATAATTGTGGGTCAACCACAGGTTCTATCCTCGCCAGAAGGAGACGTTCCAGAAGCTTGTAAGGGACACAGAGAAGGGAGATTGGTCTGTAGCTCTTTGGGTCATCAACTGGTTTGTTTGGTTTTGGGAGAGCAATTACAGTGGCTTTTCTCCATATCTTAGGGATGACTTGGTTGGTGAAACAGCAAGAATAGAAATCTGTTAACCACTTCTGACATTTGACCCCGCAATGAATAAGGAATTCTGGTGGGATGTTGTCCGGACCTTGGGCCTTTCCACTCCTAAGTAGGGCTAAAGCATTAGCTAACTCCTCCTGAGAGAAGGGGGCCGACAACCATCCATCCACTCCCGGGGCCTGCCATAGGTTGGTAGTCTCCTGTTTCACAGATCGAGTGTGGGCCTTGTCACAGTCCTTGAATCGCCCATTGCTAACAAGTTGTTCCGCGATGGAGTTGGCTGACACAGGACATGTTCTAGGTTTGGTACTGTTTCCAGTGAGGCGTTTGAGAGTCTTCCAAGCAACTCTGCTAGAGTGAGTGAAGTCTATCCCTTGCACGGTTTCTTCCCAACGTTTACGACGCTTCCTGTCTAGACAATCAGTCAGTTGTGAGGCTTTGGTGGAAGCCAAGTCTCCAGGTTCAGATCGCAAGAACTGGTTGTAGATAGCATCACATTCTTCGTCCCAGGTGGGGATGTAGTGTCGGCGAAAACCGCGCGGGATGGAATTCGTTGCTGCCTTGATAAGTATATCGCAGAAGCCTGAGTAGGCTTGGTCGGTGCCACGGGGAGTTGGTGGAGGGAGATTGCATACGGCTTTATCTACCAAGTCGGAGAATTTTTTCCAGTCGGCCTTGCGGAAATTCCAACGCTTAACAGGCTTCGTTGTGACTGGTCGGACTGGGTTTACTGGTATGAGCAGTGATGGCCTGTGTTGTGACTTGGGAAAGGGGTCTAAGATAATCCGGTGAGGTGATGGGCCTTGAAAGTTGACAAAGGCTAAGTCAGGATTTGACGTTGTATTCCATCTGCAAGAGTGGAAGCTGTCTGGCTGTTTTGGGTCAAACAGTAATTGGACACCAGCTGTTGAAGACCATTCTTCTAGTGCAAAACCATCTGGATTAGTGGATGAGTAGCCCCATGAAGTACTGTGACTGTTGAAATCTCCAGCATAGATGCAAGGAGCACTGAAGATAGGAAGGGTATTTGGCTGGAGTCGAAATGAGGGTGGCTTGTAGATATTTATAATGGTAACCTCTTCAACTAACGTTGCCGTCCACTCCACTGGTGAGTCTGATGGACATGAAACCAATGCTATCCAACTGTGAGTACTCTTGACAAAAGTTGCAATCCCATGAATTTCGCTTACTGTATGTGCGGCCAGAGTGACACCAGGGATATTGAGATAAGAGCTGTCCTTAGCATGAGTTTCCTGTAGAAGAACTACTGTTGCTTTATGTGTCTGAAGTAACTGTTCAATAACGTTGATCTTGGCTTTGGTTAGGCCTTCTACGTTTAGTTGCAGCACGGAGACGCCTTCCTGTATGACATCAAAAGATGCTTGCCCTGATAACTTTGTGTCAGCTTCAGGATGTGGACTTGAAGGATTCATCTTATTTGGAGCTTTACTGTTGCTGCTGCTGTCTCAGATTGTTGTCATTCGCCTGATAAATCAGTCACCTGATCGATCAGTTGCCCCGGGCCCACCACAAGGAGGTTGACAACACGGACCCACAAACACTATTCAGTGCTACTCGATATTCGTGTGTATCGCCTCGAAGGCTATTTATAGCTGAAAGTTCTAAAGGAGAAAAAAAAAATGGACGTGTCCTTTAGCTTTTGTGACGTCACAATAATGAATTGCGTCAAATCTTCTGGCTTACAGGTGCTTTGTGTGCGTTGCTGAAAGTTAGCAGTACGTTTGTGCTGCGATGACTGAAGGGGATGACGTCACAACGAGGTTTGTTGGTAGTACGCCTTGTTCCTTAGTAAAGCTGCGTTGACTGCACTGTAAATGGTGACGTCACACTGAGGATTGTTGACTGGTACGCGATACTATTACTAAAGTTGATATCTATAGTGACGTCATAGTAGGCTGAAATCCTTGCGTAGGACTATTTGCGCGTCTACTTAGCGTATTTTTGTTTATATTTGTTATTGTTGGACGCTAAGTTTATTATACTTCTTCGACAAAAACGACCAGAAACGAAGAAAAAACCCGGAAAAACTCGCAAACACTCAAGAAAAACTGAAAAAAAAAAAACTGATCAGAAAAACTGATGCATGGTTGCTTTAGCCAATGGGCGTCTCGTACTGAGTGCGCGAATGCTTGCTAAGTGCGCGAACCTTTGTTACAAGTGCGCGATAAACATGTTGCCAGGGGGGTGGGGGAGAGGAGGGGGGGTCGGCTGAGACACCGCAATTTGAGCTCATGGCTGCGCCCAGTGCCATAAAATGCTTGCTGCCCTCAACGAACCCGAATCGGTCAATAGTGCGTCATGACAATGTGTGATGTCAGTTTCACGTGACTGGCAACAAACTGAAATGACATTTTTGTCACTGTGTTGATTGCTCACTTTCTTTGAAGTAGGTTTAATTGGAACTTTCTTTGAAGTAGGTTTAATTGGAACTTTCTTTGAAGTAGGTTTAATTGGAACTTTCTTTGAAGTAGGTTTAATTGGAACTTTCTTTGAAGTAGGTTTAATTGGAACTTTCTTTGAAGTAGGTTTAATTGGAACTTTCTTTGAAGTAGGTTTAATTGGAACTTTCTTTGAAGTAGGTTTAATTGGAACTTTCTTTGAAGTAGGTTTAATTGGAACTTTCTTTGAAGTAGGTTTACTTGGAACTTTCTTTGCAGTAGGTTTAATTGGAACTTTCTTTGAAGTAGGTTTAATTGGAACTTTCTTTTAAGTAGGTTTAATTGGAACTTTCTTTGAAGTAGGTTTAATTGGAACAGTGGCTATATTGTTTAAGAGAGCAGGGAATGTTTCATAAAGCTGTTCTTAAAGTTACAAACGACTTAAGAACGACTGGAACACGTTCTGCTATACTTATCAAGTATTTCAATAATTCAGCACAAGAACTGATCACCAGTCGTTCTTAAGTCGTTCGTAACTTGAACAGCTATATGAAACACCCCAAGGTATTAAGGGATTTGACGATTTTACTCGATCCTTAACCCTTTTACACGTATTGACTAATTTCCAAAGTACAATGTGTGGAGAAAAAGTGTAATCTTAGCATTAAGTAGTAAAATCTTAGTATTTTTACATGGCCTTTGACCCTTGACATTTGACTCGCGACCCTAACATTACCTAGGGAATCACAGTCAGGCAGTACATGCATAGATAGGGTCTATGCACTAAGTTTCATGATGATACCTTGAGTGTCACGACATGGTAGGTTACATTGTCCATGTGAAAGCCCTACTGAGAATCTCATCAGCCCTTTTACATCAAATTTATGTTTATGTGCAAGGCATTCACTAAAAAATGAGTTTACACTGCACAGGAAGCAATAGGGTAGTAACCCCTCAGCCCGTCATTACGTCAGGGGCACGAGTGTAATAAAGCATAACATAGAGGGAGAGGGTGACTCACACCAAGTGGAGACCGCTACCAGGAGCGAGGGTCATAAACCTGCCAAATGTCCACCAGTGGGAGGACAGCCCAGAAGAGGCCTAGGTTAAGAAATTGATAGTCACACCCAGCTGCAGTGGTCAGCTAACGTCAGAGGAATATCCTCCTTCTTTGGAAATCAGGTTCAAAAACAATTCTTTGAAATGAAGGAAAAGTCACTCATAGGGGTGTGTCCAGTCTGACCAATTGGTAGAAAGGTTCCTGAACCATCTAACCCCCTCCTCCAATAAGATAAATTGTTTAATAAATTAATATACAGTGATTGGTCCTACATAGACAAGTGTAGTTAAGAAAGAAATTTTGGAGAACAAAACCGGGATGCAAAACACAAATTTCTTCAGACCAGAGCACAAAATTGTTTGTGAAATCACTACGTGTGTATCCAGTTCATCGGGAGGGTTCGGTGAACATCAGTGTCGCCGACATACTGGTCTACCCTTTGGTAGATGAATTCGGAACAAGGAGAAAGAGGTTGTGGTGGCAAAAGGCCACATTCCGTGTACGTTTGAGAGTCTGAGCACTAGAGAAATCTCTCATCAACCCGAAGGAGGTTGCGGCAGGGGCCAGGGAGAAAGTAACTTGCACAGAAAGGGGAGAAACGCCAACGAAAGTTGGCGGTTAATGTCGGAGCAAGGATCCGAGTTTAAGGTGGGAGCAAGGAGTTTTAGGCTGGAGTAAGCTCCAACGGTATTGGACTGCAGAGTCTACTAGAGAGGGATCGAGAGGACTTCGTCTAGAGGGGACTCAAGTTAGATGAAACCACTGTAGGACCCATGGGCGAGGACAGATGATCTCATCCGAGAACCAGAACCAACTGACTTGAGCGATAACATTAACTGAATGTATCTCTTAATTGGCAACAGTTTTGTCAATGATTGTTAATCACTGTTTTTATTCCAATGTTGTAAATACGTTTCAAAATTCAGTACAATAAACCACGCAATTATTGAACTGAAGAAGCATTTGTTTCGCCTACTTTGTAGACTCTCAGAAGAGAAAGCCTTTGATCCAGTTACGGGGTGGTGCGGCGGCAGCGCCCTGTGACATTGAGCCACTTCCGAGCTATATAGAGGAAGAAGTGAAATTTATCCTTTTCACTTGACCTTTAATCTTCTGACCTTTGAACTTTTGGCCAAAAATTGTCCCAGAGAATTTCTATTAGGTAAAAATACACGTGTACATGAATATACTGAGTTTCAAGAGAAATCCTGCAGACATTGCATAGATATGAAGGAAATAGTGATATTTTAAGGAATTGACCTTGATCTTTGACCCCGTGACCCCCCAAATTCAAAGAAAATCATTGCCAGGAAGTACATGCACAACCATGAGGATACCTTGAACCATTTCCGAGATATGGAAAAAAAGTGAAATTTTAGCACTTTCACATAACCTGTGACCTTTGACCTAATGTCCAGGACCTTTCTCCAAAGAATCTTCGTCAGGTAATACGTGTATACACAAAGTTTCAAAAAAAAATACCTTCAGGCATAGCATAGATATGGGGGAAATTTTTTAGCATTTCACCATGACCCTTGACCTTGAGCATGTGCACCGAAAAGTTAATAGGCACAATTTCGTCCACTTGCATATATATATGCCAAGTCTCATTAGGATACCTCAAACGGTTTATAGTTATGCTGCTCACAAAATTCGTTACGGACAGACGGAAGGACGGAGAACCCAAAACATATTATGGTTTTTTTTAATGCCTCCGACACGAAGTTTGAATTTCGGTTTCAGTTTCACTAAGTTTCTTTTCTCCACTTGTACATAACAGAAAATAAGTATAACAATTTCGAACATATTATTCACAAGTCATGAAAATATAAACAAAATGTCGCATTACAAGTACATAATCATGTGAAATAATACATAGATATCATTACAGATCTTTAAGTGTACAGGTGGAGGAGACCGTTATCAATAAGGAAAACGCTTGACTCGGACAACGGCCTCTGAACATAATATGCCGTGTAATATCTTTTCTTTTTTAAATTTAACTAAAGGAAGTAACAGAATAATTATACACACGTAGAACAAATAATGTTGTTGTTGTTTTACAGGAAGAAAGAAGAGAGAGAGAAAAATGGGGCCCTATACAAATAATTTGCCCCATACAACACTAACATAAAACAAACATTATAAATCTTAGACATGTAAACAAGAATATTAAATTCTTGTTTAATATATATTTACAAATAATGTGTTGCCGGAGGCATTAAAAAATGAAAGGGGGTGCCTTCTCTCCCCCCCCCCGTTGTTTTTTGTTTTGTTTTGTTCGTTTGTTTTTGGTTTCGTTTTGGTCGTCTTCTTTTTCTTGTCAGCCGATGAAAGGAAGAGGCACGAGAAAAAAAGTGCACGGGGCCTTTTTTCTTTTTTTTGCTTGTCAGCTGATTTAAACCGGAAGTGGCACCAGTTATATATATAAATTACACACACACACACATACACACACACACACACACACACACACACACACATATATATATATATATATATATATATATATATCAGGTAGATATACAATTGAATAACCTTTAAGATGGTATATATTACACTAACTCTTAGCCAAATATTCTATGAGAAATATAAAGTTGAAAAAGTATTCATTTTAATTTTTTACTGAGTGTAAATGCCAAATCTTGACTGAATTGCTTTAAAGCAGAGAGTGTTTGATCAACGAACACTTTGTAAGATTTTTATAAATATTTGCCATTGCCATGGCAATGCATTATGGAATACTAAAGAAAAAGGTGTCTTACACATCTGCCTTTGATAGCGGTGACACATGCCAAATGTGGGGCTAATTGCTCAAAAAATGAGACAGTAGTTCAACCCACAGAATATCTTGGAAAATTTGTTGTTACCATGGTAATGCATTACGCAATACTAACAAAAATAGTGTCTTGCACATCTACCTTTGATAGTGGTCACACATGCCAGATTTGGTGTCAATTGTTAAAAAACTAGAAGTATCACTAAAGGTGATTAATACCCCTGCTACAAGAGCCAAGATTCCTATCAAAAAGAATTGAACCAGGGTTTGATAAAAGGTTGTGTGTGTGTGTGTGTCTGTCTGTCTGTCTGTGTGTATACATGTATGTAGTACCTTGTTGAGTACCTGGTGAGTTTGACTGCTTCACAATTGTGGAAGTGGTTCACTCCACAAGATTTGAAGAAAATATGCAGTTACCATGGCAACACGTTGTCAAGTACACAAAGAGTGTCTCGCATAGCTACACCTATAGATCATTATAAGCCCTACAAACTGAATTTGAAATAAATTCAACACTGTTGAAGTAGTTCGCTCCACAAGGTTTTGAGGAAATTGTGGTTACCATGGTAACGCTTTCTCCGACAAACACAAACTAGAAATGTCGCTAAGGCAACTGGTATGCCTCCGCCATAATGCATGATTCTCCTAATAGGTCTATAGTACATGTGGACAATTTGTGATTACATTTTCACAAAATTGGCAAAATATTAAAATGACAAGTTTGTCACAAATGTGTTGAATGTTCACCTTCCTTGACCTAGGTTTAATTGGATGAATAGGAGAGCATGTATTTGGGGATTTATGGACTTTAACTTGACTTTGCCCATTCATAAGTTTTAATATGCATTGAGTAATTTTTAAGGTATGGAGAAAGAGTGCAATTTCAGTATTGAAAAGTACATTGTTACCATTTTCATCTGGCCTTTGACCCTAAAATTCATAGGATAATCACTGTCAGGCAGAACATGCATAAATATGTAGAAAGTTTCAAGATAACTTGAGCCACTTCTGAGATATGGAGGAAAAAGTTAGTTCAGCACTTTCCCTTCAACTTTGACCTTTTGACCTTTGAGGCAAAAAAAAAAACGAAAAAAAAAGTTTCTAGAGAATCTCTATTAGGTTATACATGCATACACCAAGTGTAAAAAAAAAATAATCCTGCTGGCATTGCATAAATATGAGGGAAATAGTAAAATGTTGAAGTGTTGCCCTTGACCTTTGACCCCTGACCTTTGACCCCATGAATCCTAAATTTCCTAGATAATCACTGCCAGTCAGTACATGTATGTATACTATGTTCCATGAAGATACCTTGAACAATTTCCAAGTTACGGAGAAAAAGGTGAAGTTTTAATATTGTTCTTTGACCTTTTGACCTTTGACCTCATGACCCCAAACTTTCACCAGAGAATCGTAATTGGGTAATACATGTATACACTAAGTTTTAAGAAAATATCTTCAGGCATTGCATATACTAATATGGTGGAAATAGTGAAATTTTACATATTTGACCATGACCTTTTGACCTTTGACCTTGAGCATGTGCATCCAAAAGTTGATAGGCACAACTTCACCCCCTAATACACATACATGCCAAGTTTCATTAGGACACCTCAAAAGGTTTTTCAGTTACGCTGTCCACAAAATTCATTACGGACGGACAACCCGAAAACATAATGCCTCCGGCACCACTTTGTGGCGGAGGCATAAAAACGTATCTTGCACATCTACACCTCAATGTCATTATGTACACCAAATTTGAGATCAATTGCTTCGAAATAGTGGAAGTGGTTCACATTAAGATTTTCAAGAAAATTAACTGTTACCATGGTAAATCTTTGTCAGGTACAAATACAAAGTACGTCTTGCATGACTACACCTATAGATCATTATACATACCAAATTTGAAATAAATTGCTCAAACACTGTAGAAGTACAAATAGTTCACATCACAAGGTTTTGGGAAAATTGTGGTTACCATGGCAACGCTTTCTCCGACAAACACACATAAAAAAATCTTGCACATCTACACCTCAATGTCATCATGTAACCCAAATTTCATCAAAATTGCTTCAAAACTGTAGGAGTTCTCGATGCAAGATATGCAACAAACCACCCATCCGCGGCCTACCAAACGTTGATTCCTACACTTGTGTATAAGGGGTATAATGAGAGAGTAGTTTGATCCACAAGATTTTGCAACAGACTGCCCACCCGACCGCCTGACCGCCCACCTGACCGACCAACCAACCACCCAGCCACCCGACCTTAGAGCGATTCCTATATACACCCATACACACTATGTGTTGGTGGGGGTATAATTACTCTGTGACAAATCAACAACTTCCTGACTCTTACTACGTCGGCATGAATAAATTTACTGACCTAGCTGGATCTAAAGACAAAGATCTGAAAAAAAAAAAGAAGTTACACGTACAATCTGTATGTCAGCACAAAGTACAATGTAAAGGAAAGAAAAAAATAGGAAAATATGGACAACATCTATCATTATTGACGTATATGTTATCAACATATACAATTTATTCAATATTCACATAAATTTTGAATATATGCATTCATGATTACAAGGTTTGTTTGAAACCTTCACATCTGGGCGATAGTATTTCATAAACATGACAATCATAATCTCAATTCTTACATTCTATTTCGACCGACTACACGAAAAATTCTATTCAACACGCATTTGGGTACTGTTTACTAAAATAATTATCGTCGTCAGTCAAACAAATGAACCAAACCAGTATCAAATCTAGACTCGCAGCTAATACCTATATGTAAAATATCACAGAATCAGCAACCTTGCTTGTGGCACATACGTTTTTGCAAAGTCCACACAGTTCCCACAGAGTGCTCCATTGTACCCAATGTTTGCATGTTGGCACCCACAAGGCACCTCCCCTGTAACAGAGACATTATCACTTCCTGACAGCTACTTGGTTAAAACCAAGAAACAAACAAAAACAATTCCAAACAACAACAAAAAAGAAACAAAAGCAAAGGATGACACACAAATAAGCTGAAAGTTGTTAATCACGACCAGATCACTTCCTCCTAGGATAAAATTAACTGATCCAAATTGGATATAGGGGGCATTCCAGGTGATTTGATATTATTTCACATCATTCCAGCACATAAATTGATAGTGCCATGGACAGAATTGTGGAATTTATTGTGGTCCCTGAGCAGATAAACCAATACTCTGAAAAACCCCAAACATAACACACTGAACTGGCAACCTCCAGGAGATGTTTGGGAGGTCTACTCATCCAAGATCCAAGAACTATTAAAAGATCGATGGATGATGACACATATATAGGAGGCTCACGTTTTCCAGTCATGCAGCAATTCTGTTAGGATGAGTCACTTGCCTATTAAACAAGTTCACCTCTGTAGATATCATGGATGCTTTCTTGTTTTGTACATCTTGATTGAGCACCCAAATATGCATTCTTATGTGAAGCTGCTATGTCACCATCCTTGTTCACCGCAATGTTATGAATTTTGAAAACATTCTTATTCCTCATCCCAATCACTACAAATTTTGAAACTGTGTACCTAGTATAACCAATATATAGATGACCAAATGCAAAAGTCTAAAAATCATCGGTGGGTCTCCTTTAAAATCTACAAGTTGTACACACTTCACATATTGGTAGCTGAGGAGCAAAGAACACACAAAAAAAAAGGGGGGGGGGGTCGAGTACCCATTGCTAAAACTATACATGCAGAATCCCTACACCATGGTGCTGGTGATCGTAAGCATCAATAATTTTGGGGAAAATTATACCATACCATTTATACCATGCCTGTCAGACTGAAAATGGCTCAAAAACGTGATTTTGTGTATAAAGTCTATGCAAATGGAGTTTTCTCTTCGAATTTATAAAGATATGATTATTTTCACTTTCATATGCTGAAATCAGTTTTAGTATAATTTTGCTTGAAATAGGTCCTGTCGTAAATTTTGCGAAAAAAAAGATAAAACAAAAGGTCGAAAAACTAAGAAATACATAAGAAATTCATAAAACAATAAAATACATAAGAAATTGATTTTGATACCAGATTTTTTTTTCGAGTATATTGTTAGGAATGCTACAAAGAATGCTATCACCAAAAAAATAGGATTCTAGGAACTTTACTTTCTGATTAAGAGCAAAATGTATGATTTTATGCACATATTAGCATAATTAGTTACTGTATTACGACAAAATTTCCATTTCTTTTTGTATAGTTTGGTAGATTACGCCACAGGTAATGCATGTGCCAAATTTCGTGGCGATTGCGCGATCGGCGGCCGAGATCTCGGGGGGGGGGGGGGGGGGGGGGGGGTCAAATACCCCCCCCCTTCCGCAGCATAAAAGATATAAACTAGAAAAGCACTTGGAGAGTGCAGACCTCCCCTGAGCAGCTTATTTCCACCCATACAGGCATGCTGACAGACAATAATAAAGTCCACAACAATGTTTCTACTTTTTTTTATAGCAAAATTCATACTTATTTTGGGAAACTGTTGCAAAAATGTTTTGTTGTTGTTGTTGTCATCATTCTCCAGAAAATTCATGACTTTGAAGATATGAGGTCTTGCCACTCCCAGGACGATGAAACTTCTCAACTCTGCACGGCAGTAAATAACGTCCATGGCATATTGCAGTTAGCAGAAATATTTGATTCACCATTTGTGAAAATTGCTTTTGACCGATCACGATAACAGGTCAAAGCCATTATTAATGAGGAAAAAATGGCAGCTCCCAAAGAAAAGTCCTTTCATGCATCACACATTATTCACTAAAGAAAGATGCCATTAAACTGATTGGACGAGCTTTCTGAGTAAGCATGCCCAGTCATTTGATGATTCGCTTGGGAGAAAAAAATCTTAGTTCAGTGCCATTTCACCCATTTTTTTCAAATGCCAATTAATTCCATCACTGTTGATGAGGATCACAAAATGTATTCTTACAGTTTCTATTTTGAATTACTCATGTTTGATACAAAAATAGCCAGAAATCACGCTTTACACCACCAAGACAGCAGAACTGCATACAGGGACATGATCAAGAGTAATATGTGTTCCTTAAACAAACAAACAATTTTCTTGCCACTGTTTGTACTATAGCAATTACACTTTGGTAAAGAAGTTTTGTAACAAAGGGCTCCCCCCAAAATTACACTGAATATTTAATTCAGACATGTAAGTATACAAAGAAATAACCCAATGACAGAGTAAAAGACACATGTATATAAAGTAAATGAATATACACATATAAATAAAGAAATAAACAAGCTCAGCATGTGAATCAGAAAAGAAAGTGCAGAAAATATGAGAGCATAAGCGCTTGGAACTGAAACACTCTTATTATATATTTAGTATCTGCCAGAGCTAAAACATAGTTCTCAGATAGACTCAGTATTCCTTTTCCACCATTAAAAATTTGGAATTTGCTTGCAATATATCGGAAGAGTCTACCAAGAAACCTGTCTGGCTGGAGCAATTTGCCCCAGTAATGAGTTGTTCTGAAGTACCGGTATTTTGAGATTAAAAGTGTACAAAAGTTTTGACTTGACTTTTATTCCGGAATCACCCTCCCCTTTCAGTAGTGGGTAAGTAGAACATCACTAGTGCGTGATGACTGAATCGGGTCACAGCAGTAATATTAAATCACATGCAGCTACCACGCTGCTTGCAATTCACTTTGTTGGCTGTATGTCATTCACTTTCATGTAATTGATACTACTATGGCCTGATATATGTAATTGGTGTAATCATTTATAAAACATTCCGTAGCAACCATGATCAGGTATGCTCCGAGACTGCAATACTTTTGGGGTGATATATTACATTTTTGTCGTTGCCCAAATGAAATTGTGTTATAACAGCATCATTTCACACATTTCTTTAAAGGACAAGTTCACCTTCATAGACATAAGGATTGAGAGAATGCAGCAATATTAGTAGAAAACATTAGTGAAAGTTTGAGGAAAATTGGACAATCGATGCAAAAGTTCTGAATTTTTGAAATTTTTGTGTTGGAACCACTGGATGAGGAGACTACTAAGGCTCGTGATGTCATATGAGTAAAACAGTATAAAGAAAATATAAAGAAAATTCAACATATTTTCACTTTTTTTGCATAATAAAAGAGCACTTGACTTGCCTCTTTCTAAAGGCAATGGGAATAATATTACCCATAACATATGTCAGTAACCAGTCAAGGGAATGTGTACTTTTTTCAAAAGATGAAATTTTGTGAAATTCTCCTTATATTTTACTTATATTGTTGTACGCATGTAACATCATACACTGCAGTAGTCTTCTCATCCAGCAGTGACTGCACAAAAACTTCAAAAATTCATAACTTTTGAACGGATAGTCCGATTTTCCTCAAACTTTCAATGATGTGTTCTACAAATATTGCTACATTCTCTCAATCCTTATGTTAATGAAGGTGAACTTGTCCTTTAAGCATATGCCTCCAATATAAAATTATGAAATTATTTGTGCTGTTGATGAGAAAGAAGAAATGAAGAAATCTCCTGTGAGCTACAAATGCCAACCCCTGAAGTTTCTTGCACATCAAGTCATTTATCTTGAATTTAAAGCACACCTGTGAAGCTTATCTCTACGAAAGAGACCTCCATTTCACCAGAAGGGGTCTTTGTGTGTGTGTGTGTGTGTGTGTGGGGGGGGGGGGGGTCGAGATGGCTTGTTAGGGAAGGGAACTGTCTTTAGGAGCTGCACAGGCCACTTTGCTACTGGTATTTGTTTTTTCCTTTAAAGCACCAATCTTGTGAATGATGTCCTTAGCGGTGTGAATATCAACACACAAAGTTTTAAATCAAAGCCCTCCCCCTAAAAAAAAAAAAAGATAAAAGAAGAAAAGAAAAAGGTAATGGTGTTGGGCTAAAAGACAAGCCTCTATAAGTAAGATTATCAGCAGGAATTGTATGTATCTATGAGTGGCAGGGCAATCCCGCAGACTGTATCCCATGAAGTATAAAAACAATGTGCCTCACTGAAAGAAGTGTGTGTGCACTCACAACTTTGTCCCTTAGCTCCATATGTTGCATAAATTGTTGTCCCATAGCTCATCTGCAGAGCAGCCTGTTCCACTGATTATCAAGCATGAAGAATTTTGGTTGCTACGAAAGATAAAACCTCACTACAATGCATACATGTGTGTCTGGATTTTGCAATGCTCACCCTTCCTCTGTTGTTATGGCATATCTTGAAATCATGCACTCACGTCTATTATCTGAATGCCATTTTTGTCAAAAATACTATAGAAGAAGAAGTACTGTTAATAGTCGCGTATCATTACAATATTGTAAGTTCTGTCCTGGATCCAAACTGACAGCACTTTCCCGAACATAATCAGCAATATAACACAGCATACAAACGTAAAATTACTGCAATTAGCAGTTGAAATATTCATACTATGTATGTCTTGTTTAAATGCTTTTCCATAAAAAGCACACCAGTATACAGTGACTCGGGTTACATTGTGAAAATCTTTTTTCTTCTTCATATTTCCGTTTCATTTCATTCCTATGACAGTTTCTTCTGTCTGTAAACTTTGGTCTCATGATATAAACACACAAGAGCATTATCAGACACTGAATAATTTCTGCACACAAATCTGATTTCTTTGGATGCAAATTTTGCCCCCTCTTTGCCACATACCATCCTTGAATGATCCTGTGATAGGATGATGGCACATTGTCTTTGATTTCCTTATAATACCATATTCTTTAGTCACTGTACATATGATGTTCTACATGAGTACACTCCTAGAGGTATAATACTTGGCAAGTCACTAATTTATTAAAAAAAAAAGAATTAACAATTGCAAAAATTGGAGACCTTAAAACCTGGTTGTTTTTGAATATTCATATTGATGTGGTTGCAACTGCATGCAAAAGACATAACCCCATGTATAATCCTGACCCTACTGTGTCTGATGAATAATACAGGACACATTGATTCAGACATCAAAATCTTTGAATATGTTTTTGGCTGAAGTCGGCTCGCCTTCATCCGTCATGCATGCTTTAAAAGCACATCGGGAGCAGCGAAATCCAAGCGGCAAGATTCCCTATATCGCAATATACAGGAATCATGTGTAACTTTACACAATACATTCACATTCACAATCACATCGGGAGCAGCGAAACCCATGTGGAAAAATTTCCTAAATATACAGGAATAATGTGTAACTTATACAATTCCTCATGTCAACGGTGTAATGGCACATAAATTGAGCTCTTTACACAGCCATGTATGACCATAAATCAATTAGGTAATTTTCCCCCTAAAGCTATATAATTACTGACGCTCTCGTAACTATTTTTACGCATGTGATCACAAGTTTCCATGAAAACACATAATCTTTGATGATGTGCCACGCAAGAGTCCCGATTCATGAATTGTCAATTGATTTACTCTGTCTCTGAATGATGAACATAAAAATATTTGCAGTTACAATTTGGTTGACTGTCATTTTTATATGCATAGTCATCACGGCATGCCTAATGTGGATAAATGAGTTTATAAGATTCAACAAATATTCATTTCCTCCGAGCGCACATGTTGCTGAGGGATACAATACTGATGATCATAAATATTCATAAATAATAATGAATATTCATGTTCATGTATGTTAAGAAGTCCCTTCTACAAGATGAAACATTGAGTTTCACACAGATAGGGTTTCCTTAGCATTCACAGACTACTCATTACAGAAGTGAGCCATTTTCTCTGTGTGGAATATCAATGGTTTGGCTGTGACTCACATTTGTCGCAGGGTCGGGGGGGGGGGGGGGGGGGGAGGTGATTATGATGACAGGAGGGGGGAGGGTGGGAGAAGTGGAGAGGAGGTCTAGACCAGAAGTGCATAGGCAGCGTCCGTGGCACTGACAGCCTGGAAAGTGGCCTTGAACGCCCTCCGGCTGGCTTCGTCCATCACCTATGGAGGCAAACAGAAATGCTTACAAATATATTACAAGATATCTTACTGTATTGAAAATCCCCCCCCCCCAAAAAAAAACAACAACAAACAACTAGATATATCACTACGGCGACTGATATGCCTCCGCAAAAATGCATGGTTCTCCTAATAGGTCTATAGTACAATGTCTTGTCAATGTGTGATGACAGTTTCACACAATTGGCAAAATATTAAAATGACAGGTTTTACACAAATGTGCTGAATGTTCACTATCCTAGAACTAGGTTCAATTGGATGAATGATTAAAATGTCAGAGTGCAGGTATTTGGGGAACTGATGATTTTTACTTGACTTTTGACCCTTTTATAAGTTTATGCATTGAGTAATTTTCAAGGTATTGAGAAAAAGTATAATTTCAGTATCAAATGGGAAAATAGCATTATCTAAACCTGGCCTTTGACCTTTGACCTCACAGTTCCAAAGAGAATCACTGTTAGGTTGAACATGCATAAATGTGTAAGTTTCATGATGATACCTTGAGTTACTTTTGAGATATGGAGGAAAAAGTGCAATTCAGCACTTTCACTTGACCTTTTGACCTTTGACCTTTTGGCAAGAAACTTCCCACAGAATATATATTGGGTAATACATGTATACATCAAGTTAAAAAAAAAATAACCTTCAGGCATTGCATAAATATAAGGAAAGTAGTGATATTTTGAGGAGTTGACCTTGACCTTTGACCCCCTGACCTTTGAACCATGACCCCCAACTTCCCTAGATAATCACTGCCCATTGGAACAAGCATATATACTAAGTTCCATGAAGATACCTTGAACCATTTGCGAGATATGGAGAAAAACATGAATTTTCAACCTTTTTTTTCACAAAATAACCTGTGACCTTTAACCTTTGACCCTAAAATCCAAACAAAGTATCATTCCCCCAGGATATACCCTCATACCAAGTTTGATGTAAAACCACCACACGGTTCTTGAGATATCGACAAAAACAAAACGGGATGGACGTACGGACGGACGACCCGAAAACATAATGCCTCCGCCCACTTCGTTGGCGGAGGCATAAAAAAAAAACAAGAGACCCGCGGGTCTAGCGCTCACCTGAGTATCGCAAGTTCACCTTTCACACAGTCACTAATCTAAATTATTCATAGCTCTACTAAAATTTGACCAGGCATTCTCAAGTAGAAGATGAAAATGTATAATAAAAAAAAAGGGCCCCAATTTTTTAAGATTCCTTAATTTGGGGGGATTGGGGCCCCCTGGGGCCCTCTGGGTGGGAAATGGTGCCCATTTTGATAAATTGAGATCCTGACCCCCTAGGGATGCTACCTGCCAAGTTTGACGAAAATCCATCATGAGGTTTTCAGGAAGAAGATGAAAATGTACAATTCAGGCCCCCATTTGGACCTTCCCAACCCCCCCCCCCCCCCACCCCCAAGAGGGGCACCCCTGGATCTGCTATGAACAAACTTGAAACTACAGTCATTAATGTACACACTCATAGTATTATCTTAGCTCTATAACTTCTGATTCTAGAGAAGATTTTTAAAGATTTCTTCATTTTGGGGGGTTTAGGGCCCCCTGGGGCCCCCTGGGTGGGGCATGGTGCCCATTTTAACAAATTGAGATCCTACCTGCCAAGTTTGGTGAAAATGGGTCATAGGGTTCTCAAGAAGAAGATGAAAATGTACAATTTAGGCCCCATTAGGACCACTCCCCACCCCCCTCCCCTGGGTCCCAAGGGGGGCACCCCTGATTCTGCCATGAACAAACTTGAAACTACAGTCATCAATGTACTAACTCATAGTATTAACTTAGCTCTATCACTTCTGGTTCTAGAGAAGAAGATTTTTACAGATTCCTTAATTTTGGGGGGTTTGGGCCCCCCTGGGGGCCCCCTGGGTGGGGCATGGTGCCCATTTTAACAAATTGAGTTCCTAACCCCCTAGGGATGCTACCTGCCAAGTTTGATGGAAATCGGTCTTGGGGTTTTCAAGAAGAAAATGAAAATGTAAAAAGTTTACGCACGACGGACGACGCACGACGGACGCCGGACGAAGGGCGATCGCAATAGCTCACTTGAGCCTTTGGCTCAGGTGAGCTAAAAAAAGAGAGAGAGGGGAATTCAACCTTAGCACAGAGCCAACTGGGATGCCCCCTCCCAACTTACCATTTCTTCCTACCAAATTATATTTCCACTGATTATTCCTACATCGTAGAACTACTTACATTCAAAAAGTGAAGAACTTACATTTGAAAAAGCTTGGTTACCTTTGACCTTCAAAGATTTTGCCCAAACTCAAATCAGTGCGCCTACACATCACGTAAAGAACCTTAATAATGTACCAAGAAATTCTACTAAGTGTTTTCTCTTATTCTCTGATAACGAGATGTGTGAAAGAGTGATGGACAGATAACTTGACAACCCCATAAAACCAATGCCTCTGACATCCTACATTGTAGTGACATTCCATAGATGATGACTGGCGGGGGAGGGAACATACCGAATGTTCCACCTGAAGGGTTTGAAGTGCTATTGAGGGGGGTTATAAGTCCCGAGACCAAGTCGAGGAACTTATAGCCTCCAAAAATAGCATTTCAAACCCTGCGGGTGGAACGTTTGGTACATGTTCCCGACAACAAGAGTCATCATCTGTTATATTATATGGGTTAGTCAAATACGCCAAATACGTCAACGTCAACCATTACCACCAGCAGCACAACACACTCGATCGCTCGTTCGCATATACGTATTGCAGAGCCAAATTCACTGTGTGCGCGCGGTCCTAGGCCTTCTGTCATTTGTTACGTGAAAATGTTTTCCCATGGGAAAACATTACAAAAAATGTTCACCCACGGGCGAGCATAATGAATGTGCCTCCATTATGTGACTGTGTTTAGCCAA
This sequence comes from Diadema setosum, assembly GCF_964275005.1. Taxonomy (NCBI): domain Eukaryota; kingdom Metazoa; phylum Echinodermata; class Echinoidea; order Diadematoida; family Diadematidae; genus Diadema; species Diadema setosum. The sequence goes on from NC_092702.1 coordinate 3,929,153, forward strand.
TCAGTATTAACCGGTATTTGACTAACCCATTTAATATAAAAATCTGTCTGGCATGATTGCCGAATTTCCAGAGATGTGTGCAAATCAATGTGTTTGTAAGCCTGGTGTATATTCTAATGTTCATCAGAAATAAGAACAGGCAGGGTATAACACACGTCCATTTTCCTCATTCACTAGGGCATCTTGGTATTTCTAATTCTATGGAAATACAGTCAACCTTGCTTATCATAAAAGTCGACCTCGCATAAGTTGAATGATCGCCTATGAAATTCAAAGGTTTTTTCAAGTCATCTTCTCTTTATATTCTATTGCATCCTCATAAGTTGAAGCTTCTCCAAGTCAAAGCTATTTCTTCAGACCATGAAGATTCCGCTTAGGCAAGGTTGACTGTATGCATAAATGGAAGCAATTTGTCTACTACGTACAGCCACAGTCACACTATATGAAACTGTGCATAGTTTCACTACCCAGTTTGTTTGTTTGTTTGTTTTTTCTTTGCATGGTTTTGGCAGTGAGACCGCAAACTTCTAGAGAAGTTACTAGCGAAACTTAGTACATACACTTGGGAAGCTTCTCACTTTTGTGATGTACAGTATTGTAAGTGTAGGGCCTCTGAGAATAACAGTATTTGTAGCCACTGACAGAGCTACCCTACTGAAACAAAACAAAACAAACAAACAAACAAACAAACAAACAAACAAACAAACACAAGACTAGGCATACACCTGTACATGTAGTTGTCTGTAGTACAACCATGCATGGCTGAAAATAAGTTTGTCACAGGATTAGATCCATTTCATATTTTGCATTCTTTTGTATGCTGTTGTGCCTTTGCATTTTTCAATTCTATTTTTATTATTATTATTATTATTTTTTTGCATTCAAGGAGGGCGTGAAGTTTTTGCTCATGTGGAGCATGAGTGTCAGAAACCAAAGTTACTGGTTGTTTTTTGCATTCCTGAAACTATGCATAGTTTGTCTGTAGTGTGACCGCATGCTCAAACTTCTGGAAGTTTCATATTGGGTGGCAAACTACAGGCTGTACGTGTAGTTTCTAGCAGTGTGACCTTGGCTAATGAGCACCCCAGATGCTAGCACTGACCTGGGTGTTGTAGAAATCCTTGGCCACCAGCACAAAGTACTTGCGGTCCATCGGTTCCAACTTGCCCATCCTGCTGATCACGTGACTCAATCTGAGGTCAAGGGTTAAGGAAAAATAATGGGGGGGGGGGGGGTGGGAATGGCACCTTGCGGCATGACAATATATACCAGAATATATTAAAGCTACACAGCAACACAGTTAGGCATCAAAATACATGTGTGCTTTAGAGAGGCTGGTTATAAAAATGGGTCATCCCATATTTAAGACTTCATGCAAATGTAGGGTGAGGCAAAAGATCAGTCACATCAATCACAGAATTCAGGATAACTGTGTTTTTGAAATTACATATTTACAGTCAAGTACAGGACATGAGCAGACTAAAGAAATTTAAGTACCCATGTAATTATAGTAGGCAAATAATGGATTCTTATTTTTCTTGTATCAATTGATTATGCAACCATGGCAGTTATTTTCAATATCCTCATCTTATCTCCTCCTAATGCGTGCGATGATAAGCAAAGGATACAATGCCCTGATCCACTTGTTTGTTGAGGCACTGATGAAGAAACAGGTCAGACTCCAGATTGCCATGGCAACGGGTGTCCTCTGGGTGAAGTTTGAGAGGGACAGCATCACCCAGTCTCGCACCGACTGAGTCTGTCCGTGATGATGGAGATTGCCAAACACCTGTAGCATGAAAAAGAGAAAAGTTTGTTTATTTGGGGATTTTTTTAAAACAGGAATTGGTTACTTTCAGGGTTCAAGCTCTGAAACTGACTGTAATTGTCTTTATTTACACACAATGAACATTTCTTACTGAGTGGCTCAAAAAGATACTCTCTGGTTCTTAAATTTGTGCTGTGCAAGTGCATGCTTGCATGTTTTTATGGAGATTGCCAAAAAACTGTAGCATGAAAAAGAGAAAAGTTTTTTTTTTCCCCAAAAAGGAATAGGTAACTTTGAGGTTTCTAGCTCTGCTACTGATTGCAAATGTCTTTATTTTCGCACAATGAAAATTTCTTGCTGAGTGGCTAAAAAGATATTCTCTGGTTCTTGAATTCGTGCTGCATAATTGCTTGCTTGTATGTTTTTTATCCAAAAAAAAAGGAAAAAAAGAAAGAAAAAAGAGATAGAATGTTGAACAAAAAACCCTGGGAGCTCTGGATAATTCACCAAAGCTAGTTCATCAGTCACAGTGTTTTGGATTGAATGTTTCCGGCCACCACATACAGACTGCTGCTGGTCTTGTGGGCAAGTTTGGGGTCAGGTCAATACCAGCAACAGCTGCAGAATATATGCAAGTCTCTAAATACATGGTACTTTAACGCGGATCCGAGTTTGTACCTTCATTTGAAAACCTATCAGTTTCTCTGATCGGTTGTTGTTGTTTTTAACCCTATTCTAACTGGGCTATTTGAGACCAAGTTTTTACTGGGGGGGGGGGGGTCAATTTGACCCCTCCTTCAGATCTCGGCCGCCGATCGCACGATCACCGCAAAATTTTGCCTGAACATAGAGCCGGATGTCAACTACAAGATTACATGGTCATACAATAGAAAAATTTTGATTTCATATTTTTTAATAAATTAATTATGCAAATTAACACATGAAATCATATTTTCACCTATAACTCCATCAAAAAGACTGAAGGATTATCAAATTTTTGTGTCAAAGTTCCTCAAGACACATCAAACAATTTTCTTGTAAAAAAATAGCGCAATCAAAATCATTTTCTTTTGTTTTTTATTGTTTTGTTAATTTCTTATGTATTTTATTGTTTTTTCGATCTTTTGTTTTCTATTGTTTTTTTGCCAAAATTTGTTGGAGGCACTTTTTCAAGCTTATCTACATTAGAATTGATTTATTTCAATGGCTAAAAGTTGAAATAATCTAATTTATATCAATTAAACAAAAAACCACAGTTTGCATTGGATTTGCACACGAAATCATGAATTTGAGCGGTTTTCGGGTTGACATGCATATGCAAAACATTGCATAACTTCAGAACGGTGTATCCGGACATCGCAAATTTGCGAAATCGTGGCGCGAAACGTCAAGGGGGGGGGTCAATTTGACCCCCCCCCCCCAGTTAGAATAGGGTTAAAGAAAAGAAGAGAGAGAAAAGATGGGGCCCTATAAAACAAATAATTTGCCCCAAATTTGACCTGGGCCCCGTTGCTAGAAACTTTGCCTTTAAACGCAACTTGCAACTGATTGTCACTGGCCAGTCAAAATCATTGTTGCATGCATGTCTTCTTAAATAGGGCAGACCCTGAGCCAATCAGAATGGTTGTTTTAAAATTAGCAATTATTTGCAATTGATTGCAACTTTCTTGCAACGGGGCCCAGGTATCAATCATAACTCATAATGCAACAAGTCAAAGATGAATTCTCTATCCCATCCCACAAAAGGTGCAGTAAATTCCTTCTTCTACATATAGAACTAGACAATATATCCCATAACCAACATGTGACAGGACCCTCCGGGACGGATCCAGGAATTCCGTAGAAGGGGGGGTGCCTTTACAAAATTAAACGGAGGCGCATGCAACCCCCTCTTCTTTCTTTTAACAAAAAATAAGGGGAGGCGCACGCCCGGTGCACCCCTGCCTAGATCCACCACTGACCCCCTACTCACCTTGAAGACGACGGTAGCCATGAGCTGCGGATGAGGCTGCTGATTGGACAGGAATTCACCAATCACCTTGTTCATGATGTCCTGGGGTGGAAAGAAGTCGTTGAGGAACGGAGGGAGGATGAAGGCTACAGCCCGTGCCTCCGAGGGGTAGCCCTTTCGTATCCTTCACACAGATGGTGACACAAGAATGAGAAGAAGCAAAGCTGTGATGCTTCTGAATGATAAGTTTGATGTTAGGCTACCCTACCTCAGTTTTCTTGAGTAAATACCTTATTGGTTATCGATAAGGCCGCGCTGCTTTTACAAGAAGTTAAGCAGTCAATTTGGGATGTGTCCTATATGCTACCATAACCAAATCATTGTCTTCCAACCCAGTGAATCACCTGCTTAACCAACACACATGATAATGTATGGGACTACTAAGTGTGCCAATGAGCAACTCTGTAACATCCAATGAATTAATCAACTTACAGACAATGCTATTTCTGCAACTAAAAGACAAATGATTGTTTGTTGTTGTTTTTTGTCATCAGCTACTAATTGCTGTTTCCGTGCAAATTTTGCTGATATCAAACAAAGTCTTAAATACAAAGAGCACCAAGAAAACAATAACCTGCCTTGTGTGAATCTCACTCTCACGCTATCTCACACAATACATGGACTATCATAAATGAAAGTTTTGATCTGAATAATTTTTTTTTTCTCTTTTCAGTCACCAGATACATGCAAATTGGTGGTGGTGTTGTCAACTTGTATAACATGTGACAGGCCAATCAGCAGATTAAGCATCACTTCCAAAGAATGATAAAGCTAATGCTCATAATAGTACTCATTTGATTATGAACCTACAGAACCCTGGGTCTTAGTGTTTACACAGTGTGGTATCCAATAATTATTACAATAATCGTTCCACATCATTTTGATTTCCTCAACTTTCGCCTGTTGGTTATTGGCAGCCACTGACATCTGTATGCCTACTCTTGATATATCTTACGAGTGCACGTCCGGAATTTCTTGACTGATTTTCGTGGTATCTTAACTCTTTGAAATGCTCCTCCTTTATCAGAAGACAGAAATGATTTCTGCAGATTTTACTACATTTTACATATTTTCAAATACTGCGGAATAATATCGTCGCCGGTCACACGAACCGACGAATCCCTCAGGTTTGCGTAAGAATGACAATTCGAGAAAATCGCGTTTGAAGTTAACCCATTTTTGACTTATGGTTGCTACACTTTCATGTCTATAATTTCCAATTATTTTTGTAGTACATCAGACTTCAATTCTTACTCTAACTTGTGAAGTTTTTATCGAATTGTATTGTTAACAAATAAGCGGGAAATCGTCAAAGAGCTGCATGCATGTATTTTTGGTCTGCAAAGAACGTTGTCATTTTCCATGTGTGTCCATATGTACATGTACATTGAGCGTTGTCATTGTCAACGCATGTATTACATAGTACGCGCACTGTGCGCGCGGTCAATGAACTGTTGAATCTCAAAAACTACAGGCAAGTCAATGCGCACTGTTTCTTCGGTTCGGTGACCGCGCGTACTAGTACGCGCGGTCACCGAACCGTCGAATCGCCTGATTGTTTAACACATGCGTCTATGGGGAAAACAAATAATTTTCACAAATGGAATTACATACTTCTACAAAAGTGATAACTACGTAAAAATTACACCGAATTTCACACTGAGAATTTCAGAATATGTAGTATGGAATGTCTACTATCAAAATGATTGAAAATCTCAAAATCGAAAATTTGACCCAAAATCGAGTGATTCGTCGGTTCGTGTGACCGGCGACGATATGACGAACACAGTTGTGCTACAAGAGTTACAGTTTTAATGACATGATTCTTGTTCAAATATGCTGAAAAAAATTGAAAAACACTTCTGCTACGAGGGGAACAAACTTGGTATTCCATGTACAAGTACAGTGGATTCTGTAATCAATGCTTAGAAATGAGAGCCATGCTAAAAGGAGAAACAATTTTAGGGACCTTTATTTGCACTACAGGTGCAATCCTATACATGCTTAAAGGAGACCTCTCGGTGACTTTCAGATTTTTACATTTAAACAACTATTAGTTACACTGGGTACAGGGTTTCAGAAATTGAAATGATTGGGATGAAGAATAAGAATGTTTTCAAAATTTATAACAAATTGCAATGAACAAGGATGATGACAAGGTACCCTCACCATAAGAATGCATGAGTTGGGGCTCAAGGAAGCAGAACAAAAGAAGAAAGAAGAAGGCATGCATAGATTATACACAGCTGAACTTGCAAGCAAGTGGTATTGTAATGGAATCACACTGATATATTTCTAAAATATGCAAGTTTCCAACTCGTATGTCATCATCATTGTTCAGTGTAATTTGTTTAAGGTTTTTCAAAGTATTGTTTCTCTGTTCAAGGACCACAATAAATTCCAGAAATCTATACATGGAGTTGTCGATTTATGTACTACATGATGTGAAATTATGAAAATCGTCTGGAGTGCCCTTTAAGTTTGCCAACACCACTAACCTGTCAAACATGACGGACACTCTCTCCATGGCCTGCAGCATCTCCTCTGGGTCATGGGGCGGAGTCTCGTGCCCCTCCCCCTCCTCCTCGCTACCAGAGCCCCGCCCCTCCCCGGCGGTGTACATGCTGGTGAGGAGGACCCCTAGGGCGGAGAGGGCATGCATGGGGGAGGGCAGGCACAGCCTGGGTTGGTGGTGGTGGGAATGGAAACAAGAATGTCTAGTTAACCCTTGGAGTGCTTAGGAGCTTAGCTGAACTTGCCAACCTTTTTCATCAGCATTCAGTAATCCATCCAAACTTGACCTATTTGTACAGTAAGCAAGCCCACTCAGATGTACAAGTAGCAATGTACCTGAGTCAAAGAAAGGCCATAGTGACACATACAGCTGTACAGTACGTTATAAAGGGGGGTTAGGTAATCTCAGTTCATTGACAATTAGTTTCATGACTTCTGTGCCAATTGAAAAGGAAAGCACTTCAGCATGCATGCCAATCAGTGAACAAGGCACAAAAAGGGTTAACCCCCCCCCCCCCCCCAAAAAAAAAAAAAAAAAAAATCACTCACACAGAAGAACCTATCCTTTACTGCACCCTGTTTTTTCCCGGCAGGATTTGCTCACCAATCGACATAGAAACAACAACACTCTGCCTACTAGTATCTACATGTATATTTTTCTATCTATTTAATATTTTTCATTAAAAAAAAAAAAGATCAATGTCCCTAAACTGAACATTGCAAATGACAATAATGTGGCCAGATCGCCTACTCAGCTGAACCTACACAGTACAGCTGTTCAACAGTGAGGGGTCTAGGCACAAAATGAGTGGATGTGCCTTGCTTAATCATAATTCCTAGTGCAACACAATAGGCTTCACATAGGAATATCAAACTGTTACAGTTTATACATGGGTAGTGAATATTAAATACTAAATAGTAAATGAGTAAGTTAGAAGTAATTAAGTACTACATGGGCATATAATGGGTTGACAAAGGTTAAAATCCCTGCTTGCCATGGGACAGAGTCCTCCTTCATTTACTTATTCTTTTAAGCTACTTAATTTTAACGGTACCATTTTTTAATACATATTATGCTGTGTATTCATGACTGATGTCATTTCCAAATCATAACTTTTTTTTTCTTTTTTTAAAAATCCTTCTTTCAGTGTATCACACATTCTTGACTCCAATTCCCAGACATCAATGTTATGTAACTTTGGCCTGCCCCATAACTTGCTAACGTATACTCTTATGTCGCTAGAGAAGTGTATAAGAGGCAGCTGGTAACACACCTGTCGACGCTGAGTTTCTTCAGCATGTCCCTCTCCTGCGAGCTGAGTGCACGGGCCACCAGAAGCCTCTCAAAGCCCACCATGATGGCCTGGTAGACCAGCCAGGATGTAGACTCATCACTCATCAGCACCATAGTGATGCATTGCTGGAGGGGTGTATGGAGAGAAAGAGAATCCATGATTTAGGAAAAAGGGAGGGGATGTCATGGAATAAGCAGAGATATTGGCATCTAGTATCACACATCATAATCTTAAATAAATTGGGACAATCAGGACACATAAGCCCAAACTCAAAAAGAAGTTTACGGTCAAATCCAAGGTTTGAATTTCGTACACGGACTAATACATGTGCGCCATAAGTGTACCTCTCACATGCACATATCAGTGCACATCCATCATTGGATGTCTGTTGGCATATGTAATGTATCACACACACAGACAGAATCTGCACAATCCATGAGCTAAATTTACAACACCTTTGTAAATTCCAGACACATTACCCATGATGAACTCAAGACACTCTATTTTCTTTTCTTTTTTAAAATTTTTATCTTTTATCTGTCTTTCTGAAATCAGACAAAATTTGGCTGTCATATCTTGCATACTTGCAAAGTCAAATGATACCTGAAATGATGTTTGATCGCACACTCCTCCAGCACCTGCAACTGATAATTTTCACTGACTGAGGTGGTCATCTATTGATCCATCCATTCAGTCATTCTTCTATCCACAGATCAACTCATCTTCCTATTCATCTACCAATCCATCCGTACATCCATGCATTCAACCATCTATTCATCTACTGGCACTCTTCAATTCATAGATTTTTTTTCATGTTTCCATACATCTCCAATTTATCCACTGATTTACAGTATGTACATATATCACTCTGGATGTCTGTATCTATGGTAAGATATAGGTTGACAGACGTGTATACTGAAAGATGTGAAATTGTATTAGTTATCATACAGTCATCAGGCAAAAGATTTATTGCCTGTCTGGCTCTAATCTGAAAACTGAAAACTCAGGAGTAAGCAGGTTACTTCATTCATATCATAATCATATCATCAACAGAGCCTCTATCTTGCTGAAAACAATCTAATGATTAACATCATTATCAGCAGCTCCGCTTTTCTCATGAATGCTTCTGACATGTTTTGGAATCCAGAGGTACAGAATCTGTGTAATCCCACCGAAAAGTTGGCGGTGTGTCTCTCACCTGCAGAATAACTTTGGTGAACTCTGTTCCCGCCGTGAGGTCAGAGTAGTACTCCATGATATAGAACGCTACAGACAGCATCACCAAGACGTGCTTCTGGCTGGCCCCACTGCTGTTTCTGCAAAGATCATTAGTACCACGGGGACAAAAATACATATCTCATGAGACAGTCAGAATTAAAGAAATATTACATTGGCATGTTTTATATCCTGGAAGGATTTTCTCACCCCTCCTCCTTACAAACGCAATATATTAATTAGCACTACTTCTTACAGGTAGATTTATTTGGAGGCCATGATTGATGTTTTGTGACACGTAGAGTCAACAAAAATAGTATGTCTAGGTCTACAACAGTAGTCTTGGTTCAATATGAAACAAATGTAAAAGTAGATTAAAAAGTCAAACAACACCTTCTGGATAGATACTATGATATCATACAACCAGACTTAAAATGATGCCAATATTTACTCGAATTGCAGAAAAGCTTGGCTCCCAATAAGTTTTATATGAACACAGGTAGAGCTTTTACCAACTACGGCACACACCAAATATTTTGAGGTGTTTTTATTTTCAAAATTTCCAGAGTTGACAAGCATTCACAATATACTATCTTCTGTGACATAAATGCAATGTATATTGTCTAATATGTGGGAAATTACTATTTTTTCTCTTAAAAAGGAAAAGATAATTATTTCTCAGTCCATCTCATTGGTTCTCCATCACAAATTCATCCACTCACAAAATTGTCTCACGAGTTCCAATTAATGAAATATGAGGCTTGTAGAGAAGCAATACACATATTTTGATGCACTTACGTTGACACTGCTTTGATGTTTCTGATGATGTAGTCCGTTACCATGGGAACAAAGACTTCAATATCCTCCACCGCATCAGACTCCAGGATATAAAGCACTCCGTAGAGCGCCCCCACCCTGCTGGGGAGGTGAGTACTGCGAAGTGTGACCTCTAAAAGTTTGCTGACCTTCTCAGAGACATCTTTGTCCTACAGCATTAAGATTCCAGAGAAGAAAACACTCAGAGATAGCAGAAAAACTAGCAAAATATACAAAATTTTGGACAAAAGCACAAGATTGTTTTTTTTTTTCTTTTTGTCTACATGAGGTGAAGGTGAACAAATTCCATTGCATACTTTATAAAAGTATCTTTTGTTTTTGTTCATGCAGTAGATGCACACTGCATGAAATTTGCAATAACCATTTTGTGTATGTGTGTGTGTGTGTGTGTGTGTGTTTGTTTGTTCACTGTTCCAGCAGTCCTCACAGCTGATATCACTTCCCCAATAATGCAAGAATGCATAGATATAGACAATTTACACACGCATGAATACACACATTGTAACACAATTATCACCTGCTACGTGTATTTAGAGCAACCAGCAGCTTAATAGACCCACTCACCATTCCCAGAACAGATGCAGCCTTGCAGATACCCGGGATGACATACTGGGAGACCAACTCATCCTCCACCGGGTGGATCTTATTCAGCTCCAGGAGGGTCTCATACATCCACTCAAACTGGGCTCTCTCTGTGAAGATGTCTGATATCAACAGCACCTGCATTCAAAGGGGACAAAGGGGACACACAGACCACAGATTGGTACATGGACAAAGGCACACCAAAAATCCTAACATACATCATAAACAAAAATATAGGGAAACACATGAATGTGAACAGGCATATGGTGAATTCCAAAAGACATCGTAAACATATGATTGTATTTTTGTATGCAAAGAATACACTCAAATACAGACACATCACACACACTGACAACATAAACAGCGTAAGACACCATACTTCACAAAGTATGCAGAGTTTAACCCATTGAGGACGGTTTGATAATGCTACAACACGCATTTCCCATAGACATCTGCCCGAGTATACTTGGGACAAGTCCTCGAAGGGTTAAGCATGGTTACAAAAATATTCTGGCTGGTGGTGTGATTTAGTACACTACTGTATTGTTCTTGCTTTATACTTGCTTCACTTTCTCTGGGATAAAATTGTCAAAATTACCTTCTGAAAACTGTACATTATCCAAGTAAGTTCTCCAAATTTCTATCACATTCCATCCAAGATTATATTTGATATCATTAGAAAAAAAAAAAAAAACTCAAAGCACACAAAGGGTTAAGGCACAGCTGTGCACTCACAGACTTGATGGTCTCACAAAGCAGCATGAGTGAGGTGCGTCTGGCCGCACCAGGGGCCAGCCACTGGCCGTAGACCTCCAGCAGCAGCACCAGGCAGGAGTGGACGTCCAGGTTGGTTGGGGTCCGGCCCAGGGCGGCTGGGATGGCCGTCCGGCTCATGGGCACGATGCTGGCGGCCTCGGCCCCACCCTGGCTCTGGTCTTCCACCAGGGGAAGGATCATGCTGTTGATGGCCCAGATCCCATGGACAGAGATCTAGGGTCATGGGAGGAATGGAGGTAAGTAATGAACATCTTACAGAACAGAAAAATGTATGATGAAGCCCAATGCATGGCCAATCATTCTTTGAGAACAAAAATCCTATCCTTTATAGTGATTACAAAGTTCTGGTATGGGTTTGAGAACCCGTCTTGCACCATTTCATATTTGCGTGTAATATATCAAAAGAGCTACCAAGAAACTTACCTGGCTGATGCGATTTGCTGGGATGATGAGTTGCTTTGGAGTATTTTGAGATCAAAAGTATAGAATAACTAGAAATGTCGCTACGGCGACTGGTGTATGCCTCCGCCATAATACATGGTTCTCCTAATAGGTCTACAGTACAATGTCTTGACAATGTGTGACGACAGTTTCACACAATTGGCAAAATATCAAAATGACAGGTTTGCCACAAATGTGCTGAATGTTCACTTTCCTTGAACTAGGTTCAATTGGATGAATGATTAAAACGTCAGAGTGCAGGTATTTGGGGGAACTGATGATTTTCACTTGACTTTTGACCCTTTTACAAGTTTATGCATTGAGTAATTTTCAAGGTATTGAGAAAAAGTATAATTTCAGTATCAAATGGTAAAATAGTATTATCGAAACCTGGCCTTTGACCTTTGACCCCACAGTTCCAAAGAGAATCACTGTTAGGTAGAACATGCATAAATATGTAAGTTTCATGACAATACCTTGAGTTATTTTTGAGATATGGAGGAAAAAGTGCAATTTAGCACTTTCACTTGACCTTTGACCTTTTGACCTTTGGGCAAGAAACTTCCCACAGAATATATATTGGGTTATACATGCATACATCAAGTTTTAAAAAAATCCTTCAGGCATTGCATAAATATAAGGAAAGTAGTTATATTTTGAGGAGTTGACCTTGACCTTTGACCCCTGACCTTTGACCCATGACCCCAAACTTCCCTAGATAATCAATGCCCATCGGTACAAGCATATATACTAAGTTCCATGAAGATACCTTGACACATTTGCAAGATATGGAGAAAAACATGAAATTTCAATTTTTTTTTTCACAAAATAACCTGTGACCTTTGACCTTTGACCCTGTGACCCTAAAATCCACACAAAGTATCATCCCCCAAGGATATACCCTCATACCAAGTTTGATGCAAAACCACCGCACGGTTCTTGAGATATCGACAAAAACAAAACGGGACGGACGGACGTACGGACGTACGGACGGACAGACGACCCGAAAACATAATGCCTCCGGCCACTTCGTTGGCGGAGGCATAATAAAAAGCCGGCATACCAACTTTTATTCCAGAATAGTCCAGGCTAACTCGGCCTCAGGGACAACTTGGCACTATTTCAGACAATTAACACGCAGTTCTTGATCTCCATATTTTATAAATAGGCACACGTTCATTATGTATGAGGACCACAGGTTCTTTGATGTGCGCATTGTATCAACTCGTCCCATAACTGCGACCAGCCAGAACGCGAAGCGCTCCCATAGTTCAACACTGTACAATCCAGATGGACAAATCAGCCCCCGCCATCAAAGCGAAGCCCAGTTGTCCCCGAATCGGAGTTAGCCTGACCATGATCGGGCAAAAGTGAACCTTTTTGGTTAATATTTCGCATTTTCGTCATTACCCAATGAATATCTTATTACAGCATTATTCCACACATTCCTTAGGCATAGGTGTACATTTTGGAGCGAAATTTGACAGTTCTGCAGGCATACCAGAATTATGTTTTACCTTTATTGCATGAGAGGAAATTTTACATGAAACTAGAAATGTCGCTACGGCGACTGGTGTATGCCTCCGCCATAATACATGGTTCTCCTAATAGGTCTATAGTACAATGTCTTGACAATGTGTGATGACAGTTTCACACAATTGGCAAAATATTAAAATGACAGGTTTGCCACAAATGTGCTGAATGTTCACTTTCCTAGAACTAGGTTCAATTGGATGAATGATTAAAACGTCAGAGTGCAGGTATTTGGGGGAACTGATGATTTTCACTTGACTTTTGACTCTTTTACAAGTTTATGCATTGAGTAATTTTCAAGGTAATGAGAAAAAGTATAATTTCAGTATCAAATGGTAAAATAGTATTATCGAAACCTGGCCTTTGACCTTTGACCCCACAGTTCCAAAGAGAATCACTGTTAGGTAGAACATGCATAAATATGTAAGTTTCATGACAATACCTTGAGTTATTTTTGAGATATGGAGGAAAAAGTGCAATTTAGCACTTTCACTTGACCTTTGACCTTTTGACCTTTGACCTTTTGGCAAGAAACTTCCCACAGAATATATATTGGGTTATACATGCATACATCAAGTTTTAAAAAAATCCTTCAGGCACTGCATAAATATAAGGAAAGTAGTTATATTTTGAGGAGTTGACCTTGACCTTTGACCCATGACCTTTGACCCATGACCCCCAACTTCCCTAGATAATCACTGCCCATCGGTACAAGCATATATACTAAGTTCCATGAAGATACCTTGAACCATTTGCGAGATATGGAGAAAAACATGAAATTTCAATTTTTTTTTTTCACAAAATAACCTGTGACCTTTGACCTTTGACCCTGTGACCCTAAAATCCACACAAAGTATCATCCCCCAAGGATATACCCTCATACCAAGTTTGATGCAAAACCACCACACGGTTCTTGAGATATCGACAAAAACAAAACGGGACGGACGGACGTACAGACGGACGGACGACCCGAAAACATAATGCCTCCGGCCACTTCGTTGGCGGAGGCATAAAAAAGCAAACAAACAAAAACAAAAACACCATGCTGCCATCACTTTTGATAAGTGGAAATCAAAATAAAGACTTGAATGTTGGTCTTCATGAAATATGACAACAAAGTCCACAAATGAAATACTATAAAAGGGGAAATTTTTGCGCATTTCGCGTGACCACAAACTAGCATGAAAAATGAAAGCACTTTTGCTTGTTACATGTGCCCCTATGTAATATCTTGATTCTGCAGAATTACAAATGTGCAAAATTCATCTTACTTGGCACAGCGCAAAAAATTAATCGCGAAAAATATTACATATTCACTTCTACAGTAAAACAACTATCAAAGAGCGTTCTCACCTGTCCCAGTGTGAACTGGCCCTGGTTGCCTACATTTTCCATGTTAGCTGTCAGCATCTCATCAAACGGCCCCTCCATGGCAGTACTGGTGGCTGGTTGTAGGGACTGCCCAGTCCTGGACATTATTAAAGCAGAGAGGATGGTCAACTGCTTGGAAATTGTCAATTTCAATTGTCAATTTTAAGCAAAAGAATACAGTACGCTAGTATCCCTCTCCCACCTTTCTTCTCACTTTACTCATTTTGTCTCCCTCTCTGGTTCTTACAAATGACTCCTGTAAAAGCTTATATTTTTGTGAACAGATATTTTTGCGAATGAGGAAGTCGAACTGTTTTCACAATTTGACACCGAGGCTATCGTATATGCACTAATGCCTGTCTGTAAATCTAATGCGATCAAAATCAGGTAGCAGTATTTTTTTGTGTTAAATTCATGGCCCAAACGTTATATGCGAAATTCACAAAAATTAAACCATTGAGGAATAACAGCTTTTACAGTATCTACATGGTGAACATAATAAAAATGAACCGCGACATACCTTGCTGCTTGCATAGACTGCATTTCTCTGTCCACCAACACCCTCAGACGAGCTAACCTTTGACCTTTCTGGGTGGCCAGGAAGGGCAAGCTGTCGTGGCGGGGGATGCAGAGGGGTTGGCTGGTCATGGGGTTGCCAGCCGTCGGGCGGAGGATGGTGTTGAGAAGGAGTGAGGTGATTCCTCTCACAGCCAAGCAGATGAGTTCACTTTGCTCAATCTCCTCCTGCGAAATCCACAACCGGGAAAAATTGGCAAATATTTTCTGTTGAGTGACAGTATGAACTCCAGAAGGGAAAATACATGGTGTTGACATATCTAGAAAAAAAAAATGCATTCCATCCATCTCAACTTTGACTTTGTTATGCAATCTCTATTAAAAACAGATGAAGAAGAGACCCACAGGTCTAGTGCTCACCTGAGCAGCGCACTTGGCCTTAAATGTCATTCCAACTGAAGTAAACTCAGTCTTGGGATTCAGGGATTGCTGGAGGCCCCTTGGGCCACATCCTCCCAATCTGGGGTATTTGGGACCTGCGTATGGGGTCCCCTGGGGTCACCACCATCATTTGTACAATTTATAGCCCCTTTCCTCACAGATAATTCCTTCCAAGCTTGGTCAAAATCTAGGCACCTGCCACTTTCATGATGAAGACGAAAATGTCAAAAGGAATGAAAATTAGCTATTTAGGGTATTTGGGCCCCAACCAAGGGGCCCTCTTGGGGCACAAAGACGATTTGTGCAAACCATGATCCCCTTCCTCCCAATGATGATTCCTGCTAAGTTTGGTCAAAATCTGGAAACCTGTTCTCTGGAAGAAGATGAAAATGTCAAACAATTTGAAAATTAGCTCATACATCCTTTTTGGCCAGTGACAGTTTAAATATCAAACTTCTTTTTTTTTTCTTTTTGACCAATACCAAATGTCTCAATATTCAGCCAGATTACCTCAATAAGTAGCTTTCTCAGTTTCCATTTCTGTGCCTGTTTTACCATCACATGGTGACAGATCACACATATATAAAATACTGCCAGGTAATATCCACCCCATGCCTGCAGGATGCTTTGAGCATTCCTCTCTCATTGTTGACGGCCACAACTCACCTCCCGCATGACTTCCTCGGGGTTCTCTGCTGGGTTGAGAAGTCCAAGCAGGGATGCCCAGGTCTCTTCAAACTGGCAGCGACTCGTCCACCCTATAGGATGAGTTCACAAGATAGATTTAAAAAAAAAAATCTGATCTTCACCATTGAATGCAGAATTCGTCAGCACATAACACCTTGTGCATTGTAACAGAAATGAAAATGTCAAAAATAAAGCAAAATAGAATAAAAACATTTTTTAAAACAAAAACAGGTAAAAGGTAAAATTTCTTTTAAAAAAATCCCTGCTGTTACCAAACTATATGTTTGAATTCTTCTTTCACACACATACAGCCATGTTCTTTGATCCAACACTCTCAGTAATTTCTTCTTTTTTTTTTTTGTACTGAGCTACTGTATGTCTTCTGTTGTAGGATCAATTCTAATAGTCAACGACAAATGTGAAACTTGAGTCAATTTGTTTGGAGTTACATCACTACAGCAATGTCTCTATGCAAGACAGAAAGTGGCATACCGTGAAGAAAAATTCTGTATTCAGTGAGTTTCTGCATAAGTTTGTTTGAAATGCATCTTGCTTATACATGAAGTGGACAAAAGATAAGGTGAAAATAATCACTCTCATTTTAATTTCATCCCAGTCAGGTTGAAATACATCTTCCTTGTGGGGAGGGGAAAAAGTATGATGAAAATCACCACCCGCACTTTCATACTAAAAATGAGGTTAAAGCACATCTTCCTTGTAGAGGGGAAGAGGCAAGGTGAAAAAAATCAAGTTCATTTTCTACCAATGAGGTTGAGGTACATATTCCTGGTACAGGGAAAAATGTAAGGTGCAAACAATCACTCATGTTTATATGTTTAGGCTGAAATACATCTTGCACATAGACTGAAGGGTAAGGTGAAAATCAGTCACTCTTGCTTCCCTACCAATGAGGTTAAATCTCTGGATGAAGCTCCTGAGTACTGCTTTCTCCTTCAGGAAGTCGAGGGGGATCGGAGGCAGGTCGGTCTGGGAGCGCTCCAGCGGGCTGGGGGACCACCCCATCTTCCAGATGAAGGGCGGGGTGCGGGCGAAGCCATTGACCATGGGCAGGCGGGCAAGGCCCACCATGGCCCTCTGCAGGGGTTGGTGGAGGAACTGCGGCGTCTTGGACAAGAGAGCCTGGTGGCCCCTGTGGGAGGAGTCTCCGCTGAGCAGCTCCAGCAGCTCTGAGATGACCTGACACGCCCGGAGACGGTGGTCGAATCCTGGTTGGGGAGGTGGGGGAGAAGGAGATGGAGACATTTCTAAGATGACATCAGTGCATCAATATTTCATGGGTGAGAGAACAAGGGTTCATTCCAATATTCCTTTACTGGTGTATGAAGGTTGAATGACTTTTGGAAGAAAACTACCATCAAGCCTTCGCAGATGACAATGATGTACTAGCTAGTAAGGCCAAGTAAAAAAAGAAAGTAGTTTCTCGTCCAGGTTTTTTGAGCAAGGCGATGAGGGAGGTCCTTACTATTTGATATCTTACTATTTTTTCGAGGATTGTCAAAATGAAAGTAATATGTGTTTCTCGTCCGGTAATTCTGAGAAAGGTAACGAGAGAGGGCTTTACTATTTTCTATATCCAATTTATGAAATGAAATATCACTCTGCTAGCTGTGTTATGAGAGACCAGGTCCCAAGTGTATGTCTTGCCTGCACTCTGTGCATTTTCAAACAAAATAGTTATATGTACCATACCTGAAATGAAACTTCATGCATGCAGAAATACATTTGCTTTTTCTTTCCACTACAGATGTCAAGGGAAAATGACCATCTTAAAACTGGTATTTAGTGTTGTAATGGCATTTCTGATACCAGTGTACTTGCAATTCTGATGTATTGTCCTATTAATTGAAACAGGTACAAAACATGTCTTTCAACAAATGTACGACTGAAATAAATTCCATGATATTCAAAACACTGCTTTATTTATCATTGGTGTTTGTGACTTTTTGTGTCCACACAGCTGGTATGTATCTGCATTTCTTCACAGTACAATTGTAGCACATTCAACTGGAAACTGGCTTGTACAATTGCAGATGGATGTCAAAATGATACTGATATGGCATTATAGCATTAAACATTTAAAGATGTTTCTTCATGTACTAAAAAGACATTTGATAATCACTCATCATTTGGATGATGAATGATTGTATACCACACTACAGATGATACGACTCACGGCCGTGTCCGTGAATTTACATCGTAAAGAAAAGTATCCCGCAGAAATACGAGACAAACCAGAATCCGTGGAAAAGTTATTTATTTTGTAGATACACCCATTTAATAATTCTACATTTGCTGGAAAAGCGCATTCATTTTATCTTCAAAATATAACAATACATCGCTGTCGGATGCAACGTTACAGAGCAGAGTGTACGGGCCTCTACACAGCTACAGACACGCACACTTTGCCAATAAACGGTGCGGCACGGCCACTGCATTACCGTACCTTCCGACACTGCACGCACATGCACATAGTCACAATGACAGGAAAATGTATACAAACTCCATACAATCCTCACAAGCATTTGTACAGTACAATTCATCCGCTTAAAATATGAGAAACGGGGAAAAATACGAACAATGCGCAAAATACGCGTGGAATATCAGCGATTGTTCGCAAAAATGTTGCCGCTATCGCGTTCACGACGTACCGAGTGCGCTGTACATCACAGCCCAGGCCCGCCCGCGGCCCGCCCATCCAACTACAGTTCGACTGCTTTGTGGAGCAGTGTGAAATGCATGCGTTATTACATACGCACTACAGAAGCTACAGCTGTACTATCGTACAGCTAAGTAGAGGACGCAAGGCATAATTAGAAATGAGACATCACCATTGGTAGGTGAATATTATTGTTAATTTCTTTTTTTTTCGGCGGCCGAAAAAATAGTAAATATCAAAAAAGTCGATTCGGCAACTGAAAATCGATGCGGACAGGGAGCGGGCTGGGACGAGAATTATGAATTTCTTAGTATTTTCAGCGCCATTTTGAAAATAGTAAATAGTAAAAAAATCGATGCGGCGGCCAAAATCGATGCGCGCGAGGACGAGAAACTGGTTTCTTTTTTTACTTGGCCTAATACATGAAAAGTTGATTTTGAATGTCATGATACATGAGAGACAGTTTCATCATTCAGCTGGGAAAAACTTATAAATCATGACAATACAGACATACCAATGCTTTTAACACTGCCATCAGGCACATTATCGAAATCAAGAAACCTAACATAGTTGATACACTTGTTTCATCCAATTCTAATACAGAAGCGACAATGCTGATTATGCCAACAAGAAGGGAACTGCATGTAATCTGGTAAATTATGCCTTAAAAAATAACAGCAAAAAGAAATGGATAAGTCAAGACACAATTCTTTCTTACAAGATGAAAGAAACAGGTTTCATGGCATTTGCATTTCAATTCTATGCCTGACTTTTAACAAATAATGAGTGATAAAGTAATGGCTACATCCTTCCCCTCACAACAATGATCCAATTCAATGACACAAGATTTCTGTCAGTATCACTTACCTGGGCTCAGTTCCTGTTTCTTCTCTGATACCGGCAGGTCGACCTCTTCATGGTCTTCTTTAAAGACTTTTCCTTCAATAAATAATTTCAACAAGAAAGACTGCTCAACAATGGCATAAGAAAATAAACAAATCGATTATACTGTAATCTTCAGTAGAATATGATGAGAACTCGATTTTCCACAGTCGAAAGGGACATTATAATCTGAAAGGAGAGAATTTGGATTTGACAGTGCTGCAAGTGTCAAATGTATTCTTCATGATATATACACTTTTTTTTTTTTAAAGTCATATTCAGTTCTCATCAAAACATAAAATTTATGCCATCTTAGCCTATTCAATTGCTCACAAATTAAGATACTGTTCAGAGTTTTACTCTAAGGAACTCACCCGATTGTATGAGGTGATACAGGCAGCCAATGGCAGAGCAGACCCAAGTCATGTGATCTGCTCCACCAATCACAGTGAAGAAGTCCGTCTGCTGGAGAACCTCAGCGACACATTCGATGGAATGCAGGACTTGTGTAGAGAAGATCGTTTTACCCTCCGATATACTCCAGCTTACCAACTGTGTGTGACAGAGGAGGCAAAAATATTAACCCTTTCTGTACCAGCAACTTTGGGCAATATGTACAACACTATGAGGTTTCCAGTGCTAATAGGCATTCAAAGTGCACAAAGGGGCAACTTGAAATGTATACAGTATCTATCAGAGATGTGATGCCATCATGCCATGTGCCATATTTGAGTCAACTGGTCTGCCATTGCTACTTTCTATCATCACTTTCATTTTAGCCATTGACATAAATGTTTGATTCATACTGTTTTATACGTGTAGCACATTGTAGAGGTGAAATGTGCAAAACTAATAACTGGCTGTTATGCAGGATACCAATTTACTCACAATCTGTATTGCAGGAAAAAAAAAAAGAAGAAAAAATGCCAGAGAGATTATTCTGTAATGAAGGGAAAGAAATTGTAGCTTTGATCTGATTGGTTTCTCTAAATCTGAATATTAAAATCGACACAGCATTGATAGTGAAGCCTGACCAAGTATGTCAGATGTAACTGCAGTATCTAAACTCTCTGAACTTGCCAAAAGCTGAAAACCTTTGCATGAAATCGGTCTTGGGTACAAAATATAATGAGCCATTACAATCATGACACATACCGTACCTATTAATTAGTGATGAATCATTTGTCTCATGTTATTACTTGTAACTGTACATAATGCTGGCAAATAACCTCAAACATTTTTTGTGCTATGGACTTTGAACAGTAAGTACAAAACTATATCAAGGTTTCTGTGCTGATCAG